>NW_028274812.1:49487850-49790881 GCF_037043125.1 Eumetopias jubatus
GGATAGAGGCATGGGTTGGCATGAAGAAAGCAGAGCCAGTGTGATTGAATTCTCTCACTTGTGAAGTTTGGCTGAGCAAAAGAGGAGGAGAATGAAAAGGAGGTAGAGCTGAGGGAAGGTGTTCCTAGAATCTGAGCCCCAAGGAAGAAGTCACAGCTCATCCACCACAGGACCCAGAACCTAATTATGCTCTGCCTCCTCACCCTGTGGGTGCAAATTGCTGGATGGTGTGTAAGAGAAGGAGGCCAGGTGATGGCACAGGGTCAGGTTGTATGGGTCCCAGAGCACAGAGAGAGGGCTAATCTCTTCTAATACGAAGAGTGCTATCTCCTCCGAGATGAGCAGAGGAAATTAGAATGAGTCAAGATTAAGATGAGGGGCACCTGAGTGGCTCAGTTGGCTAAGCGTCTGCCTTCCGCTCAGGTCATGATCCCAGGGTCCTGGGATGAGCCCTGCATCAAGCTCCCTGCTCAGCAGGGAGTCTGCTTCTCCCTCTGCCCCTCCCCACCATGTGCTGTCTCTCTCAAATAAATAAAATCTTAAAAAAAAAGATTAAGATGAATTTTGAGGAGAAGAACAATAGTATGAGCTTTTCCACCCAATGACCTCCCCATTTTCTCATTAAAAGAGGAGGCAAGATTATCTACTGAGAATAAATGGGTACAGTAGAGGTTTTGGGATGTATTTCTCCTTTCCTACTAATTCACAGTAGCATTTCTGCAGTGATGCATAAACCCGTGAGGAAGAGCATAAGGAGAGAAAAACAGGACTGCCAGTCCCTTTGTGCTTTGCGTCTTGAGCGATCCAGGGTAAGGGTAGCACTGAAGAACTGCGACGGCTTCACGACAGAAAAGGCACATTTATTAGCAAAGGAAACTGATGGAACATCCCAACCAGTCAAACTGCCCAAGGAAGCACTACCGCCTTCCCTGGGCTCACTGAAAGGAAGCCACTGTAAGTTTATAGACAATTAAGCCTCCCGAATCCTTGTGAAAAGAAAAAGCAATTTAGTCAGACATTTGCAAGACCATGGGGCCATTAAAGGGTGATGACCACATTGGAATGCCTATAAAAAGCACTTAACTCCGTGCCTGGTGTCCGTCAATAAATATTAGCTGTTATTATTCATAAAAACCCAGTGGAAGATGACAGAAATGTCTGTCATCTCACAACATTGATTCCTGCCAAGTGGTGAAGGAGTCATGTAAAAATCCCCCAAATGCCTGTAACTCTGAAGTCATTCCTCTCTGCTTGTTCTTCTAGCCCTTCTACACCACATCTCTTCCTTTCTTGGAAATGTGTCCATGGCATTTGCCCCAGTAAATTAAATAAAACTGAGTCAGTTCTGAGATATTAAAAAAAAAAAAAAAAAAATCTGGCCAAGGCTATGTTGTGTAACCGTAGCTCGGAAGGCCGGGAGTGAAAAGAACAAGTTACATGAGATGATGTGACGAGGACCCAGAGCAGAAAAGCCAGATGTTAGCAGATTTTTTCAAGAAAATCAAAGGCAAAAAGGCACCACTAATGCCCCATTATGTTATATAAGCACAATCGCTACTACAAATGAGCAACTTACGAAGTATTTAAAGTAACTTTTCAAGGAGACGATTAAAGAAATTTTCATCAGTATTAATGAACATAATCATGCCCAAATCCAACACTTCAAAAAGAAAATCTTTATGGCTTTAGGGCTCTAAACTTTCTCGTTTGATCCTTTTAGTTACACAACTAAAGAGAGCCAAGAGTGAGACGTAGTTCATCACAGCCCAAGTCTGTTAGTATCTCCAGTCCGAATAACATTCGATGGAGTACAGGGTGTGTAAATAGTTATTTGAGATCTTTGGGTGGAGCACTGATTTCCCTGCCCAAAGGAATACTCAAGAAGCCCATAAAAAGTGCTGAGGAATAGCCACGCTGATGCAACATAAATGGCATGATAAATACATCTCCACCTTACAGAATTAAAGGACCTGCCTTAACTCTGGTCAAGACAGCTCTGTGCTTCTCAGAATTCCTCAGAACTTAAATCCTTGTCTCTATTTCACTGGTGATTGTATTGAGAGCTGGAGTGTTCGGCACGCTGGCCAAGGCATGGCAGACATGGGTCCCAAGCAATAAGCACAACCATAGCTCCAAGAGCCAACTAGGAGAAACTGGCACCCCAGTTTGTGTTTAGTGATGCCCTAGCTTTCTTACGCCAACTATAAGAAGAAACACCTTCAACTGGATAAACCTCTGAAGAATTTTGAAACTACTTTCCTAATCAAGCTATGGTGAAATCACTGTCAAAATCTAAAAATTGACTTCACCTATTGAAATGTAGGGAATTTCAATTATGCAAACAAGAGCTTAAAGAGACCCAAGGGAGGATCCAGGGGGTAATTCTGTCCACATTCAAGTAAAATCAATCAAGAGGTCAACTTCTTGCTAACTGTTACACATTGCATAATGCCTTTAACTTATTTTGGCACTTTGACGTAGCTTCGTATAAGAACAAACAGGATGTGTTAAGCCCTCCCTGAAAAAATATAGAGTCAAATGTTACCAATAGCTTAAGTCAGGACTGCTTTCCATCCCAGATACTTTATCTTTTATTTTTATAGACACAGAAAAAATAGCCTGTGAGATGCCTACCCATGTCATAAATTCATATGTTCTCAGATGTCACTCCTCCCCAGCAAAGGCTAAATTGGTATTTTTAAATACATTAAATTGAACCATTGGTCCCTATTAAAAGCCTCTGAATACTGATTCTTAGGTCTGCCCAAGTTTTAAGCAGATGGAAGTCAGCATTGTGCAAGACCCACAGACTCAGTGTAAAGGCACAAAGGTTTAGCTTTTAGGTGAGCATAATATTCGATCTTAAGGTGCCTTTTATTATTCACTTTAAAAAATGAAATTCTCTAAAACTAAAACTAGAGCTAAAATCATTGTTGCCTGGAAACAAGGAGAAAAGTAGAGTCATTATATACATACAAAAACCTAAGCAGAAAGAGAATTGGATGTGGGCTGTTAAATTTGAAGAACACTAATTTGGGAGGTAGCAATGACTCTGGACACAAGTGAATGAATTCAGAGAGATTTTGGTTTGTTTTTGTTTTTTTTATACTTTCTACATCGAGCCTCAGTAAATTAAAGCAAAAGTTGATGAATCAAAATTCTAGAAGTCTAATTCAGAAAGCAAGATGAGTCGATATTTGTAAAATGTTTGCAAATCCTTGGTTGAAGATACAAAGCAAATTTCTACAGTGATCCCCCCGTCCTTGTGCAGTATTTTGCTTTCCGTGGTTTCAGCTACTTGAAGTCAACCTCCATCCAGAAGCAGATGATCCTCCTTCTGATGTATTGTCAGGTCCCAATGCCTACGACCCAATGCCTACGTCATTCACCTCACTGCATCTCATCAAGCAGGCATTTTTTTCATCTCACATCATCCAAAAGAAAACAGGTGAATACAGTACAATAAAATATTTTGAGAGAGAGAGATCACATTCACATAACTTTTATTACAGTATGTTGTTATAATTGTTCTATTTTATTATTGTGGTTAATCTCTTACTGTGCTTAATTTATAAATTAAACTTTATCATGGGTATGTATGTATAGGGAAAAACATAGTACGTATAGGGTTCAGTACTGTCTGCAATTTCAGGCATCCACTGGAAGTCTTGGAATGTATCATCCACAGATAAGGTGGGGACTACTTTATTATAGGTTAGATGTGATTAGAATAGGCACAGGGCTGTATAGTATGCTTTTTGTAATGGAATTTTAATTTATGGTCATTTGTTGGAGCTGGAGATTAGGGTCTGATTCTCTCCGAGAGAGATCTCAAGATGGGTCTCACATTACAACTTCAGACTCCTCCTAAATTTGATCCATTTTTACCATTGTTTGTTTTAATGGGTGGTTGAGGACCTCAGATTCCCAGAGAATGCTATTTGAGCATTTAAATTATTTAGTCTATCAGGCTTTGCAACAGAAATTCTGAAGGTTCTGGAGATTCAATATCTATGCAAAAGTAGTGACTTTGGGCCAATTAATTAGCTCCTCTGTGACAATATTTGGAAAACCCAGTGAGATTTTTGTGAACATTTTTAACCTAAAATGGTATTACTTAGCTTGAGTTTACTACACTCAAGGGATGCAGACTGGACTATACCTCAAAAAAGCATGACTTCAGAATCTTAAGAAAATTCAAAAAATGTTCTGTATGATGACAATATTATTAGTTTCAGTCACTGTTCTCAAAGGACTTCTTCATATGAGGACAAAAACTATCAATCAACTGTATAAATGCTATCCTCTTTGTTAAGAAACAGTCTCACTTTGTTCTATTATCTTATGAAATAATTAGTATAATAATTAATATTGTGATCATATGACCTCTGGAAATAACGCCTTCTGCAATAATATCGACATATGCTGTCACTCCCAGTTCCTTTAAATATAAGTGGTATATGGGTACACCATACCAATTTCTTCCTAAAGTTCCATCTAATTCTAATTTCTATAAATGTAAAATTAGTCAAGTACACACATTGATTTTTACTCAAAGCCAGGCACCATACTGATGATAACAAAGTAAGCAAATGACAATCTCCACTTTTAGTCTTTGAAGGCAGAAGTAAATGTTATTGATTAATCCAATCAGTGTTCAAGCAGGAGTCAAGCTGTAATAATATAGTAGCTAATGAGGAGAGCTGTAAAAAGTCTACAAATGATTTAGTGGAAAGTAATTAGTCAAAATGATAACTGGGCTGAAATATTTGTTTAAAGAGTAGATAGTCCCATTCAATGATTTTCATATATTAGTAACTTTATATATTTTAAGTATGTATCCATTTTTTAAGATTTTTTTTTCTGGAGTTTAAAGGAAAGATTTTACATTTTTATCCATTTCAGCTGCTTTGGACTGTTTGTAGCAGCAAAAAGTTAGAAATAACCTAAATGTCCAATAAAAGGGATTGGGTTAATATATATTAACAGTACACCAGATGGTTAAGAGCTCAAACCCAGGAGTCAAACAAAGAATCTAAACCCTAGGTCCACCCTTTCTCATCTGTGTTACTTGGTCTGCATAACAAACCCTATAAGCTACAAAGACTCATCTGTAAATTGTAGGTGACAGCTATTACCTTCATAGGGCTATTGTGGGCTAAAATGAGAGAGGTGAGGTCACAACATGACCAATGCAGTGACTTAAACAGGGTAAATATTTATGTTCAATTAATTAAAGTTTCAATTAAATAAATTTGTATCCTTCCTTTCTTTCTTTTCTTCCTTCCTTCCTTCCTTCCTACCTACCTCTTTTTTGTTTTTATGAGAAGTAGCATGTTATACTAGAGAAAGGACAAAATTTAGATCTGTCTTTGGATTTAGAACTCCTTATAAAGCAGTGTGACACCGGTTACATTTCTCATCTTCTCTGACCAGCAGTTTGTTCATTTCCAAAATGCAGATACTTATACCTAATGCACAGAGTTGTTACAAAGAGCAAATACCATAATGTGGATGAAGGACTTACAACGCTTGGCACATAGGCCCTGTATTGTTGTTATTATTATTGTTGTTGTTGTTGTTGTTATTTTAAGGCCTAGGCACCATCCCAAGCAGTATAAGCCCTCTGAATGCTCTCAGTTCAGCTACCCATGTGTTTATACAGTTGTATGCTATAGGTCAGGTCTTCTCACATGGGCAAAAGTGTTCAGTGTCATCTAAAAATTGATTATAACACTTCTCTTGCTCACACACACACATATATAAACATAAACACCATCTTCATTTAATAAATTGTGGAGAATATTCCAAAAGAAACCGGGCAGACATCGATTTTCTCTGTGGGAAGACCACTCAGATTTCAAAGTCTCTAAATAACACAAGTCTTGGAATCACTAAGCCAAGAGATTGCTAACCAGGAACAAAACTAAAAATAACTCTGCTTTCATTTTTGAAATTATCTGCCTTTTAATGTTATAACAAAGGTCAGTTTTGCCAGTTCCTACAGAATTTCAAGAAGAGATTTAGTAAAAATTAACAGAACTTTCTGGAGCCAGGACAAAACATTTCTAAATAAAAGGAACAACATTACAGAGCTCTTCCTTGAGGATACTCAAACTTCTCTTGAACCACTTAATTATTTGCCATTCTAAGAAATCCTCTAAGGTTCTGCCACACAGAGCGTCCAAGATATCCGGTGCATGTCATAGTGGCATCAGAAGCACCTATGCCCAAGGCTTTCATTAGCCTAAATGGTGCCTTTACACAAATTTAAAAATGGTGGCTCCCCTCTGGACAGATGACTTAGAAAACACAATCTTTCAGGTGTACAAAGCCCAGCAGGAAAGAAGTTGGCCGGGTTTCCGCCCCACGTCATCCTCTCCATAGGGTGCGCCACGTGACCCTATCCCTGCCTCCCTTTTCCTTCCCATCTGCCACAGTTTAAGAGACTGGAGCCAAGTCCATTTCACACAAGGTCAGAGCCTTAGCCTGGGGAGTGGGTAAGTGGATAATGACAGACTCTCTGGGTGAAGTCACCTCCTAAACTTGGCATAATATAGAGATTTCATTGAGCACAGTCCAGTCTAGGCAGTGGCTGCCTGGCCTGTGTTGAAAAAGACTGGAGACCAAATCCAGCCCTAGTAGGGAGCAGCGGCTATATTAGCAGCATAAACCATTGGTTCCCAACAGCACATATGCTTCAGATTTCCTATCCTAGTCCCAAACTGTTGAAATCACAAGCATTTGTGGAGCAATTAATATGAACAAGGCACTGTGAGATGCTTTAGGGCAATCCTTAATCACACATTGGAATCTTCAGGGGACTTTAAAAAAAATAAATAAAAAACAAAACCAGATCCTTGTAATTCTTCTGTAAATCCAAAGCTATTTTAAAATTCAGAATTTATCAAAAAAAAATTTTTTTGCTATGCCTATTTGGGATTTTTTTCTGTATTGTGCAATTTTTTTTTAATTTTTGTTCTTTGAATATGAATCTCTTGATTTAACTAAGCCCTCAAGGACATAAGGGATTAACTGCTGTCATATTCAAAATGATGCATTTTTCAGGGCAAATCTTAATTCTCTCTGTCTTCTTTAGATGAAAGAGCAGCAAAAATGCCTAAAAGACTTAAACTAGTATCAGTTTCGAGCACCCTTACTGAAACTTGATCCGTTGGGCCAGAGGCAGGTCCTTACTATAGCTGATAATACAAGTAGATCTTCTCACATTCTGTTTCCAGGCATCACTACCAGATTCCCTGCCACCACCAGCATGCTTTTCCCCTCCTAATACACCTCCAGTCTTTGCCCCACTCACTGGGACTCACAGAAACAGAGACCAGAATGGTGGTCGCAGGGGCTGGGGAGCAGGGGAAATGGGGAGAGGTTATCAAAGGGTACAAACTTCCAGTTACAAGATTAATGATTAACAAGTTCTGAACATCCAATGTATGGCCCAATGATTATAGTTAATAATACTGTATTATATACTTGAAAGTTGCAGAGAGAGTACATCTTAAATGTCCTCATCACAAAAAGGAAATGGTAATCATGTGACATGACAGAGGTATTAGCTAAAGCTATGCTGGTAATCATTTTGCAATATATACACGTATCAAATCTCACGTTGTACACCTTAAATGTATGCAATGTTAAATGTCAATTATTATTTCAATAAAGCCGGGGGAGGGAGTAAAAGGATTCATTAATTTAAATAAGTAATTTTTAAATATAATATTTATTTTATAAAAAATACAGATTTTTTTTGGTTCCTCTGTCAGAACTCCTGAAGGAGAGGTTCCCCATATGTCCATTCACTGGTCAGTTAGAGATCACAGAAAGCCCTGTTTTGGAAACTACTGAGATAACTAAGCCCCTTGCTATTCTTATCCATTCCTCTGATAATTAAAACCCTCTTCATGCCAAACTGCAGGATGCAACACATTCATGCGGCATCAATCTTATGTCTTATAACAAGGATATATTTCTAATAAAATAGAGAAGTTTAAGGTACATGGCACATAGGTTAATTATTGCTTTGTGAATCTTTTTCTGATATATATGTATATCCTTATATATTTACATAGTTATATGTATGTCTGTATACTGCATCACGGTTAAAACATGTATTTTTTTTAAGATTTTATTTTTTTTAAGTAACCTCTACACCCAATGTGGGGTTTGAACTTACAACCCAGAGATCAAGAGCCACATGCTCCACAGACTGAGCCAGCCAGGTGTGCCCTAAACAAGTATTTTTTATATTCTGAAACAAAATTCAAAAACACATAAACTTAGGTGGTCTATATTAAATGCTTCTTGCTGCAGTTTTAGCAATTTCCCCTCTCTATTGTTCCCTAGTGGAAATTGAGAAAAAGGTTTCCTATCGACCACAAACTCTCCAATATAAATTAGAAATCAGTCCCCTCTCTGCCTTACTTTCTCTCACTTAGAAAGATGGAATTTCTTCACCTTTTCTTTATGGACAAATGCCATTATTCTCTGTTCAACTTCCTCCCAATTGAATATATTAGATTTTAGATTTCAGGTCCAAACTGATGGTGTTTTTATACTGTGAATAGTGTTCAGTGGTTCTTTCTTTACAGAGAAAAAAGCAAGAGGAAATGGGTTTGCATAGCAGTCAGAGGGACTTCAGCCAGATAGAATGAAAAATTTCCTGGTGGTCAAGATAGTACAAAGTACAATGAGTCAATGAAATGGGGGGGAGGGGGCGATGTGAAATCTCCTACTCTGTAAGTTTGTGGAAACAACCTAGATCCTTATCTGTCTGGAATTCTTTAGAAGTGAATCTGTCTGACAGGCAGGGAGTGGACTTCCAGGTCTCTAATGCCATTGCCTCCTTGCATCATTAAGACATTCTGAAGAAACATAAGCTACATATTCACAACTCCAATCACATAAACCAGCAATTTATGGGTGACTCGGTCATTAAGTGTCTGCCTTCGGCTCAGGTTGTGATCCCAGAGTCATGGGATCGAGCCCCGCATTGGGCTCCCTGCTCAGCCAGGAGCCTGCTTCTCCCTCTCCCACCCCCCTGCTTGTGTTCCCTCTCTAGCTGTCTCTCTCTCTGTGTCAAGTAAATAAAAAAAAAAAAAAATCTTAAAAAAAGAAAACCAGCAACAATCTTGCAAAGTTTCTCAACTGGAGCACAAAGGACATTGGCGGGGGGCAATTCATCGTTGAGCAGGTTGACTGGTGCATCTCAAGATGGTTTAACATCACCACAACCCACTTAGCACCTCTAGGTATAATGATTTCATCATAAGAATGAGGGAAAATATTGTGTTCCTCACAGAGCTATGAGAATAAATGAAATATAGGAACAGCACCCACACAGGACCTGACAAGTACAAGAACTCATTAACTTCTCTGCCCCTCCCTTTCAAATGTTAAGATCTGAAGAGAAACAATTTTTTAAGAGCCCAAGCATGAAAGACACATCTCTGAGAGGTTATGCTATAGCCAGTAATTTCTGAAACCGTAAGTCTTTATTTATAGGGAGCATGAAACAATTCCTCACCCTCACCAATTGTCATGGTTTGATTTGGTTTGGTTTGGTTTGGTTTGGTTTGGTTTGGTTTGGTTTGGTTTGGTTAGAAAACATTAGAAAAATTCTTTCTCCTTCACTGTTCCCGAAAATCTTCTTATTCTTCCTTATAATATTAGGACAGTGTTAAAGATGTTCCTATTCCCCTGAAAAGTTAAAAAAATAAAAAGGGGGAATATAACCAAAAAAATTAATATACATCACTGAATCACAGTATAAATGGTTCATTCTAGTACACTTTGTAAAGAAATATTTAAATAGTTTAATTAGCATCTCCTCTTAATCTTGTCAGAAAATATTGACCAAAGAGGTCTTTCCAATAAAGACAATATTTTTGTTGTGTCTGTTTCAGAAATGTGGTGCTGGATTCTTTCTCGCCCAGTCAGGAGAATGTATGCCTTGTGGCTGCAACGGTAACTCTGATGAGTGCTTGGACGGCTCTGGATTCTGTATGGTAGGTCGGGGCACCTGTCACTTTTCATATACTTCACTGGGCTTCTGCATCTTCAGCGGGAACCAAATACTCTTCCTGCACGTCTGAGCTCCCTAGGAAAGAGCTAATCAAGCTCTCTTTTTACCCTCACCTTTTCCTGTAAGACACGTCATAGAAACTACTGGTGACTATAAGTGGCCATCAAGGCGTAAGTATGACGGTGCATGTGCTCCTAGAGGGAACTGACCTAGCAGCCTCGGCAGCTGGTGTCTACCACAGGGCCAAGGGTGAAGGGATTGAAAACTGGACACAGAGGAGGAAATCATCCATCCAAATTCCTCTGTAATAGTATAGTTTGCCATGTGTTTGGCTTCAATCTACATAAACCAGAAGAATAAAACTGTTGTTTCATAGCTTATTTTACAACTTAAGATAGGTCTATAGACCAAGATTTGTTTTTTTAAAAAAAAAGGTTTGAACCAAATAGCTAATAAAACTGAAAACTTTGGCCTTGTGGTCTTTGTAATTCTGTGTTTCAGCCCCCAGAAGACTTTTTTCCCCTTAACTGCAACAAATTCCCCAACTAACTGTTCTTCTGTTGAAGTATCATAGAGACTTGTGGAGGACACTGGGGAGACTTCTAGCAAAAAGGGCTTGCCGTACCTTTTCTGTGTTCACTGAATGGACTGACAGCTTCGTGAAAATGGCTATTGAAATATTTACCAGAAATGACTTTAGTAGAAGTCCTAGGAGGCATTTCTAAAGACTTATGTCCTATGATCATGTTTTCCTTCAGGAGCTATACCACACGGCAGGAAAATTAGATTCTTCAAGATCCTATGAGGCAGAAGAGGCTTTCCAAAACTGCAAGAGTATTTTTGCATAAACTACAAGAATTCTTAATTAAACACACCCTATTTACCTCAAAATTAGTATAATTATCCCTATTAAGCAGATCATTTTGATTGTAAGTGGTCTCCAAGGTGTGCGCACGGAGGTGCTATTTTACCCATTGTAGATGCATTACATTAAGATGCAAATTAGAACATTTCATCTACTTTGAACCCAGCAGTTGCCACTTTTCTAGAGACAGAGAGAATGGAGTGGCAAACACTAGACAGGGCGATTTCTTTGTAGTGTTTGTTTAGTCCTGGTGTTTCTGTCTTCCCCCTCCCCCCATCTTCTTAAATAACCTTACATCCAGGATGTCCTCTGTAGCCGTGTAGGCACACGCAGCTGCCGAAGCCTGCCCCTTTCTAATGCTTCCATCTCCGGTTTCCTGTTATTTTAATCCCAGTGACATTTGAAAAGAAAATCCCATGGATGCACTTGAACTAATAATGTACATCTCTGATAATTTGACCAATTAAAGGCTCTTTGTTATCTGGTTTTTTGAAAGAGAAGACAATAGGGACTGGCAGACCCATCAGCTGCCATCAGGAAGCCAGTAAGATGGAAGACTGAAATAGAAGGGCAAAAAGTCCCTCCTGGGGCACGTGTGGTGATGAGCACTGGGTGTTATACACAACTAATGAATCACTGAACACTACATCAAAAACTAATGATGTACTATATGTTGGTTAACTGAACATAATAAAAACATTAAATTAAATTAAATTTTTAAAAAGTCCTTCCTGCAAGTGCCTGTGAAGAGCTATGACAAAGCCACTCTTCTTACATAGGAACTGTTGTGGTTTTATCTATGACCTAGACATGAGTTCTGAGAGGACGGTCCTCACGTGATTCCTTCACAGCTCCTGGGCATATGAAGTTCTAATAAAAGTTTGGGAATGGACTGGGGTGTAAACTCATGCCCACTCAAGGAAACTGCCCATCTTCCTGCAATTACTTTGTTCTAAGACAGAATATTTTAAAAAGAAAGAAAGAAATAGCCATCCTACTCATCCTAATGGGGAGCCCCCCACCCCAACTCTACACAGATGGAAATAGCTTTTTTCCCTGATTGAAGTAATATATGCTCAACATAAAAAACAAACAAAACAATAATACAGCTATGTACTGTACATGAAATTCAGAGTGAAAATCACCCACATTCTTATCTCCCAGAGCTAAATATATATATGTATATTCTTATACATTTAATTTAGAAAGACCAAAAAAGGATGTAACTTGTATTGAATTATATGTAAGTAGTGAACAGAGAGGCTTGCCAACATAGAAAGAATATTTTGTCACTTAGGTGGTAAATGTATTGCCAGTGGTATCCCACTGGAATCAAACTCAGATTTTCCTATTTCCTTTGGCATCCCCGCTTTGGCCTCCTGGTGGAGTGGGACCGGTTATCAGTTCCTGCCCTGTAGCTCCTCCATCCAGCTCATCTGGTTCTCAGGGCACCAGAGAAGAAGGAGTGAGTCAGAGGAACACTTCCTTGCAGCCGACCATGGGCCTGGGTTTCCATCAGTTCTTACCGTTTGCCTGACTAACTCATTTCTCCCATCTTCCACACACAGCCAAAATTAAAAGGCCTTTTATTTCATTTTAATTTTGTTTTTATTTTGAAAGCTTATAATGCCTCCCTCCACCTTGCCCTCCCCCAGGTGTTTCTAATTCTTCCTCCATTCCAATGTCCAATTTCAATTTGACCTTATATTTTACAGACTGATTTTAAGGAACTAAGCCATTTGACAATAAAGTACAGAGTAGACAAAGTTAGGCTCCCATTTTAGACATAGCAAAGAAACTTAGAGTTGTCTTCACAAGAGGGATACTAACTCTTCTAACGCAGAAAAGTGGCTAAGTGAAAAGTGGCTTCATGAATGAAATCTAACATGTGTGCGGTGTTTCCAAAAAGCTACCTTGCATCTTATCAGAACTAGAATGCACTGGAAAGCGTTCTCAGCTGAGTCAGCCAGACAGGGCCCCAAAGGCCAGGAAACTCCTGTGGACATGGCAGACTCTCTAGGAAAGCTCCAGAAGGAGGTATGAGAAAGGAATTAGGGGAAGAAACAGGTAAAAGCAGACAAATGGCTGGTGGTAGGAATGTTTGGTCCCTAATAACCCATATTTTATCCCAAGTGTATGGGCTAGGTACAGAGAATTAAGAAGAGGCCTTGACTAAGGCCAGTTCCCATCTAAAGAATCTTCTCATCATTAGGAGAAAGCCAGGAGCCCACTGACCAGAACTAGAGTGGAGAAAATCTGACTTGAAGTTTACCATAGAAACAGGGCTCCTCAGGTTCCTTTTTGATTCAGGATTGGTTGGTCTATTGATTTCATCTAACCATTTAACAAATAAGCATTTTTTTTTTTTGAGCTCCACCTATGTGCCAGACACTATTCTAGGATTTGGGTTAAGTGGTTTCCACTGTGTTGGGTTGAAGGACTGTAGGAACAGAAACACCTACTTGAAAGTGCTTCTGGACATGACCAATATGGTAAAGGTCAAGGTATGAGGACCATGGGAGCCTCTACATGTGTTTCTCAGCACAGAGAAACACATGTAGAAATCCCTATCTGCTCAGTGACAACCAAATGAAAAATTAAAAAGATTTCAGGGTCTGTCCCAGCATTGCAGGAAAAATTTTTTTTCTAAATCTGAATAAGAATATTCAGGTTTAAAACTATTAAAAGAACAGCAAAAATATCATTGAAATCTAAAGAGACGCCCATTAAGCTGTTATCTGGCTGGTGGAAACATGGATGGATTTTTATTTTCTTTTTACTTTACAGTATGCCTCCCTAAATTCTCTGCAACTGTCTGTAGTAATTTTGTAGTTAAAAAGATATTGATATTCAAATGGACTTCTACCCCACCCTAAGCATAATGGAGAAAGGGAAGTAATCCAATATACTGAAAGCTAATGAATTTTTTATTGCTCTCAAAGCCTAATTAAAACTTCATTCAGGAAAGCAAAGATATTACATCTCTAATTTCTGCAGACACTAGCATTTTTCTCATGCTTTTCAAACTCTCCTTTATTATGTGTGTAAGACAGAAATCAACCAATGTAAGTTCCTGTAAGACTAAACATGTGTGATTAATAAACCAGCACATTCATTAGACATCCCAGAGCAAGAAAAAATTGAGTTATAGAGACTTCTTTTTCCTGTTTTACTTGCAACTATAAAGTTGGTATCTAGATCAAGTGCATAATTCTTACATCAGAATTTTGACAATTTTCCAATATAGTGCAACTTGGAAACCCCCAAATTTTGCAAACAGAGATGGATTTGGTTCCATGCTAACTGAAGTTTCGAAACAAAGTCAGAAAATTGTATATCCAAAGAATTTAGAGTCTTCTGTTGCTTTGTGCCCAGTCACATGAGAACATAATAGGAACTGAACGCAAATAAGTTCCCTATACATTGCTCATGTTTCTTCTTCCAACCCTGAATGTGTTCCTCTTCTTATGTTCTCCATCTCAGTTAATGACAGCATCATTCTGCCAAATACTAAGATGTCCCAGAGGCTTCATCAACTTCCTTTTCCTCTTCCCCAACATTCAACCCCGGAGAAAGCCCCTTCTCTTCTCTGCCATCCCACTGCCTTAATTCACATCCACAACATCCCTCCCAGACCAGAGCCATGACTTCTCAATGACTCATCATGCCCTGCTCCAGACGCTCCTTCCCCTAATCTGTCTTCCTTACCAGCAGTGGAGACATCTTTCAACCTGATCAAGGCATTCTCCTTTCTAAATTCTTCCAGGGCTTTCTATTCCTGCCGCCACTGAGCCGCTCACTGCCACCAAAACTAACTCTGTACATGCAGAGTCTGTGTCTGAATTTGTGCTCCCCTGCTCTCTACCCGGGATTTCTTGTTGATCCTTCAAGGCCTAGTTCAAATGTCATCACCTCCATTAGGTCTTCAACTTTCTTAGGGAAAGCCAGAACCTTTGCTTTCTCTTCGTCCCATAGTAGGTGTATCCTTTATACGTACCTCAGTCATAGCACCTAGCACACTATATCATTGTTTGTTGGCCTCTCTGTGTCCTTCACAAGCCTGGGAGTTACTCAAAGGCATGAACCAGGCCTTTTTCATAAAATGACACATAAATGAATCTGGTCTTCTTCATTTTAATAACAGTCACAACTCGTTGCCTGTCGTGATACCAGCTGAATCCAGGCTTGTTAAATGAATGAATGAATTAGTAAAATAACAAACCAACAAATGCAAAAACCTTTAATTTTATAATTTATGAGACTCTTGGGTCACTCTTCATTGCAGTAAAATGTACGGTCTCTTTATGCTAGACACTCAGGCTCAGGCCCAATGCTGAGGAACTAACAAACAGTGTTACTTATTCTAGGTGTTTCTATTTAGAGCTTGCTTCTCCAAGTATAGTCTAGACCGGCAGCACTGGTGATACTTGGGAGCTTGTTAGAAAGGCAGGTACTCAGGCCCCACCCCAGACATCCTGGATCAGAATCTGCATTTTCACAAGAACCCCAGGGCACTGGTGTGCACCATGAAGTTTAAGAAGCACTGATCTAGACAGAACAGAAGTTTTCAAACTTCTGGTCTCATGAGCCCTTTGTGCTCATAAGAATTATTCAAGTTGCCAAAGAGTTTTGTTTGTGGGGATTATCCATATTTACTGCATTTGAAATAAAACTGTAAATAGATCTTTAAGGGGAGGGGTGCGCCTGGGTAGCACAGTTAGTGGAACGACCTACTCTTGGTTTCAGCTCAGGTCATGATCTCAGGGTCATGAGATCAAGCCTGGCATCGAGCTCCGTGCTCAGCACAGAGTCTGCTCGAGTTTCTCTCTTCTGCTCCCCCTGCCTCTCCCCACTACCTGCACCCACACCTCGCTCTCTCTATAATAAATAAATAAATCTTTTTTTAAAAGGGAATTTAAAACTGAAAGTTTCTCTAGTTTTTCTTGTTAATTTATTTGAAAATAGCAATAAATCCATTGCATATTAGCATAAGTAATATGCTTTTATAAAATATAAACATATTTTACAAATTAAAAATATTGTTCATGTTTGGCTTAAGAGAAGACAGCTGGATCTCATATCTGTGGTGATATGTCCGTGTCATGTAGCCCCAGAAGCCCCAGCCTCTACCTTACACATATGAGAAAATGAGAGTCCAAAAGATAAATAAAATCTTACTGTTATTAGGAGAATGGTTTTGACCTTCCTAGACACCGGAATCACAGATCTGGGTAGACTATAGTCTTGCATAATCATGTGACAAACTACATGAAGGCCAACTTGATCCTCTTAGGCCTTCTTCCTCCATTAAACTGGTTCTGTGGCCAAGTTATCCAGACAGCATTTCTCATGTGAAGAACCACAGCTGATGCCCAAATGCCATTCCTCACACCTATCCACTTATCTGCCTCACTGTCTCCATGTAGCTTTCTTAACAACTGGCCAAAGATTCAGAGTGCTTTTTTCATTTTTAAGTGGGGTCAGTTTTATTAAAAAATAAATCCTCCCCCCACCCTCAACGACACACTTATTTGTCATTGTCATTTTTCTTTTTAGTTTTTTAAATGTCAGAGCATTGAAGGTCAAGGCATATTTGCAATCCCAGAGTAAAAGTTTTCAGAGCTAGAAGAAAATTTACAGGCCATCCCAACTGGATTCTCATTTCTCAGATAGGGAATAGAGACCCAAAGAGTCAAGTGACTTGTTCAAAGTCCACCGGCTAGAAAATAGAAGCAGTAGGGCCCTTGGTCCCTGCCTCCAGTGCTAACTATCTCTGCCAATCTTCCAGAATGTACATCAGCGCCTTTTAGGGAATTCCCTAACAAACCCTTGAAAGGAAGGCAGATGAGGAAAGTCAGCATTCCCTCCCTGAGCATTTAGAGGTCCAGGAGATCTGGTGGCTTTGCCCTGGAGGGTAATTTTTCCCCGTGGTTGCCATGGCAGAATTAGAGCCCTGACAAGGAGTCCAAAGCACCCAACAAGCCATAAGGAGGCAGCTTCTTTTTGCAGCTTAATAGGCATTTCAGGCAGGAAGAATGATCTAACATCTTCCAACAAGCCTATTTTCTTCTGCACAGATGAGCTTTGTCCATCCAACGAGGACTCAGACAAATTTGACCTCAGCCTATGAGCAGCCATACCAGGTTGCTTATGGCTTAGATTCCTGGTAATTGGGCAAGGCTTGTTAGTTTTCCCTGGAATGTGAGATTGCCACTGATTTTGAGCCGATTGGCGTCCCTGTTACCTTCCTCTATGTGCTCCAGACATTAATTCACCCTTTCCCACTTTTTCTTTCCTTTTTTCCCCCACAAATATTTTTTGAAGATTGACTTAGTTCTAGATACAGTGTTAAGAACTGGGGGACATACTTGTTAACAACCTGTCGCCTGTACATCATACTTTATTTTTCAGTTTCTCATTGATCTGTCAGGCACTCGGAACTGGCCTCTAAATTCTGTTCTGTTAACATAATTCTAATCAGGGGCCAGAGATTGTCCATACCTAATGGTTGACCAAATGCCCAAAGAGCGTTCAACCATGATAGCCTGTTGCCCACATTAGAACTCTGCCCTTTTGATTTGAAGTCCAAACTGTTGGTAAAATAGTATGACACCTTCTAATGTAGTCATTTTATGACTCTTTGGGGAAAGGAGCCTTTTGTCTAACACACTGGAGAAGTGGTATAATACAGGAATTAACAGCCTGGCTGCTGGAACCAGATTGCCTGAGTCTGAATCTCACTTTTGCCTCCTTCCATCTGTGTGACAATTTACTGGGCAATTTATTTAACCTCTCTGTGCCTCCATCTCTTCATATGTAAAATGGGGTAAAAAATAGTAACTTACCTTAGAATTATTATAACAATTAAATTAGTTAACCCATGTGAAATGTTTGAAGCCTTTATTCTGTTTTGTTATTCTATTTTGAACTTCACCGTAGAACACAAGGACAAAAATCAAGAGCTCAGAGTTCACCTTGCTACTGCTCCATCTTGCCTTTCCTTAGGTGCTTCCACAGAGCACTGTTTGAAAACAGTTGTGTCTGTTGAAGCTCTTGTGCATAGATGTTATTAAGGGAATGGATCAAACAAGAGGCTGTCATCCTCTTGGATGACATTCTAATTCTAATGGCATAACTTTTCACTGAAAATCCTATTCAACTTTTATACACTCTGGTGAACGTAAAGATGAAAATATTACAGTGCTAATGGCATTGCCTTGTGCAATCCAGTTCAGTCCTGTTGGAGAAAACTATCAGACTAGCATCACTTCCTCTTTAGAGTACTTGGCAGAAATTAATCCATGAACGTGTCACTGCTGAGTTGACTCCGTTCTACTCAGTACCTACTCTATTTGAGCTGGTACAGTACTGAGAGGCATAATGTATAGCAGAAGGGCTGCTGAGGTTGGGAGCCAATGATAATAGTACCATGTGGGTAGTGGAATGGGGGTAGGAACAGGGAGGGGACATCAGAAGGAATTCCTGGAGGCTTCGAGGCCTACTAAAGATCTTGAAAGATGACCAGGCATTCTAAGCAGAAAAATCAGCCTGATGATGAATTATCCCCTCTGCATGCAAACTCTAAACTCCTCAGGCTGCTAGTGCGCACCTGGAAGTTCAGGATGAAGCCGTCCACCACTGTCCACACTTTCTAGGACTGACTGGGGCCAACATGGCTATTTTGTGCTGACCAGTACTGACCACACAATCAATTCCATCAGCCTGACATCCCCTTTCCTTCGAGTACTGTTTGGTTCCCAGATACGTTGCGTACAGCATTTCTTTTGTGTCTTTGTCAATTTTCCTATCTTTTGCCTCACAGCACTGCCAGCGGAACACGACAGGAGAGCACTGTGAGAAATGTCTAGATGGTTACATCGGAGATTCCATCAAAGGACCACCCCGGTTTTGCCAGCTGTGTCCCTGTCCCCTACCCCACGTGGCCAAGTAAGTTCTGAGAGAAGAGGTTCTCTTCTGCGGCTTGTCCCCTTAATTATGTATTTTTCATTTTTACTCCATCCAGAGTTCTCAGGTTTTCCCACATTAGTGGAAAGACTGAGTACCTCATATTGAGATGAGATGGGAAAAGATATAGGAAAGTTTCTTTAGCCTAAATACACTGTCAGGGAAACATAAGCATAGCATAACATAAGTGGTATGGGTGATCACCGCGTTCCCAAAATATTAGGTAGCATCATAAGGCCAATGGAGTCTTCAAGGATTTTATAAGCAAGGTTAGTTTCTTGGCTGTCCCTTGACCTAGAGAGATCACAACTGGTAATGCAAACAGACTCATAATCCAGGACTTTTCGTAGCAGTGTTTCCTCTTACTCTCACAGAGTAGAGGATTTCCTACATGTGGTGGCAAACTGTTCAATCAGAATTACAACACAGATAAACAGAATGCATGCTTTAGGCCCATCAGCTCATAAAAGATTTCTAAGAAAACTAATTTTCGCTTCTGGCTATGTTTTGACCTGAGTGAGAAGTTGAAGAGAATAGACATACATCTTAATGGAAAGAGTGGAATTCTTTTCAGGCGCATAATATGTATAAATCCAATAGTCAAGTCATGACTGGCCATTTTATTATCTTAAAAATGACAGAACGTAGAATTAAAATGGTGTAGTGGTCATTGGTTTTCCAAATATCAACCATTTCTCTGATTCTCTGAAGCTAAGTGAGTGTCCTACAATCACTTCATTTCTGACATTAACTAACCACCCAGAGTTAGTCCATACATTAAGTCCCACTTCAGAAACCAGCCACAAATAGGATCCCTAGGCTACTCACATATCTGCTCAGCTAACTATAAATTCAGGGGTTGCCTTAGGTTCAGTAATTCTCTACAATGACTCACAGAACTCAGGAAAGTGCTATACTTACAATTATAGTTTTATTCTAAAGGATATAACTCAAGCCAAATTAAAGAGATGTATAGGGCAGGGTGTGGAGGGGGAGATGGGAGGGAGTAGAGTTTCTGTGCATTTCTGGGTTGTTCACTAACCCTAAAGCTCCACAAGCCTCCTGTGTTGTTTAAGAACTTTATGTATGTTTCATTACACAGTCACGATTGATTAAATCATTGGTGATTGGAACTCAATCTCTATCCCCTCTTTCCTCCCCGAGGAAGGGGATGGGGTTCAAAGTTCCAACCCTGGAACCACGTAGTTTCCACCTCAGACAGACCAGCCCCCATCCTGAAGCTGCTTAGGGGCCCATCAAGAGTCACCTCATTAACATAAACTCAAATCTGCCTGAGAGGGGCTCATTCTGAATAACAAAAGACAGTCTTATCACTCAGGAAATTCCAAGAGTTTTAGGAGCTCTGTGCCAGGAAGCAGGACAAAAACCAAATATATATTTTTTCTTATACCACAAGTAGAAAGAGTAATGAACCTAGGTTCATATCCAGGGTTTGGCACAAAATAGCTGTGTGATCTCAGGCAAGATACTTTCTCTCCATGTCTCACTTTCCATGGGATTTGAGGTCAAGGAAACTAGATTCAGATCTTGGCTAATTTATATATTCCTTTATCTACTTTGGATCTCGGGGTTTTTTTTTCCTGAGTTGTAAGGATCTGCCTCATAGGGTTGGACTAGGATATGTGTGTGGAGCATTTGAGTTGGTGCCTTACAGACAGAAAAGTGTATGCTGGTTACTGGCTTTATTGAACACATGCTTTGTATTTTTTCTAACACTAGTATTTTGCTTACTCTGTGTCAGGCAATGTTCTAAGTGTTTGGATGTAATATTTAGTTGATAGCTAACTTTTAAAAGGCCTGAATGTCACACACACACACACACACACACACACACACACACACACACACACATTCTTATAAAGAGAACAAAGATGACAACCAATTCTCCCCCTATTTTTTTCTTAATTGAACACCAATATCAACTAACATTTCACCTAAAAGCTTGTGATTTGTTCAGATCCTCTGATGAGTCTGTCAGTGAAGAAGTCAAATGTTTTACAGCCCCCATTTTTCTTTAGAAACCACTAAACCGCTTCAGTCCTTACTTTGGATTTTTCATGTCCCATGGTATCAACAATGTGTGCAAAATGGATGGTATTGAGAGGGAAAGTAGGAACCTCAAACATTAAATTTTCTGTTATATTTGGGCACCTGGGTGGCTCAGATGGCTAAACGCCTGCCTTCGGCTCAGGTCATGATCCCAGAGTCCTGGGATCAAGTCCTGCATTGGGCTCCCTGCTCCTAGGGAGCCTGCTTCTCCCTCTGCTTCTGTCTCTCTCCCCCTCTGTCTCTCATGAATAAATAAATAAAATCTTTAAAAAATAAAAAGAAAAGAAAAATAAATTTTCTGTTATACTCACGCAAGTGTGTCCTGATTTATGAGCTCCCTTTGTCTCATCTAGGTATATTCTTTAATTGTTCATTAATATTCTGCTCTCAAACATTAGTCTTAACCACATCCGATGAGATGCTCAGCATACCACTCTCTGGCCATGCTATAGTTATTTTGTTAAATATACCGGCCGCCCATTTTTCAATAACAGGTTCCCCTCATTCTCCCATATAAACGAAGATGCTATATAGCATCATTTGCTCAAAGCAGGTTTACAAGCTCTGAGCTGCAGTTTCTTTGAAAACTGAAGATGAATTAGAAAAGCAATCCTCTAAATTGTATTGTCTGGCTTTTACACTTTTTGCCCCATTCATGTTGATGTGGGAAACAAAGGCAAAAGAAAAAGTTAAATTTCCATACTACTTACAGCCCACTGACAAGTCCTTGAAACCAGAGTGACCTTCCTCTGAGAGCTCAGCTGCCTTGATGTTGACACTTTCCTAAAGGCAAACAAAATTCAGTCTTAGCTTAACATTATCCTGACCCCTCAGGATCCTGTGAGTCTACTCTAAACATATAGAAATTCCTTTCGAAACTTCCTTTACCTCTACCCCCAAGACACATGTGGGCAATCATCCTCCAAGCATATGGCCCACTGATATACATCCGAAGGGTCTCATGACTGAGGGTTTACTAAACAGTAATAAATGACCTTTTCCTAACAATAGCTAGCCCCCTCAGGGTCCTGGAAACCTTGTTTCCAAAATTCCTTGGAGGCTTGTGCTGTCCCTAACCCCCTCCCAACTTGAAAGTATATGATCAGTCAATCATCACAACCCCAGTGCGGCTCTTTCTGCCCACGGGTCCTGTCCCCATGCTTTAATGAAACCACCTATTTGCACCAAAGACGTCTCAAGAATTCTTTCTTGACCGTTCACTCCAAACCCCAGCATTTCCACATCAATATGACAAGACTTTATTACCTAAACTTTAACTTTACCTTCTTGAGATGAGAAACTTTTGGACTGAGAAGTTTTGTCTACATGCAATCAACAAATATTTATCAGGCACTTATTACATGCCAGTCATATACTACCAGTCGCCAGTCACAACAATGAACAAAACAATCAAAATGCCCTGCCTTCATTAAAATAGGTCAAAATACAGCAGCATTTTGAAGCTCCTAAAGCAAATGACTGTTTCACCTTTTCAGCTAGGTTATCCAATATTTCAGTTGATCAAGAAGCTCTTCTGAAGGATCTTTCAAATAGATAAATAAGGGAGAAATTGCCAATTGGGTGATGAGCTTCCTGTCTTGAAGGAGGAAACAGTTTCTATTGGATCACCATTCCCACTCATGCTCTCTGGGTGTGTGAGCAGATCTGGGCTCAAAGGGCAATTGAAGGTCTCAGGCAATGTGCTCTGCCGTTAGGTACATATTCACAGATATGGAAATTGAGGTCTCTAACAGTACACATTTAAAGTTGAAAAGCCTGCTGAAAATTGACACAAAAGAAAAATACCCCCGCATAGAAGTAAAGAACATTATGTGGGAGTGTGGAGGAACTAGGGGAGACCTGCTTTCCCTGAGGTGGCAACAGTCCTACTTGGGGGAAGAGACTGGTTCCAAATAGGGAGGTTGGGATGGGGGTATGGGGGCAGGTGTAATCTGTGCCCACAGAACAGGTCAAATTTGCCTAGGTCTTATAAGGTTCTAGCCTTCGATATGGCTTCATTACTGACTTAGTTAACTATTTTCAAATATCTTATCAAAAACCAAATACCCATTGCCTCTTTCGGCTTTTTAAAAATTCATATTGTTACTTTCTATAAAAATTAAAGTGCCAGGACTTTTATTTGAGCTCACAAGGTCACCTAATATGGAATCCAAATTATGCTTTGAGAGATCCTTTAGTTGAGCCTCCAGACCAGGATTTGGATTTCCAGTTACAGTAGCCACATCAGAAAGCAACAAAATTATCTTGAGGGAGGTAAGCAAGCAAACAGTGTTGAGTCTATTCTTTCTTTAGGTTCCATAAAGGTTTCCAAGAACAAAAGGCTCCCTGCCACTTGGAGAGGGTGCCATGGTTGTTAATGTGGGCTGAGAAAGGTTCTGTGTTTTCATTTCCCTAGCCAAAAACAGACTTTACCCTAAGCAAAATATAAACAATTAATGCTGATAAAAAAAACAAAAAAGGAATCTCAGTGGTTGGCACTGCCTCTGAGTCTCCCTCCACTGAGACCACTGGTCACACAGCTATTCCCAGGGACAATCTGCACAGAGTTCATTTATTTATTTTGGAGTTGGCCAGACATCCTCCCCATCTACTAGTAGTTATGGTAATCGCTCCAATTAAGGAAAATGTCATCTGTTTGAAGCAGCAGGACATTAGCTAAAGGCAGACAACTCCAGACACAGGCAGATGCTTCAGTCCTTCAAGCTGTGGGCAGGCTGCTGGGAGAAACATCTTCAAAGAAGCATGCATGAGGAGTGGTTCTCTTTTCCTCCCCGGCTGCTTGAAGCCTCGCCGCCATCATGAACGACACAGTAACTATCCGGACCAGGAAGTTCATGACTAACCGACTACTTCAGCGGAAACAGATGGTCACTGATGTTCTTCACCCTGGAAAGGCAACGGTACCTAAGACAGAAATTCGGGAAAAACTAGCCAAAATGTACAAGACCACGCCAGATGTCATATTTGTGTTTGGATTCAGAACCCATTTTGGTGGTGGCAAGACAACCGGCTTTGGCATGATTTATGATTCCTTGGATTATGCAAAGAAAAATGAATCCAAACACAGACTTGCAAGACATGGCCTGTATGAGAAGAAAAAGACATCAAGAAAACAGCGAAAGGAACGCAAGAACAGAATGAAGAAAGTCAGGGGGACTGCAAAAGCCAACGTTGGTGCTGGCAAAAAGTGAGCTGGAGATTGGACAACAGAAGGAGTAAAGATGCTGCAGTGGCTTTATCTGTGGTGGTTGTGCAGATTTTTCATGAGAGGATCAATAAACTAAGAATGTTAAAAAAAAAAAGAAAAAAGAAACATGCATGAGGGTTTGTCCACATTCTGGACTCTTAACTGACAGTGTTTTTTTGAAGTAGGCTAAACAATAAGAACAAGCAAAATGAAGAATAAAGGCCAAAGAAGTGTAATTTTACTGAAATGTTTTTAGCCAAACTGACAGAAAAAATACATTGTGGCTATTGCCTTTCACAGCAAAGTATGTATTGTTTTCTGACTGATTTTATAAAGGTCTTCAAACAAAGCAAACACATCCATTTGCTTCCTTCCAAAGACCACTAGGGTAAAATTGCTAATACATGCGGGAGTGAGAGAGCTGCAAGTCACATTCCACTGATGGCACAATACCTAAGCCAATTAATTTGTAAGTCTTTAAAATTTTTCACCCCCCCCCATATGGATGGATTGATGTGTCAATGTAGAATTTTCCAAACATGTGAAGATTTATATTCCATTTCCCCTGCCTTAATAGTTGAACAATATTTTTATTGCTTTTCTGTCCTGTGTCCCTATCTTTATTATCTAAAAAAATCCAACCAAACAAACAACAACAACAACAACAACAACCGCAGTAAATCAAGAGAAGGGTTTCTGTGGACAAGAATCATTTTCCAGGTCCTAGTTATTGCTTGTGTACTTGTTTTGTGAATTTGCTCAAAAGAGTCAGTCCCTGCACCCTTTATTCCCAACCTTTAAGGTACCAACAAAGAAATTAGGGTTCAGTGGGATTATAGAGTACAGTTTAGAGGTGGTTCATGACCTTGAAGAGCGGAAGAGATCTAGTGCAGAAAAAAAAGGGAGCAACTTTCAAATGTACATACAGAAAATGGTGAGAATAAAGAAATTCTCATTTCATCAAAATCACAGGTAACATATAAAATAACTTGATTTTTTTATTTCTGGCTTTGAAGTATGTGTTCCAGATTTGTGTTAAATATTCTAGAAATTCCCACTGCTTCAAGTAAAAATAATTAAGTGCCACTATGGCAAAATAAGTGAGTGGATCTGGGAAATGGTCTCACCAGTGGATGAGCATTTTGGCATTTTCTGTCTGGGCCTGCTAGTCTAAACTTTCCTGAAAGGAAGAAGATTTGATTTAAGTAAAGCAAATGATGACACCCATTAGAACTTGACTGAGACCAAGGTAGAGATGACTAGTTAAGACAATCTTTTCAGTGATGTATGGAATTGACTTCTAATATTCTCTTATAATTCTAGTTTTGCAGAATCCTGCTATAGGAAAAATGGAGCCGTTCGGTGTATTTGTAAAGAAAACTATGCTGGACCTAACTGTGAAAGGTAGGCAAATATAATTCACTATTTTCTGTGTGGGTCGAAGGAAACTTTCTGTTTCTTGCACTCATCAGCTCTGCCATGTTCCCATTCCCTGGGTCTTAAGATGAGAGCATGGAGACTACATTTCAGAACGCTTTGGGGAGGCTTTCCTAAATCCCATGCCCCAGATAGAGCTGGGACAATATGCTCCCCGTGGGTCCAGATTAGGACAAATGGTCAGGTGAAGAGGAAAATGAATATGTATATTTTGAAAGATTCTCTAGATGGTTTTGGTAACACTCCTCTCTCTCTCCATCACTGGGAGCCAGTAATTAATAGAGAGTCTTCCTCAATAGAAAAAATAGGTGGGGGAGAATGCTCTATCAGTCGGTAAAGCAATACACTAACAAAGGCACGAACCCATTATTTAGTCCATTCTTCATACCATCTCCTCCCCTGAAAAGTAAACAAATTTCATGACCGTTTGGGTTTTCTGAATCTCTATCTGTATTTATACCTAAACACCCTTTTTTAAAGTTGCTCTGGGCTTTGCTCAAATAAGAAAGACTTTGGTGACTAAAGATGTGAGCTTCCCCCTGCATGATTTCCTGGCGAGACATTTCCCATCCTCCCCACCTGTCAGTTACTCAATTTTCTCAAATCAAATGGCTTTTGCTAAAAGAGTCTCACAGAAAGGTCTTCTTATTTTTAACAGAAATGGCATTAACATCAGCCTCTCCATGTGGTTGGGCAGCGAGATGATGTGGGTACCATAAAGACAGGGAGGGAAGGACCAGGGGACTTCTCAAGCCTCTGGTCCAGCATCTACACATGCTCACCTCCCAGTGGCGTACTCCCACTGCCCCGAATGTGGGCATAAAAGCCTGGGACTCCAAATGTCAATCTTAAATGATATGCCATCTCACTTCCTCAGAAAACACCCTCTACCTCTCAGAGTCATTCTGGAACCCTTTTTAAAAAGCCACAGTGTCTATGGTGCAGAGAAAATCTCTATACTTGGAGGGCATTGCTATTATGATTATTAAATGTACAAATCGTAGATAATTCCTTCACTGAAGATTTTTTTAAGGGATTTTTCTCTCTTTTTGCTATGAGGGAAGAGGGAACGTGAAGGCCCATGGTGCATATGAATTTCATCCTTCGAGAGGGACAAATAGAGATTTGGTTAATTAATGTTTGTGACACACTCATTCCGTATTTTCTTATTCCGGGACCCAGTAATATGAGACCCCTGACTTACTCACTATCTGGCTCCCTGTGAATCAGAGAGGACTGTTCATCAGCCAGGGATGGAACTTTTTCTCCTCAGTGTCTGAGGTTGAACTCCATTTAGTCTGACAGAGATTGGGCAGTATTATCAGCTAACGGGTGTTCGATGGCCCTGGGATAGACTGCTGACCACATGCAAGGCCTCCCAGAAGTGAAGTCATCTTTGTCCCTCTGGGCTCAGTCCTGCAAAGTTGCACCAGGACACAGATCCAGGTTCTGTCAGTGAGTGCAGGGGGCCCAGCACAGGACAGCATGCCTGCCTCAGATGTGGGATGGTAGATGATAAGTCTCCTGGCCCTGCCATTGCCCTGTAAGGCTTGGTCAGATCTGGGGGAACAGCAGGGTCAAGGGAAGAGCACTAGTTGTCAAATATTGAGGAAATGTCGCTTCAGCCTGGCCGAGGTTGTAGCTCAGCTCCAGCCCTTGGGGATCCTCCTGAGGGAGTTCTTTGAGCTCTAAGTGCCTATTTCCACATCTCCAGAATGGAGAAAATGAAAATGCTCACCTCCTCGGGCGGTCAGGAGGTGATACTGTGAGGTTTTTAGTATGGCACGTGGCACTTAATGCTCGATAAAAATTGCCTGGTGACAGTAGGAGTCACTGTGGCCATTGTCCAGTTCCCACCCCCTGGTATAATGTGTGCCTGGGAGAAGTTGGCTCGTTTCCCTGAATCACAGTTTCCTTAGCCAGAAATGATAGCTTTGAACTAGATAGTGCCCCTTGTTGCTTATCTCCTGTGTCCTCCCTGCTTTACATTCCTCATCTCTCAGCCTGATGATTGCCCTGAGAGCAGGTGTTATTTTGTCATATTGCAGATAAGGAAACTGAGGCTAAGGGAGGTGATGGGGCTGGTCCACAGTCACAACACTCCTAAGTCGGGGGGCAGGGGGGGGGTGCAAGGGCCAGGATTCACACGTTTTGGCTGAAAAATCTGGATTCTTTCCCTGTGCCCATACTGTTTTTCCTAAACGTCTTCCCAAAGGTCTTCTGTTTTAAACTTTGACAATTAATGAAGTAAAGGAGTCTCTGAAATTCAGAAGAAGCACAGTGAACCTGCTCCTAGATTCCCTTTGACTGGAGGCTGCATCAACAGATGTGCGGGAAATAAGCATCCTTCAAAGGCCTGTCATTAGCACCGGGGGGGAGGATCGCTCTGAGCAACTTTCTTGGCTTCATCTCCTCTCTCCCATCCACCCTTCCTCACACCCTGCTGTTTTAAAGGGAATGAACTGAGGCCTTTTACATCAAAAATTGACCTTACCATCCAGGGGACTCTTCCTCAAAATGGAAATCACAGGGATTCATACTGCACACAGGTTTGAGAAACATTGGTCTAAAGCATAAAAGATGAACCTCCTACCGTACCATGTAAAAGGGCTCAAACACCCTTGTTTTTACAGCAGACTGGTGGAGGGGTAGGGATGTCACCATTTCTTCCAAGGGAAGAAAGAAAGCCTGATAGAGGGACAAGCAAAGCCTCTTCAAGAGGGCAGTGCAAGGAGTGATTGCTTTCCCACAGAGAGGGCTGGGTCCTTGGGGAGGGGGTAACCTTCACTGATTTTGTTTTGTGTTTGACCTTGGGACTGGCAGAGGTTTAGTTTTGTTTTGAGTTTAACAGCCAGGTTGTTAAACTGTCGCAGTTAAGCTTCATCGAATCTATATTTTCAATGTATCTGTGACCTTGGACACAGATATTCGTGGAGGTTCATGAGTTCCCAGTGAATATTTTCTTAATTTTGTGTTTAATTTCAATGATAATCTTGAGGAAATAGTTACTTGAAACACGTCTGGACTTTATATAAGGACCACTTTATAATAAAGGGAGATCTGCCTCAGAGCAGAGGAGAAAGTAACAGCCAGCGGTGTGTCAGTGACACATTACAGACAATTGGAGGTCAAATGGCATGACATCAAAGCAAACTGAGTCATCACCTAGCACATGGCAGGACATGGATGCTGAGCTCACACAATCCTCTACCATGTCATGTTGCAAGTAGCCTTTCAGTTGCAACAAGAAAACATCATCCATTGTCTTGAATTGATACTATTACTTTGAAATCATTAGTTTCACAGTTTTGTTTGTGTTTTATTTGTAAAATTTATTTTGGTTTTCAAGATGTATAAAAGCCACAGGTACAAGGAGTTTCTACCTCGTTTTATGTTCGAACCATTTAAAGATTTAAAGATAATTTAGATGAACACGAGGAGAGGTAGTCTATGAGACTGTTTTTCCTTTCACAGGGATCCATGCTGCGCACAAGTTTGAGAAACATTGATCTAAAGCACAAAACGTTAACTTCTTACTGTCCCATGTAAAACAGCGCAAGCACCCTTGTTTTTACAATGAGGTCCATGTTTTTTTAGCCTGCCCTGGCCCCTGGCTGGCTCTTTCCCAAAGTCCTTTTCCCCACCTCACACTTTAACTTCTGCGTGTGGGAGCTGCGGCCCCCCAAATCCACCAGATCAACTGTAGAGCTCACCACGTTGTGTTGTATTAAGATGAAGACTGTGACAATGATGATAAAAATAGTAACATTGAGGGAGTGCTTACTGTGTGCCACATAGCTGTTGTAAGCTCTTCACATACAATGACACATTTAAACCTTAAAAAAAATCCTATGAGATACCATCTTCATCCTTATTTATAGAGGAGGAAAGTGAGAGACAGACTGATTAAGCCACATGCTCACAATCACACATTTGGGGTTTTTTTTTTCAGTCTCTACTATTAAAGTAGGAATTCCTCAGCAGAAGGAGCATCTCATTCATTTCTCTGCTGCTCTTCCCCCATCACGGTATCTGAAACATGGTAGACACTCCATTATATTTGTTTAAGTAATACCTCTTTTTTTTTTTAATGAAAAGACAATAACAGTACTGCTAATGTTCCTTTCGAAAGGTACCTGTAGTAATGAGAGTCAGTCATTGCTTGCCTTGTTTGATCCCCCACTCCACTCCTCCTCGTGCCAGGAAAATGGAAGAGGGTGACACCGAATTGAGTGAGTCAAAACACTGCCCTCTGGCTGAATAGAGGTTGCAAATGGAAGTTATCACCTGATGCAAATAATTATAAAATGTGCAGGCCTTATGGACAGGAATTTTGCCATTTTTATTCTCATCCCAGTGTGACTTTCCATCTGCTCTAAGTAGTACATTTTATTTTTTTACCTTATTTTTTGTAAGAGAGGGAGAGAGAGAGAGAGCACATGAGCATGAGCTGGGGTGGCAGGAGGGGTAGAGGGAGCGGAAAAAAGAATCTTAAGCAGGCTCCATGCTCAGCGCAGAGCCCGATGCCGGGCTCCATCCCAGGACCCTGAGATCATGACCTGAGTGGAAATCGAGAGTCGGACACTCAACTGACTGAGCCACCCAGGCGCCCCCTAAGTAGTACCCAGAGCCATTAGACTTAATCCAAGTCACAATTGGTTAGGGGTAAACCCAAAACCAAAACCCAGGAGCTTTGACATTCAATCCAGAGTTTTCAGTTCATAAGTGTGTATGATCTCAATACCTCAGTATTCCACATTCTCTCCCATGGCAGCTTTAATAATATTCCTTCATCCATTCGGTTTTGCAGTAGAGTGAGAGACATGCTAAGACAGTATGAGGATTTATCATGTGGATCTTATTGCTTAAGGATCAAGAGGGAAGGATGGGGCAAATTAAAGCAAATCCAAGGAGACCTTAAAACCCTAACAGGAAAGGCTGAATATAGTATCATCAGAGATAATGATGATGACAGTGATAATGATGTTGACGATGGCCTTGATAGAAAAGAATAAAGAAGAGGAGGGGTAGGAAGAGAAAGCTAACATTTATTGAGGGTTGTGATTCCAGGGTTTAGTCTGATTCTTTCTGAAGGCACCATGCTTTTTCAAACTTACACTATCAACTCTCTTATCTGTATAGAATTCTTCTATGACTCCCTACTCTCTACCTTGCCCCCGTTCTGGATTCTTACCCTGTGACCTTGAATGGGTACATTTTCCTAGACTTATTTATCAGTCTTTCATAGAGAAGTAAAAAGCATTTATAATGGCACCTACGATGTAACAGGTGCTTTTTTTTTTTTTTCAGAGTTTAATTTAACCCCAATGACGGCTATAGAAAGGCATCCCTCCCAGAAAGACTTCTGTGCCACCTGGGAGTTTTGGCAACCTTGGTAAAAGTATTCAGCGACAGCTGTATGGCCCTAGGAAGTGAAGCAAAGGAGAAAGAGCAGAGGAGAGAAAAAGAGCTCCAAAAATTCCCAGAACATTTATTGATCAAAAGCTTTTTTCCCCAAAACATATTTCTTTGTCTCCTATTTTGCCCAAACAATATGATCACTAACTGAAATGACAGTGTTCATAAGCCACAGTTCTTTTGTTTACACTGTAAATTTATCAGCTCTATTTTCTATGAGTGAATCAAGTCACTAATAAAGCTAGGAATGAGATAGTGGGGGAAGAAAACAGATAGGACCAGACTACTGGGTACCAAGGCTCCAGTGCTCACTCTAATTCCAACTGCTGGTCTTTTTGAACCTTTTTTATTTGTTACTTGAGGGCAGGAATTGGGTACATTGACAGCATTTCATTATTCAATTGTTAGAATCACTAATTGATTAATTAGCTAATTCATTTAATGCCAGACTTGTGGGATATAAAGAGCGTTTTTTTAAAGATTTTATTTATTTATTTGACAGAGAGAGAGACCGCGAGAGAGGGAACACAAGCAGGGGGAGTGGGAGAGGGAGAAGCAGCCTTCCCGCTGAGCAGGGAGCCTGATGCGGGGCTCGATCCCGAGACCCTGGGATCGTGACCTGAGCCGAAGGCAGACACCCAACGACTGAGCCACCCAGGCGCCCCAGGATACAAAGAGCTTTAAACTTGGAGTCCGATGATAGGGTTGAGCCCTGCAGTAACGAACAAATTATTTAGCTTCTCCACACTCTAGTTTTCTTATCTATAAAGGCAAGGGATTATAGGGTGCTATGGGAAAAAAACCTTTGCCTGCTTATTCTATAAAATCTGCAGGGTTGAAGTTTGGGCTATGACTTCAGAATTGCCTCTGAACTGACCACCAAAAGGCAAAGTAGATTGTGTCTGTGATTGAGATTCTGACTTGCAGAATGGAGAATTTGGTTATTCTCTTGTGGGAGACCAAGAGACGACCTATGGAGGTCAGATACAGTGGGATTCAACAGAAAAAGAAAGTAAGTGGCATCTGACTTCTGTGAGCTTGGGCAGGGTCCTTCACTCCCAGACCTCAGGATTCCCAGCTCTACTTTGAGGTGGCAGGTCTGAGTCCCATTTCAATGGGACCAAGAGTCTCATACTCTCTGTTTGGTGAACTGCAGTGAAGGATAGCAACTTAATCCAGCCATGCACTCCATAAGGAATGATTTGTGCTGGCTTGGGAACCAGAGAACCTATAAATCAGAGGTGCAGAGACATGAGTATGAATAACAAAACTCATTGAACATTTCCTTCTGCGGGGTGTCTCTCCATGGGTTGTGTGGCACTTACATTCATTCTTATCTTTTTCATGGACCTCGATTTCTAGAATTCATGATTTTACATGTAATTGTGCTTGATTCACTTCCTGTTCTTTCAGGCCATGGGCCGTGTGTTTTTCCTCTTCCTGTCTCTCCACGCCTTACATAAAATAGACATGAATTGTCCCTCTGTTGGATGAATTCATTCGTTCATTTATAGCAGCAGCAGTGTGGTCCAGGGTGGAGTGAATGAAAGAACATCAGGGTCGGAAGGTCTGGGTCTTGCACTGTGAATTCCTTGCTATATGCGCCTGGAAACCCAAAGTAGCCTCCTAGCCTCAGCATACCAGGCCTGTGTGGCCTACCTCCTGGGTGTCTGTGGTTAACTACATAAACTCACCTCAGTGAAGCTATGGAATACAATGCGAGTAGAGGGGATAAAGATTACAACTACACCAAAAAACTGAGACATAGGAATAAAGCCCGGAAGAACGTATGCAAAATGTCAGACAGTGATTTTGTTAGGATCTTGGGATTATAGGTGATTTTTTTTCATTTCCCCATTTTTCAAATATTCTGAATCATGAAATCCTTTTTTAAAAACTGTCATGTCTTGTTATTATTGGCCAGGTCTTCCTGATTTCCTTGGAAAGTCCTCTCCTGCTTTCCCCTCCAAGGCCAACGCCCCAGCCCAGGCCCTCCACACCCCAGCCCGGCCTCCCTATTCCAGCCCGCAGTCCACCCTGCATCTGAAGCCAGCCCCGGCTTCCCCCACCTCTGCTATCATCACAAAAACCTCCGTCGGTTCCCTTTCTTTTTCTCTCTCCCCTCAGAACCCACTCCTGCACCTGACCTTCGGCTCCATGAAGGGGTGACTACACATTCTTTCCAGCCACTCCCAAAGCATCTTCAGCTCCAGTCGGCCAATCTTGACACTAGTTTAGGGTCACAGCAAAGAGGAGGCTATTGCCAGCAGAAAACATGTGTAGTTTGGCTCACACAGTATTCTTCTAAAGTTTGAGCCAAAGTTTAAAAACGGTGATTTCAGATAAAAACCCAAACTTCAACTTTTTTGTTTTAAAAATAGGAACATCTGGCAACACAGATCCTCCGTTCCTTCAAGGCTGCAGTATGGAAACAGTTGACAGGAGCTGAGTAGCAGTTACCCCCCTTGGTTGGGGCCTGCGGTCCCACCACTCACAGTAGGGCCTCTACTGGCCCACAAGGCACCTTCAGGAAAAGTAGAGAAAAGCATTTCTTCCTCTGAGCAGAAGCAGCCCCACCCAGAAGGCACAGCTTGGCAAGCCCAGCAAAGGCTGGATGGATTTTGGCCTCTATTCTCCAAATGAGCTGGAATCTCTCATTAATAACCCAGCTGGCATGACCACAGACACCAGCTCTGTCCCCACAACGAAGGCAGTTAAGTGCCTGGCCTCTGTAGCCTCACATATTAAAATGTCCACAGTAATGGCCATCTGGGCTCCAATTTCATTTGTCTGTGGTACTCTCAGCCCTGCCATCTGCTTTGTCTCCACACGGCCTTCCCTCCATCACAAGATGGCTGCCAGAGCTGAGTGCTGCCTGCCTCTTCATTCACCTGCAGATGGACAGAATGTCTTCACATACCCCTCAAGTAAGAGCCCTGAGCGACACTCTGAATGAATCACTTCTCAGCCAACTTACTTTAGCCAGGACAATGGCAGGCACTAACTGGCTCAGGTTTAGGTTCTCTGAACAATTCACTATGGCAAGGCAGTTGGTGATTTATCCCAGTGTTTCTCAATGCAGATATTAACATTTTGGCCAGGACAATTTTTAGCTGTGCCCTAGTAGTGCATCCCCTGCTGTACATTTAGCATAACTGGCATCTCTCGATTAGGTACCAGCCATGTACCCTAGTTGTTGAGGTAACTAAAAATGCCCACACACTAGTTGTATCTAGACATTTGTGCATCTGGAGGTCTGACCAAACTGAATGGGCTTCAACGCAATAGGGAAGAGTGGTTCCTTAAAAACAAAGTCTGGCCTTATTAGGAAGATGGGAAAGTAGGAAAAAATTCTGGGAGGGCAATCCACATACGTTCACTACACTTTCTTCTAGGTGGGAGGGAAGATAAAAGAGAAGAAAAACTATGGCTGCTAAATTTTTAACCTGTGATTTCTGCCTCAGATGTGCCCCCGGTTACTATGGAAACCCCTTGCTGATTGGAAGCACCTGTAAGAAATGTGACTGCAGTGGAAATTCAGATCCCAACCTGATCTTTGAAGACTGTGATGAGGTCACCGGCCAGTGTAGGAATTGCCTACGCAACACCACGGGATTCAAGTGTGAACACTGTGCCCCTGGTTACTATGGGGATGCCAGGGTAGCCAAGAGCTGTGCAGGTACGGCACTGGAGGTTGTGGCCAGCATGTACAACGAATCTAGATGGGTCGGTGTTGGAGAGATACTGCAAGTGTCCCCTTGTCACTTTTCCAGGGTAATGTGCATTCTTAGGAATGTGTACCCCAAACTCACCAGGAGTAGATGATTTATCAAGGTTACTAGTATAACTTAGCTCATGGGTAGGATAGACCATGAGATGGTCACACAAATGAGCTTTCACCTTATCTTACATTCTTCCAATTTCGATCAAGGAAGTAAATCAGAAGTCCATGGATTACCTATCATTGACCAGAATTTTGAATGAAAACTTGCAAGATTTACCTCTGTTTTCTTATTCTGGAAGCTCTGTCCCTTTTACCAGTTGTGTTTGGTAAAACTGACTTCTTAGTGAAATAGATTAGCAAGCCAAGGGTACAGTTTAGTCAACCCCCAATGTCCTCAAATTGTCAGGGCAAATATTGCAGGGACACTATAGGAAATCTTCCCGGTTAAACTTCAGTTAGACTAAAATGTACAAATTTTATTCATGATTTCTCTAATCCATTTGCTGCAGAGAGTGAAGCTCTTTAGAAATAAAGTTAAAGCGCCTTCCTCGGGGCAAAGGAGGGTTGGGACTGAATATTTCTTACTCTTTCGTGACTGAGAGAGAACAGGGTGAGGAAGAGGCATTGTATTCTTGGGGCATGCTTCTACTGGAATCCCCTCACTGAAGCAGATTCCCACCTGAAAAGATTTTAAGAAGAGTTTAAATTTGAGAAGAAGGCACATATGAGCTGCAGAAGTCACAATAAAAGTGAACATGTCTGCAAGAAAGCCAAGTGCACTGAGGCATAAAACCAGAGGCAAGAGAGGAGTTCTATGTCCAGTCAGGCAGGCATCCGAAAGAGTTTTGGCAAAATCAAAGCCTTAGACATCGATGCTCCAATTCTCAAAACATTTACTAAACTTAAACTACATAGATGCAGGTCACTCTTAGAAAAGACGCTAATGTTAGAAGCAATAAAGTATGATCTTGCTGAATTGTTTAATAAATCTACGTTTTGTGGAACATTACACAGCTGAAATGTAATAAATGTACATCCCTCATGAAGCTAATTTTTTTATGATTATTCTGTAGAAACACTTAAGAGGTGGGGGAGAATTCACAATACTATTCCAGCTCACGGCTAGCATAGATGGCTTAGGAAATCTTTTTTAAATATTACAAATGAATTGCTACTGAGAAACTCAATGGAAAATGAACAGTCTGATGAGATCGGGGTTTCAGTTTTTTTTCCAAAAGGCATTCTTGAAAATCATCGGTAGATTAATAATGGGCTCTCAGGTCTTCTAAATTCACGTAAATATGTTCCCGATTCTTTCCCCGACATTATTCCTAGTCATCCCACTGATAGCTATCATTTGGGGGTTTGGAGTCAGCCTTGCCAAGGGTCAAGCACCGTGGGAGCCAAAAATTGCTCTTGAGACTCCTCCCTCCCTCCCGCTGCACTGCGCCTTCCTCACACCTGGCAATGATCAACGCTGGAGTTGGATTAAACTGGAGAATCAGTCTGTGATGAAAGGAGGGCTCTCAGATTCCAGTTGAATGATGGGTTCCGGGATCATTTTGTACTTTGTGAAACTTCCCAGGATCTTTTTGGACTAAAGCAATTGTACAGTCATGTCAGAATCCCAGAAAGTTGGGAGAGGAGTCCTAGAAAATGTAGATTTACTTTTGCCCCAGGGCCACCTTTGGAAAATCTCCCTGGGCTGGGCTTAATTGGGTGAGGGGCATAATCTCTAGATCACGGACTCTACACCGTCGTAAGGAAGAATATAATTAATCCTTGTTGGAAGAACTATATACTGATAGCCAGTATTTCTAGAAACCAGGAAAACATTGCCATATTTTAAGCATTAAGAAACAAATCCCTAATCTCTTGTTTTTGTTTCCCACAGTGTGCAATTGTGGGGGAGGCCCATGTGACAGCGTAACCGGAGAATGCTTGGAAGAAGGTTTTGAACCCCCTACAGGCATGGACTGCCCAACCATAAGTAAAAATAACAGTACATGATTGACTAACCCCACTTTCTCTAATGTGCTGCAGGTGTAGGATTAAGAAGAGCTATGCAATTCCCTCTCTAGAAACTCCCTAAGTCCCCCTCCCGGCTTTAACTCTGTCTGTGCCTCCACCAAGGGGACCCTAAGCGGAAGCTACTTGACTCCAATTGGTAAAATGGGTGATTTACATTGAAACAACTCTGCTTTAGAAAATTTATTTTATGAAGCCTTTAAATTCAGCATCTTACCTCGCAGGTAAAGGCAGAATCAGAAGAGCAATTCCTAGTGACCAAGTTCAATTTAATTCCTCTTTCTATATTATCTCTTCAAATCTTCAGATAATGTGATATACAGACAATGCTTTACAACACCAGGGAAACCAAGACACTAAGCCACTTAAGCGGCTTTTCCCAAATCACTCCAAAACGGAAGTGGCAGCAGAAAGAAAATGTTCAGGCCTTATGGGATGGAGCTATTGTCTTATTTTCCTGGATTTCTCTGCCATTCCTATCAATCAAATCACGAGCAGCCCTGAGGGTGCAGGAGACTGCTGAAACACTTCACAGCAAATGCCCAGAGCTGATCTTAACAACTTCTCAGGCACCCTTCAAACCCTTTGTCTAGAAAAGGCTATGACTGATTCTTAGGATTTAAGGAAAGGTTTGCCTTAGAAAGCCCTTTACTGAGAAAATAACTAATAATTGCCTTTAAGTAGAGTGGTTTAAAGACAATTTTAACTTTAGGTATCCCCTCCCCCAGACGAGAGTATCTTGGTCTCTCGGTGCCTGTGAGCACAGGAGATTAATGTTACGGATGATTCACATCTTAGAAGATGGCACAGGATGTGAGACACAAGCAGGGCAAAGTTCACACACTGATCAGCAAGGTCATTTTAAGGACATCTTAATGTCCTTAAAGGATGTGCTGGCTGGGGAGCCATTCCTTTAAGATAGCATGCCCATGTTAAACTTCAAATAACAAATTAACACATTAACAACTATTAACACCTCAGTCTTCATTTATTGGTTCTCTGGAAAAGAGCACAGTCTGAGGAAAAGAGATTGGGAACAGAAAAGTTTCAGAGAGTGGTCAAGACCGGTTTCAAAGCACAGTCTGCTGTCCTTCTGAGTACGCCGCAAGTGGGCACTGGGCCCCCCAGGAGCAAACGGGGGGAGGGGTGAGGGGAAGGACAGAGGTAAGCGGAACTCAAATGTGAAATGCAAGGAGCGGGCAGAAACTACGACCTACTTCACCATGTGCCCAGACTGAGCAGATATGCACAAGCAGTGACATTCTACAGACCCCCTTCTGGCTGAAGTGTTCATCCAGACAGGAGGTCAGGCCATGCAGAGGCGCTGAGCCACCCCTGGGATAGGAATAGGAAAGAGGGGGTGCCTACCAAACAGCCAGCTTCGCCAGTGGGCACTAAGCAAAAGCCTCACATGAAGAGAGCCATCCCAGGGGGCTGTCCCACCACTAAGGAAAAGTGGAGAGCGGGCTTCTCCTCCCCCACCCACCTTGCAAATGCCTTGCCCTTTTATGCTTCCTTCCTTTCTCAGTTCAGCGACCTGTTGTGTCCACAACAGCCTACTTGCCCTGTTGCACGCCTTCTTCATTTTGTTATGTTTTAAGTGGGGATAGTGCCCAATGTACGGTTTGAGTCATCTTAGACTGCAGTGTGCTTTGAGTGTAAGGACTGGTTCTGTGACCCAGAACAGTTCCTCAGGAAACAAACATAAAAATAATATTAACCAAGGAAGTACACATAATGATCTACTAGAGCACATGCTTCCCGGCTGACTTTCAGTTTTAAAGAAATAACATGTCCGTTTTACCTCCAGGCTGTGATAAGTGCATCTGGGACTTGATTGATGACCTTCGATTAGCAGCCCTCTCGATTGAAGACAGCAAATCTGGTCTGTTGAGTGTCTCATCTGGTGCGGCTGCTCATAGGCACGTGAATGAACTCAACTCCACCATCTTCCTCCTCAAAGTAGGCGGCCATGTTGTACCTTCAGCTGTATCTCATGCTGGTCTTACAGGACTGCTCCTAGAACTCCTATCCTTTCTATCATCTGAGGCCCACGGCTGTATTACAGATGGGTTGTTAGACTAGGAAATCAGAAAAAGTTTATTGTAACCATGAGCTTCAGGCCAAAACAAGAGTGGCCATCTATAAAAGAAATTAATGTGGAGAACATAACAACTAAAACAAGCAGTATCTAGGTACCAATCTATTGAAGGAAGGAAAACACTCTTATTTCCTCGGTAAAAATGTGCGTTGGTTATTCAGGTCCTTACCACAAACTTACCGTTATCTTAACCTCAATTTGCAGTGCTTTGAGGAGTTTCTCTAGAAACCTCTCTCCTGCTCATTCTCTCTCCCACCCTTACCTTTCCTTCTTACTGACACACAGTCTCTCTCATCTTCCCACACACACACACTGAAGCACACAGACATACATGCTCAGTGTCTCCTCACAGGTCTAGTGGTTAATATCTAATAAACAGTCAAAAACAAACTATAACAGTGCTACTGTATCTAAACTTTTTTTTTTTTAAGATTTTATTTATTTCACAGAGAGAGAGACAGCAAGAGAGGGAACACAAGCAAGGGGAGTGGAAGAGGGAGAAGCAGGCTTCCCGTGGAGCAGGGAGCCCGACTTGGGGCTCGATCCCAGGGCCCTGGGATCATGACCTGAGCCAAAGGCAGACGCTTGACTGAGCCACCCAGGCGCCCCCATGCTGTATCTAAACTTTAAGAGGTCTTTTTTTCCCCTCTAAATTATGGGCGTCCGTCACAACCAACAGATATTTTTTAAAACAATAATAATTAAATGAAAGGATAATGGAATTAGTATCAGCACAGGTTTTTACTTTATCAATTTCGCATAATAGTTAAGAGCACTAACTTTGAAACCAGATCGATTACCTTCAGATCCCAGCTCTGACACTCACGAGTTATGTGACCTGCTCATTCTTCAATTTTTTCCACTGGCATTGAGGATCATTATTGCACCTACCTCATGGGTTGTGGAGAGAATTCAGCAAGCGATATGTATGTAGAGCAGCAGTTGCAACAGTACCTACCATACAAAGTGCTCATTACTCTACTTTTTAGAGGTGCAAATAAATGATATACACAGCAATTGGCCAAATATGCAAAATGTAAAGTAAAGCAAGAATCACAAAATCATAGAGCTGGGTGGACTCCTAGTGAGCATTCTATCCCAAACTTAGGAATCATTCTTATCCACACTCATCTGTTTAGACACATGAAGGCACTACTTCTCAGAGTAGTCACCCAGACTCAGGCCTCTTGATACTGCTTGAACTCTCTTTCCTCAACAGCACAACTTCAAGATAGGTATAATTATAGCTGACAGGAAGTCAGTGTCAGGATTGAAAGGCTTACTCAAAAGTAATCCAGGTAAAGCTACATGAGACCAAACTCCTCGAAAACAGAAAACAGACGCCAAATGGTCTGAAATAAAGAGAATTGCTCTTCTTCTCCAAAAAAAAAAAAAAGAAAGAAAGAAAGTTAATTTTCAAACTCCATTTTACATTACATTTTACATTACATTGATCTTTGTGGGTTGATCATTTCCTCCAGGTTCTGCCAAATTTGAAATTGAAATTGTAAAGGCCAGATACCCTGGGCACCCACCAGTCTATAGGGTGATTTTGTGAAATTAGAAAAATGCCCTTTCTTGGAGCACAACCCAGTGAGCAGAGCTTGCAGAATTTCAGCCTGAAGGCCGTTGGAACCTTTGTGCAGACCCCAACCTTCATACCAGCTTACAGCTGCCTTCAGACCCCACGGTTTTGGTAACAGAAGCTCACATTCTACTCTGAGTCCTCTTATACTGAAAGCATTGTATGTATATATATTTTTTAAATATTTATTTGTTTATTTGAGAGAGAGAGAGAGCACGCAGGCGGAGGGCAAGAGAGAGAGAGAATCTTAAGCAGACTCCACACTGAGTGCAGAGCCCAATGCAGGGCTCAATCTCAGGACCCTGAGATCACGACCTGAGTCAAAACCAAGAATCAGACACTTAACCAGCTGAGCCCCCCAGGCTCCCCTGGATGTGTAGTTTTTTTTTTAATTTAATTATTTATTGTTATGTTAATCACCATACATTACATCATTAGTTTTTGACACCGTGTTCCACGATTCATTGTTTGTGTACAACACCCAGTGCTCCATGCAGTATGTGCCCTCCCCAATACCCTCCACCAGGTCAACCCATCCTCCCAACCCCCTCCCCTCTAGAACCCTCAGTTTGTTTTTCAGAGTCCATCATCTCTCATGGTTCATCTCCCCCTCCGAATTCCCCCCCTTCATCTTACCCTCCTGCTATCTTCTTCTTTTTTTTCTTAACATGTATTATTTGTTTCACAGGTACAGATCTGTGATTCAACAGTCTTGCACAATTCACAGCGCTCACCATAACACATACCCTCCCCAATGTCTGTCACCCAGCCACCCCATCCCTCCCACACCCCCACCACTCCAGCAACCCTCAGTTTGTTTCTTGAGATTAAGAATTCCTCATATCAGTGAGATCATATGATACTTGTCTTTCTCTGATTGACTTATTTCACTCAGCATAACACCCTCCAGTTCCATCCACGTCGTTACAAATGACAAGATCTCATTCCTTTTTATGGCTGCATAATATTCCATTGTATATATATATACCACTTCCTTATCCATTCATCTGTGGATGGACATCTTGGCTCTTTCCACAGTTTGGCTATTGTGGACATTGCTGCTATAAACATCGGGGTGCATGTACCCCTTTGGATCCCTACATTTGTATCTTTGGGGTAAATACCCAGTAGTGCAATCAGTGGATCGTACGGTAGCTCTATTTTCAACTTTTTGAGGAACCTCCATACTGTTTTCCAGAGTGGCTGCCCCAGCTTGCATTCCCACCAACAGTGTAGGAGGGTTCCCCTTTCTCTGCATCCTGCCAACATCTGTCCTTTCCTGACTTGTTAATTTTTGCCATTCTGACTGGTGTGAGGTGATAGCTCATTGAGGTATTGATTTGGATTTCCCTGATGCCGAGTGATATTGTGCAGTTTTTCATGTGTCTGTTGACCATTTGGATGTCTTCTTTGCAGACATGTCTGTTCATGTCTTCTGCCCATTTCTTGATTTTTCTTGATTGGATTATTTGTTCTTTGGGTGTTGAGTTTGATAAGTTCTTTATGGATTTTGGATACTAGCCTTTTATCTGATGTCATTTGCAAATATCTTCTCCTATTCTGTCAGTTGTCTTTTGGTTTTGTCGACTGTTTCTTTTGTTGTGCAAAAGCTTTTTATCTTGATGAGGTCCCAATAGTTCATTTTTCCCCTTGCTTCTCTTGCCTTTGGCGATGTTTCTAGGAAGAAGTTGCTGCGGCGGAGGTCGAAGAGGTTGCTGCCTGTGTTCTCCTTTAGGATACTGATGGACTCCTGTCTCACATTTAGGTCTTTTAACCATTTTGAGTCTATTTTTGTGTGTGGTGTAAGGAAATGGTCCAGTTTCATTCTGCATGTGGCTGTCCAATTTTCCCATTTGTTGAAGAGACTGTCTTTTTTCCATTGGACATTCTTTCCTGCTTTTCAAAGATTAGTTGACCATAGAGTTGAGGGTCCATTTCTGGGCTCTCGATTCTGTTCCATTGATCTATGTGTCTGTTTTTGTGCCAGTACCACACTGTCTTGATGATCACAGCTTTGTAATAGAGCTTGAAGTCTGGAATTGTGATGCCACCAGCTTTGCTTTTCTTTTTCAACATTCCTCTGGCTATTCGGGTTCTTTTCTGGTTCCATACAAATTTTAGGATTATTTGTTCCATTTCTTTGAAAAAAGTGGATGGTATTTTGATGAGGATTGCATTGAATGTGTAGATTGCTCTAGGTAGCATTGACATCTTCATGATATTTGTTCTTCCAATCCATGAGCATGGAACGTTTTTCCATTTCTTTGTGTCTTCCTCAATTTCTTTCATGAGTATTTTATAGTTTTCTGAGTCAGATCCTTTGCCTCTTTGGTTAGATTTATTCCTAGGTATCTTATGGTTTTGGGTGCAATTGTAAATGGGATCAACTCCTTAATTTCTCTTTCTTCTGTCTTGTTGTTGGTGTATAGGAATGCCACTGATTTCTGTGCACTGATTTTATATCCTGCCACTTTACTGAATTCCTGTACGAGTTCTAGCAGTTTCGGGGTGGAGTCTTTTGGGTTTTCCACATAAAGTATCATTATCATCTGCAAAGAGTGAGAGTTTGACTTCTTCTTTGCCGATTTGGATGCCTTTGATTTCTTTTTGTCGTCTGATTGCTGTGGCTAGGACTTCTAATACTATGTTGAATAGCAGTGGTGAGAGTGGACATCCCTGCCGCGTTCCTGACCTTAGGGGGAAAGCTCTCAGTTTTTCCCCATTGAGAATGATATTCGCTGTGGATTTTTCATAGATGGCTTTTATGATATTGAGGTATGGACCCTCTATCCCTATACTCTGAAGAGTTTTGATCAAGAAAGGAGGCTGTACTTTTTCTGCATCTATTGAGAGGATTATAAGATTCTTGTTCTTTCTTTTGTGAATGCATTGTATCACGTTTATTGATTTGCAGATATTGAACCAACCTTGCAGCCCGGGGATAAATCCCACTTGGTCATGGTGAATAATCCTTTTAATGTACTGTTGGATCCTATTGGCTAGTATTTTGGTGAGAATTTTTGCATCCATGTTCATCAAGGATATTGGTCTGTAATTCTCCTTTTTGATGGGATCTTTGTCTGGTTTTGGGATCAAGGTAATGGCCTCATAAAACGAGTTTGGAAGTTTTCCTTCCATTTCTATTTTTTGGAACAGTTTCAGGAGAATAGGTATTAATTCTTCTTTAAATGTTTGGTAGAATTCCCCTAGGAAGCCGTCTGGCCCTGGGCTTTTGTTTGTTGGGAGATTTTTGATGACTGCTTCAATTTCCTTAGTGGTTATAGGTCTGTTCAGGTTTTCTATTTCTTCCTGGTTCAGTTTTGGTAGTTGATACATCTCTAGGAATGCATCCATTTCTTCCAGGTTATCTAATTTGCTGGCATATAGTTGCTCATAATATTTTCTTGTAATTGTTTGTATTTCTTTGGTGTTGGTTGTGATCTCTCCTCTTTCATTCATGATTTTGTTTATTTGGGTCCTTTCTCTTTTCTTTTTGATAAGTCTGGCCAGGGGTTTATCAATCTTGTTAATTCTTTCAAAGAACCAGCTCCTAGTTTCGTTGATCTGTTCTACTGTTCTTTTGGTTTCTATTTCATTGATTTCTGCTCTGATCTTTATTATTTCTCTTCTCCTGCTGGGTTTAGGCTTTATTTGCTGTTCTTTCTCCAGCTCTTTTAGGTGTAGGATTAGGTTGTGTATTTGAGAACTTTCTTGTTTCTTGAGAAAGGCTTGTATTGCTATATACTTTCCTCTTAGTACTGCCTTTGCTGCATCCCAAAGATTTTGAACAGTTGTGTTTTCATTTTCATTTGTTTCCATGATTTTTTTTAATTCTTCTTTAATTTCCTGGTTGACCCATTCATTCTTTAGTAGGATGCTCTTTAGCCTCCATGTATTTGAGTTCTTTCCAACTTTCCTTTTGTGATTGGGTTCTAGTTTCAAAGCACTGTGGTCTGAAAATATGCAGGGAATGATCCCAATCTTTTGGTACCAGTTGAGACCTGATTTGTGACCTAAGATGTGATTTATCCTGGAGAATGTTCCATGCACACTAGAGAAGAATGTGTATTCCGTTGCTTTGGGATGGAATGTTCTGAATATATCTGTGAAGTCCATTTGGTCCAGTGTGTCATTTAAAGTCTTTATTTCCTTGTTGATCTCTTGCTTAGATGATCTGTCCATTTCAGTGAGAGAGGTGTTAAAGTCCCCTACTATTATTGTATTGTTGTCAATGTGTTTCTTTGCTTTTGTTATTAATTGGCTTATATAATTAGCTGCTCCCATGTTAGGGGCATAGATGTTTACAATTGTTAGATCATCTTGTTGGATAGACCCTTTAAGTAGGATATAGTGTCCTTCCTCATCTCTTATTACAGTCTTTGGTTTAACATCTAATTTGTCTGATATAAGGATTGCCACGCCAGCTTTCTTTTGGTGTCCATTAGCATGGTAAATGGTTTTCCACCCCCTCACTTTCAATCTGGGGGTGTCTTTGGGTCTAAAATGAGTCTCTTGCAGACAGTATATCAATGGGTCTTGTTTTTTTTATCCAATCTGATAGCCTGTGTCTTTTGATTGGGGCATTTAGTCCATTTACATTCAGGGTTAACTATTGAAAGATATGAATTTAGTGCCACTGTATTACCTGTAAGGTGACTGTGACTGTATATTGTCTGTGTTCCTTTCTGGTCTATGTTGCTTTTAGGCTCTCTCTTTGCTTAGAGGACCCCTTTCAATATTTCTTGTAGGGCTGGTTTCGTGTTTGCAAATTCCTTTAGTTTTTGTTTGTCCTGGAAGCTTTTTACCTCTCCTTCTATTTTCAATGACAGCCTAGCTGGATATAGTATTCTTGGATGCATATTTTTCATTTAGTGCTCTGAATATATCATGCCAGTCCTTTCTGGCCTGCCAGGTCTCTGTGGATAGGTCTGTTGCTAATCTAATGTCTCTACCATTGTAGGTTACAGATCTCTTCTCCCGAGCTGCTTTCAGGATTTTCTCTTTGTCTCTGAGACTCGTAAGTTTCACTAGTAGATGTTGGGGTGTTGACCTATTTTTTATTGATTTTGAGAGGGGTTCTCTGTGCCTCCTGGATTTTGATGCCTGTTTCTTCCCCACATTAGGGAAGTTCTCTGCTATAATTTGCTCCAAAATACCTTCTGCCCCCCTCTCTCTTTCTTCTTCTTCTGGGATCCCAATTATTCTAATGTTGTTTCATCTTATGGTATCGCTTATCTCTCAAATTCTGCCCTCGTGGTCCAGTAGTTGTTTATCTCTCTTTTTCTCACCTTCTTTATTTTCCATCATTTGGTCTTCTATATCACTAATTCTCTCTTCTGCCTCATTTATCCTAGAAGTTAGTGCCCCCATTTTTGATTGCACCTCATTAATAGCCTTTTTTATTTTGACTTGGTTAGATTTTAGTTCTTTTATTTCTCCAGAAAGGGTTTCTTTAATAACTTCCATGCTTTTTTCAAGCCCAGCTAGTATCTTTAAAATCATCATTCTGAACTCTAGTTCTGACATCGTACTAATGTCCATATTCAGTAGGTCCCTGGCGGTCAGTACTGTCTCTTGTTCTTTTTGTTGAGGTGATTTTTTTCCATCTTGTCATTTTGTCCAGAGGAAAATAGATGAATGAGAGAACAAATGCTAACAGGGAACAACGTCCCCAGAAAATATACTCTAAACAAATCAGAAAAGACCTGAAACCGGGGGGAAAGAAAAAAGAAAAAAAAAAAAGAAAAAGATAAAAACAAACAAAAACAGAACAAAACAAAAAAAAAACAGAATATGATCAAATATGATCAGGCTGGTGCATAGATCAGTGCCACACACTAGATTTTGGGCATATTTTGGTCTGTTAGAATAAAGTGCCTCCCAAAATTTTAAAGAAAGAAAAACTTATATATGTACAAAAATAAGGGTTAATACAATGAAGGGATGGAATATGACTGTAAAGATGAAAATTATAAAAAATTTTATAAAAGGAATTGATAAGATAAGAAGTTGTTTGAAAAAAGAAAGAAGAGGATTTAAAAGAAAAAAGAAAAAAAAAGGGAGAGAATGTGATCAGGCAGGAGACTAGAACAAAGCCATACACTAGAGATTTAGGGTATATTTTGATCTGTTAGAAGAAACTGTATCTCAAAATTTTAAAGACAGAACAACTTACATATATATGCCAAAAATAAGGGTAATTACTATGAAGGGATAGAATATGACTCTAAAAATGAAAAAAAAATGTTTTTTAAAAAAGGGATTGATAAGATGTTGGTTGAAAAGGGAAAAAGAAAAATTCAAAAAAAAAAAGACAGTTATGAAAAAATTAACTTTGAAAGACTAAAGAATCATGGTAAAAAAGCCATGAATTCTATGTGCAGTATTCCCCTAGCGCTGGAGTTCTGCCTTTCTCTTTGATCGGTAAACTTCGTCTTGGCTGGCTGTTCTTGCTGATCTTCTGGGGGAGGGGCCTGTTGCCGTGGTTCCCAAATGTCTTTGCTGGAGGTGGAATTGCCCCGCCCTTGCCAGGGCCAGGCTCAGTAATCTGCTGGGGTTTGCTCTCAGGAGCTTTTGTTCCCTGCAAGCTTTCCATACAGCTTTGGAGGACAAGAGTGAAAATGGCGGCCTCCCAATCTCCTCCCCAAGGAGCCTAGAACTCAGGGCCCCACTCCTCAGTGTGCCCCCAGAGAAAAGCACTCAGTCATTCCTGTCTCCCCAGTCTCCGGCCTCACTCCATGCTCACCCAGCCTGTGACCGAGCATTTCTATCTCAGGCACCCGACCCCGTGTGGAGTCTCCAAACCCAGCAGATCCCTGCGGTGCACACCCGTGCCACTCCTCCTGGGGGAGGAAGGGGAGTCTTCCTGGATCTGCCGCTTTTTGGGTCCGTGCTGGAGGAGCAGTGGCCCAACTGTGCCACGGATCATGGTTAATGGCAACCCCGAGCTGAGAGCCCGCGCCTCGGCTCCGTCTCTGCAGCCGGCTTCCCCACTCTGATACCTGGGAGCTCTGCCTCACTCAGGCACCCCCGGTCTTTCTGTGACCCCGAGGGTCCTGAGACCACACTGTCCCAGTGAGGGTTCCACCCCCGGCTTAGCCACTGGAGCAACGTCCCTCGGTGGAGCCGACTTCTAAAAGTTCCAATTTTGTGCTCCACGGTTCTATCACTTGCCAGAAGTGGTGGATGGAGGCCCCCTCCCCCGCCGTCTATCCTCCCGAATATCACCTTGGATTCACTTCTCTGCACGTCCTACCTTCCCAAAAGTGGTCGCTTTTCTGTTCAGAGAGTTGCTGCTATTCTTTTCTTCAATCTCCTGTTGAGTTCGTAGGTGTTCAGAATGGTTTGATCCCTATCCAGCTGAATTCCTGGGACCAGACGAAATCCAGGTCTCCTACTCCTCTGCCATCTTGCTCCACCCCCCCCTTTATGTATAGTTTTTAAAAACCTGTTCTGCACATCTACTGATTATTTTCAAAACTTTTTTTTCCACAGACAAAATTGTCAGAAAGAGAAAACCAGTATGTCCTAAGAAAGATACAAATCAACAATGCTGAGAACACAATGAAAAGCTTTCTGTCTGACATGGAAGAATTAGCTGAAAAGGTATGTATTCAGTTTCTGGGACTGCCTTCAGAGAAAGGATTTAGCTACGGTGAGCCTGGCTGGTCACAAACGATTGAGGCTTAACACAGTGCAGGAAAAATGCAGTCACCCATGTGCCTTAAAATAAATCAAGGGAAGATCTGTGGAGAAAGTTAATATACTTGGTCTCTACAGTCTTTTCCCATTTTGATTGCTTTCCCTGGAAAACTATGTTTATGGAGAAATTTCCTGGTATCTGCTGCTGGTTAATATGGTTGATATAGGTTTCAGTTAGGATAGTTGGTCAGCTGTTTGCCATAACATTTTATGACTAAGAGCTGTAGAGAGCCCAGAAATAAACTTTATTATATAGAATATAAAATTTAAATGTTTGCTAAAGGTTGCCTTAAATAATAAAAAGAAAGAAGAACCATGCTGAGAAAAAAATTTTGCAGGTTGACAGGAAAAAAAAATATCACTTTCAAATTTCACTTTATACCATATACTAAAATAAATTCTGGACAGATTAAGACTTGAGCTTAAATCTCAAATCCATAAGAAAGCAGAACTAAATAATCATTAAACCTTGAAAGGAAATAACAGTACTCTTAAATATAGCATGAAGAATTATAATAAAAAGAGGTAATAGATTTGACAAGATAAAATTTCAAATACCCAGTAAAACAACTAAATAAATGAAAAAATCGACTAGACTAAGAAAAATATTGAGGAAAATATGGCTTGTAATAGCTCTCACAAATTAACAAGAAAAACATGAAAACAGGAGCAGAGTCAACATGAAAGACTATTAAATACACTCCCCAGGAGCCTAACGGAAAAAATATCCATCATTTGTACTAATAAAGAAAAATACAACTAAGTCACAAGGTGCCATATTTTATGTATTAAAATGTTTGACACATTTTTCCCCCTGATTATGTTCTACCAGTACTGACCAGAGTACTCTGGAATTTCTACTTTCAGACGCTGGTGTTTGACATTATAAACTATTGAAGTTCTTTTCCAAAACGGTTCTTATTTTTTACAAAAATAAAGGTTAAAAAACTCTGATAATCTCTTTTGACCTTGAACCTCTTAAACTTTTAAGAGATTTTGCTTCTAAAAACATGAATTATTCTAACTGCATCTTTGGAAGATTCAACTACTTTGAAATATGTATGAAAATTGTGTCCTCCATCCCCATGTGGTCGTGCATATTAATCCAACCACAAGCATATGTAGAAAGCAGTGAGATCTCTTAAGTTTCAAAGGAAATACCAGGAAAGAAATCTCTGTGAAAAACTCATTGTTTTTTCATTTCGGTATCATGGTTGGAATTTGCCCAAAATGTCTCAATTCTTGAGAAAATATTTTCCCCAAGATTAGTTCCTCTCACTGCTCAGACACAGAGTTACTGATCCTTTTGTTGTACAGTTTTTCCATTTCCAGTGTAACTTAAATGCAGACTTTCATAGGGAGAAAATAGCCTGAGCTTAAAAGTGACATCACAATAGAAAAGGCTCCTGGGGACCAAGAACAGACCACCAAAGCAGGAGGTTGATGATAAAGCTCTTGAAACTTTCAGCTGTTTCCACTGACTCTTATTGAAAATAAGGTCCTTCTAACTATGACAGCCGTCCAGATGGTGTAAGAACCTGCTAAAAGATTTTGAAACAAATGCCCAGAGCTGGTCTTAATGACTTCTCAAGCATCCTTCAATCCTTTTATCTAGAAAAGTCTGTAATTGATTCTTAGAAAGATTTAAGAAAAGAGTTACCTTCGAAAGTCTTCTACCACGTAAGTAACTAATATTTGCCTTTAAATAGAGTGAAGGATTTCACTGCAGGTTCCCACAGTGATTTTTTTTTTTTAAATCACAGTAATGTTGCCTCTTGAACTTGAAAATACCTGCTTGCAAATTGTCACACAAATCTCATGAGACCCAAATCTCACAGTTCACATTAACCTAAAGTGACCAGTTTTTGTCCCAATCTTTATAACCAAGTCTCCTATAGCCCCTTTTAGGAAAATTCTACAGCCCGCTTACTTCTGGGAACCCCCTAAAGGATGTCCATGCGTTTGTATTCACAAATAGCCACCGCTCAAAATGACCTCACCTCCACCACTGCTGATCGTGTCTGTAAGAAAAGGCCAAAGACAATGTCAAGATTCCACTTTCCCACAATCCCAAGCCACCATGCTCAAAGTCAGAGTGGTACTAGGCTACAAGCAAAAGTGGAGGTGGTGGCCCTCTCTCGATCTCAGGGCTGCCCCTTGCCAACTGGACCTTGAAGTTGCAGTGCGGAGCCCCAAGTCACAGAGCCCAGTCTCTAAGGGCTGGTTCAGGAGGTGCTGCACCATCCCCTCCACTTCTCCATCTCCTCCATTTCCTCTGTCTCCACTCCACTCCTTCAGCCACAACAAAAGCTCCCTGCTTATCAATGCATCAAAGAGATGTTTAGGACTGGAAGAAAAGTAGGTCACCTGTATACATCAAAATCACCTGAGCCTCATCTCTGATCCTGACAGAAAGGTAGGGTAAAAAATAAGAATATGTTTCGATTCTGAAAGCATGACTTACAACCTGGTGTATAAGTGATTGTGCTAGCTGCTAGGGATACTGAAATGAAATAATAATATAGCATAAACCCAGCTCTCAAGCAGTTCACAGTCTAGCAGGGAAAACAGATACATAAAACAAAATAATTATAACATAGCATTCAATAAGAGAGGCATGGTACAAGCTAAAGAGAGAACTCTAAGGAAGAAATAATGAACTTTTTCACTAGGGGTACATGAGGGAACGCTTCTCAGAGAAGTTGAGTATTGACCCATGTATTCAAAAATGACTAGTTTATCAAGTACTTCCAAGCAAGAGAAAATACCACAAGAACAAAGAGATATTCATAGTGTGTTCTTAGAACTAGAAAACCTTTGACCTAGTAAAGATTAGCTGCAAGGCAAGGAACAGGGGATACTGCTGAAGAAATTCTCAGAGGCCAGATCATGAGGAACCTTGACCACCGCACTCAGGAACATGTGGCCTTCATCCTGTGGACTCTGGAGAACATTGAAGTATTTACATAGAACAATGAACTGATCAGATTTGAAATTTTGAAAACATTCCTCTACAGGAGGGATGATGGATTGGTGAGTGAAGACTCTGAAGGTATGGACACCAGTAGTCTGGAAAATTGCCTCAGTAATCTAGACAAGTGTGGTTGATTGCTACCTTGCCTTCATATGAAAAGAATTTGCAGTGATCAGGTATCAATCAAGACTGGTTGTATGGAACAGGAAGAGAGGCCAGAATGGCAGGCAGAATAAGAACAATTGGGTGACCAATTGACATGAGGATTAATAAGGAGGAAAGCTCTGGCTTGGAGAAATGCCTATTCTAAAATTACAGAATGGGGGCCCCTGGCTGGCTTAGTCAGTAGAGCCTGCAATTCTTGATCTCAGGGTGGTGAGTTCAAGCCCTACGTTGGGGGTAGAGATTACATTTAAATAAATAAATAAATAAATATCAAAAAATAAAGTTACAGAACGGGTTACTCTGGATATTTCTCTGTGGATGCCCAGAGGGTAGTTAGAGAAAGATTTGAGTCGGTAGCTCAGAGGAGAGATCCAGTCTGGAAAAGCTTTTAGAAGCCATCCATGTTCAGGAGATAGGGAAACCCACAGTAGGTATCCCGATACACATTCTGAAAATGGCACACCAGTATTCTAGCAGTGTTTCGTCCAGTAATGTTCTTATTTACGCTTGTCTCCCAGAGTGATTCCTAAAAGTTTCCCCCTTCACTTTCGAAAGTGTCACAGCTTAAGCAATAATGTATATGATCACCCTAGACACTGATTATCATCCTCACTTAGTCTGGTTGATTTTTTTTTTTTAAATCAGTAATCTAGATACACTACTCTTCATGCCCTGTATTACCGAAAAGTTCTTGCCACTTTTTATGTCAAATATGTACAAGGTGAATTTGCTGTTGAGGGGAGTAAATGATTCATCTATTTGTAATGTAAACCATCAATCGGTTTATAGCTGTGAGTTGATTGTTTAATTTCAGCTCTTCTTAAAGCAAGGTGCCCCGGTTTTACCAGAGGCCTATACCGTTATTTTTCTCCCAGGAGCAAAGTTACAGAAAAAATAAATAAAACTTTCAAATAAGGTATCACATCTATTAGAGCCAGTAAGTTTGCAATTTTAAAGTGATAGGCTGTGCTCTTTACCACTGATTCTTTTGTCAAACATAATGTGTATATCTAAGCGCCCTCTGGTGTTTGTCAGAAAGAAGTCTTCTTAGACGTATTCCAGCCTTGCCTTGCCTTTCATTGCTTCAATTCGAAGTTTCCTAAAAAGAAATAACGTTAAACGACAATAATTACAATAGGCCTTTTTCTTTGAAGGATTAAGCCAAAGTAAGAAAAATAATAATAATAAGTGTTGTGTTTTGCAAATATAATTTAAACTGGATCAAAAATCAACTTGTTGAAAATTTCTAGATGTTTTAAATGTTTGTGTTCATAATTTTTAGAAGCAGGGAGGGGTGATGTCAGAATAAGAGTCATCTTATTTTCTGCATCATATAATTTTAAAATGGGCACAGATTTCGTGTCTCTGGAAAGCATGAGAACAAGGCAAGAGGAAGACCGGCATTGGAGGAAGGAACACCCATGACTCAGAACGCAGGTGTCCATTCAGACAGCCCACTGTTTCCGGGAAGCGTCTGATGGTCGCATTACTGCTGCACAGGGAGCTTTATATGGAAGAGATTTGGGACTTGCTTGATAAAAAAAAAACCTCTAGGGCACGTGTTTGCTATGATACCATTTTTGCATTGTCTTCCTTGACTAAGGGCCACTTCTGTGGGTTATGCCTGGAAAGCATAAGAGCTTTTCCAGGTAAAACCATGGCATAATCGTCTGACTGGAACACTGGAGGAGAGGAGAGGCGTTTGACACAGCCACTCCCCTGTCCTGGTGAAACTGTGCAGTGAGTCTACGCGCACGCTGGGGGGCAGACCACCCTGCAGTCCACTCAGATGGGGCAGCGCTTTGTTAGAGAACCGAGCCAGAAAAGCACCAGATAAGGCGAACAGGCATCTACCAAGTGTCAGACAGAAGAACTCCTTCTCTGCTTACATATAGCCCATGAGCCAATCTTTCTAGTGCTAAAAGGAAGTACACAGTACACATCCCCACCGCCGTGCCTACAGGCCAGTGTCCTGGCCTTGAACCATTTCTTAGGTGAGCTTCTGTCCTTACACACGCAGAAATATGCACGTCCACATACACACCCACACGTGCTTCCAGAACCTGCATTTGAGTCGGGATTTCATCTTGACAAATACTACGTGGGAGCTCGGAAACAGAAGCTCCCCTGTGGAGAGAAGGGAGTCCGCTTCTCAGAGAAGAGTCTCATTCACTCCGAGCCAAATCTGCTTGAGTAGTTATTTGTACCCAAGTGCCATCAGTGTTGATGGGAATTTGGAATGCAGCACTGAAAACAGCATTGAGCCCAGTCAGCATAATCCTTTAAATCTCTGTGGTAATTCAGTGTCAGCGCTGGTTGGACCACCCAGGAGCTACTGGACGCAAGGAGCATTTCAAGGTCTGCCTACTTTCTCAACAATTTCCCCTGTGAAACTCTAAGCTCTTCCGTCAGCACAATGTCAGAGTGGTCAGCAGACACGGGTAATTTCCTAGTCTGGAACCATGAGATACAGTAAACCGAAGAGTAAATTCCATATGAAAGGCGGTTGGTTTGGACTGAACTGTGACTGATGGCATGGGAACACAGCTGATTTTATAGCATTCTGCGACACCAGCCTTCACGCATGATTTCTGGGACCATTTTATATGTTATAGAACTTTCACATGCCAAGGAAATTTATGTTTATGGAACATATTAGGCCCACCCACCACTACATGCACAGATAGAACATTCCCTTCTCATAAATTTAAGCTGCTGTTTATATGGATTATTTATAGGAAAGTCAATTCTCAAGAAGGGGCAAGCTGACCGAGAAGGAAAGCATGGATACCATTAACCACGCAACTCAGCTTGTGGAGCAAGCTCATGAGATGAGGGATAAAATTCAAGGTAAATATATTCTCTTCTCATGCAGCTTAATGTCAAGGACTCATTCATGTTGTTAACAACAACAAAAATATGGCTACTGTTAGTGTTCACTATGTGCCAGAAACTGTTGTTATAGTGTTATATATAAGGTACTATATATGCATTTATGATATTTTATATGTATTACATATAAGGTCTTCCAGTTTGTCCATCTAGGATTTCTGAGCATTCACCCCTACTTACTATCCATTGGTTGTAGAATCATTCCCTTTCCAGGCATTTCAAGGAAGTGGAATTCCAGAATACCCTTTCAGCAGAAGAAATGGAATGCTATGGTGTCTCTAAAATGAAAAAGTTGAGTAGGAGTCATGTTTTTCTGGACTATTTGCAGCAAAAACACTGCCTTTAGAGTGGCAGGAAACTGTCCACTAGTCCAAATTGTCCTAAGCTCTCTCTATGATGCCATTTCCCCAAGACCAGGCAAGCAACATGCTCTGGTCCCCAGGCCAGAAGAAAAGCCTGGAGGGGTCGTGTGAGATTTCTTTGCCCTAAAGCACTGTGGCAGATTTTACCTTCCCTCTTAGAGGAGTACTTATTTGTGCTCTAACTTCTGATAAGTGTTGGCTGTATTTTGAAGACTACCTTAATAGCCCACTGAAAGCCAGCCTCCCATTTACCAACAGAAAACAGGCACTTTCACTTGTTCTAAAATAAAGAGAATTTCCTTGGCTTACAGTCTGCGAAGATACAATATTTGTGTGTTTCCATAGCTTTAATCCTATATATGAAGAGCTGGGTGACAACACCAAGTGCATCTCAGGGCACAATGGCAGCAAAGGAGCCCACAGTGGGAAAGTCGCATCTTTATCCTGAGGTATAGGGAACATATTCTGGGCAGAGGGATGAATGGAGCCAAGATGAGACATTTGCTATATTTCCTTTGGTGGCTATAATACACAATAAAAATAAATAACATTCATTTCAAACACCTCCCCCAACCCCGTTCTCACTGTTTCATGCTTTTGCATCTGCCAATAAAATTTTTTTTTCATTTTAGAGTTACTATTTTTTTTTCAAAAAGTAAGATTGAACCTAGATGAGCTGACCTCATCTAATTAAGAAATAAATGCCCCTCTAGGCAGCAAATAAAGCTAGCATCCTAGTAAGCCATTCAGAGAAAATAATTCACCTTTGCTGTTACAAATTTTTTATTCTAATGTGTTTCATTTGGAAGGAATCTAAGCCCTCTATTTGACCCTTTAAGCATAGGAAAAGGTGAAAGACATACAAAAAAAATGTAAATGGGAAACAATAATTTCCATCAGTTTACCTTTTAAAAATAATGTATGAATAGTCTCCAAAGACTAAGGCAAAAATGTTATTGTCTACATTTCCTTTTTCTAATCTACACCAGACATGGCTAAAATAAAACAGGCCAGAATTGAAAATGTAATATTTGGATCAAAATGCCAGAGAAGTCAGCGCTGCAAGGGATAGATCTAAGGCGGGTGCAGGGACTCTATTGTTTTGTTTATTTCCAGAGTTAAGATTATAGATTTCACTTGAAAAGTGAATGTTTAATCCCTTCATAGTTTTGTTTCTAGCATATCTTGGTTTCCCCATAACTTCCTCAGTAATATTTACAGTGTTAAAAACCTCTTACCCCGTTCATCTCCTTTCCTTCAGAATTCAGGGATGCTACACAGTACCAAGAGTGTGTCTTTCCTTTTTCCCAACCATCTGTAAAATAACTCCTAGTGACCTTCAGGCTATTATCCATATAAAATACGAGCCTTTATCTGGTATGATTTATGTGACACCAGTGTTTGTTTACCCATCTTGTCTGGCCAACCGCATAGATCATAGTAAACCACAGACACACAATTTCATTTATGCCAGGAAGATAAAATGCTTCTTCCCAGAGCTGTCAGAGGACAAGGTGGCAATTACATAACTTTCATCTGATCATATTTAGTAGGAAGAGAAAGTCAGAGAACAACTCAGCTCTGCTGGTATTTAGACAATGCATCTAATCCCTCTGAGCATCAGCAATCCCTTTGGTTCTAAAATTCTCCAGAAGTGGGGTGAAAATGACTCAGAATCAAAATGGCCCAATCTTGACAGTCATACTACAGAAGGCAGATAGCAATTGCAAAGTATGTGTGTGTGTGTGTGTGTGTATACAAAATATATAAATATATATATATGTATTAATGAACAAAAACTCACATCACAATATAACAAACCTTTATTTTTATATCTGGTCTGTAGAATAATATGAAAGATCCACTTGAACAACTATTAATATACTCTCATTTTGGTTTAGAGCTTTGGTCAGATCCTTGGCTAAAATATAATTAATACCTCTGACACATCCTACATATGACAGGAGATACATCAGAGGATTTTCTCCAAGTTATGTATTTTATATAAAAGTTTGATCAAAGACCCCAGATTTGTGGGCCTTCGATGTTAATGTTCGGGAATTGCTATGGAAACCAGACACAGCTGAAGTTAGGACAAGCTTTGTATTAATCCCATTCTGAAGACACCAAATGAATGGGAAACAGAGTTATTTCCTCAAGTTTTACTTCTCCTTGGAATATATGGTGAATTCCAGTGCTGACACCGGTATTTGCAGTGTGAACATCAGTACACTGTCTTTGAATGAAACTCTCTTTCCATTTTAGGATCAGCCCTGCCCTTTGCCCTCACTCTCCATATATTTAGTGGCATCACTGTGAAATGCCCAGACACCTCACCCTGCTTTCTTCTCTCACTGTGTCCTTCCTTTCAGAGATCAACAACAAGATGCTCTATTATGGAGAAGAGCAGGAACTTACCTCTGAGGAAATCTCTGAGAAGCTGGTGTTGGCCCAGAAGATGCTTGAGGAGATCAGACGCCGTCAACCATTTCTCACACAAAGGGAGCTAGTGGATGAAGAAGCAGACGAAGCCCATGAACGTAGGTGTTTTCAACTCCTAGGACGCAGCACGTGTCGGCTTCCTTTGTGGGTCCAAGAGAGGATACTGAGCCACAGGGGAACATTTGGTCAAAGCAAGCAATGCCCAATATTTGCAGATTTTTTAAAAAATATTTTATTTATTTATTTGAGAGAGAGAGAGCGCACGCGCGTGCAAGCACGCATGAGTTGAGGGGAGGGGCAGAGGGAGAAGGAGAAGCAGACTCCCGAACGAGCAAGAAGCCCAACACAGGGCTAGATCCCAGGGCCCAGGAATCATGACCTGAGCCGAACGCAGACACTTAACCAACTGGGCCACCCAGGTGCCCCTAGTTGCAGCTGTTTAGAATTTAATACATGGCCTCAGGGACTCAGTCAGGACAACTTACCTGTATGATCAAGATTTTTAGATCCAGGCCCAACCTTGAGCTTTTGAAAAACAGCTGAGATTCCACATAGAATCTATAGACCTTAAACTCCTGAGGAGAAGATATAGGGACTTTACAGTTGGTGAAAATGTATAAAACAGGAGAAGAAAAACTAAGGGGAACCACTTTTCAGAACTACAATAAAAGAAATCACGTATCAAGAAGGCAGTAAAACTACAAGCCCAGCAACATTCATGTTCTGAGGTCTGGGAATGACTTTTAATGAACTTTTAACCTCCAGTGCAAATTGAACATTTCCTTTAATGATGAATGTAGGCAAGAAACCACAGTAGTATTAGCGAACCTATGACTTGGTCACTCAGTTATCAATGACTATCTAACAATTCACTCCAAACGTATTCATTCATTTTTCTGTTTTTAAGATTTTATTTATTTGACAGAGACACAGCGAGAGAGGGAACACAAATAGAGGGAGTGGGAGAGGGAGAAGCAGGCTTCCCGCTGAGCAGGGAGCCCAATGCAGGGCTCGATCCCAGGACCCTGGGATCATGACCTGAGCCAAAGGCAGACGCTTAACGACTGAGCCACCCAGGCACCCCAAACGTTTTCATTTAAAATAACCATGTATTTGATCATGATTTCACTGGCAATTTGGGCTCAACTCAACCTGGACAGCTCATCTCTGCTCCATGTAGCAGGAGCTGGGCTCCTTCAGATGTCTGGGACCTTGGCGAGGATTGCTGGGCCTTTCCCCCTTGTGGGGTGTGACCCTCACGGAGTCTCACCCAGGCTCATTCAAATGGCAGCAGCCTTCCAGGAAGGCAAGAATGGAACTCAGCTGTGTCAAATCTATCCTACTGACCCACACTGGCCCAGATTAATGGTGTGAGGAAATAGACTCTACTCCTGATGGGAAGAGCTGCAAAGAATTTTTGTCCATTTTAATCTACACAATCAACATAAGAAGCCACGGATTTGGGTATTGGATTTTAGCTGCACTCTGATCTCACAACATTCAGTTCATCAGTAATTCAAAATTATGTAGTTATTTGTCCCACCTCTAGATCTTGTTATTTCAGACTTAATAAAAAAGCACATGTATTGTTATATCGCCACTTAGTTTTTTAATATTTTGGTCTTCTTTTGAAGTCTATGTATTTTATTTTATACATTTTAAAATACATGATAAGAAGGGGCCTGAAGGCTTCACTGGATTGCAAAGAGGCCCATGGCACAAAAAGGGTTAAGAACACCTGCTCTGCATTATTTCCCTACCATCATTACTATCAACTTCTAAAAATTATTGTGACTATTCCAGAAGAGGAACATTCTTCACCTAAAGGCATGTTACCATAACAAATGTATAAAGTCTTAGAAACAGTAAGAACTCAAGAGGAATCTCAGGCCCCATATCTGGGTCAGGATGAAGCCAGGGCTCGGGAAGCCTGGAGCTCTGATGTCACAGACAAATGCTTTCACACTTCTTGCCTGTTTTAGAATGTAATGAGTCTGCCCTGGGGAAATGAAACCAATCACATCTCCCACTTAGCCACCTTCCACCTGGTCAATGCATGTTTAACCACTTTCTTTACTCAGTCATGAACGTGTATCTTCTGCTCGCAGTGATGAAAGAAAATACAAAACCTTGAAAAGTCAGACTGATAGTCCCTGAAGAAAAAGAGAATTAAGGCACGTAGTCAATGCATGTTACTTTGATCAGAGAATTAAGACATATACAGAATTTAAGAATATATCCTTGCCATTGAATCTTCATACCACCCAAAATAATGGTTTAGGTTTGATCTGAAGAAGCTACCTAAAAGCAATTGCCTGAAGAGAATACAGAAAATGTCGGCAACAGATAAGATAATTTTTTTTATTTTTTTAAGAGTAAAACTATAGTATATCCAAACCCCTTTGTCTGGTAAAATTATTAATAATCTGGGTAATAATAAACATAATATAATGACATGGCTTCCACAAAAAAATAATAAACATAATATAATGACATGGTTTCCACAAAAAACATAATCTCGATGGAAAACCTAATCAAACTCTTTTTTTTTGGCTAACTGTCATCCAGGGACTCTCAAACCCTACAACATAGTTTTTCTTTCTTCAAACATAAAGCATGTGGCTATTTTTATGAACAACAGCTTCAGTCTCTATTGCTAAGGAAGGCAGGGCCTGACAAGTTTGTGTCTTTGCTAAATGCCAGATGGAATGAGAGGAGGCAGGAGAAGCCCAGACTGAGATGGAATGAGAGGAGGCGGGAGAAGCCCAGACTGAGGTTCTGTGTCCATTTCTCCCCAGTGTTGAACCAGGCTGAGAGTTGGCAGCGGCTGTCCAATGATACTCGCTCTCTATTCCCTGTCGTTCTGGAGCAGCTGGATGACTACAGTGCTAAGTTGTCAGACCTCCAGGAATCACTGGACCAGGCTCTTGACCACATCAGGGATGCTGAAGACATGAACAGAGCCACGGCAGCCAAGCAGCGGGACCACGAGGTACAGTGGACACGTTACCTGTAAATGCATTTCAGACATATACAACACAAAGTTTTAACAAGAAGGAACGGTTGGCATGCAATTTTTTAAAAATATTGATATACTCAAGCATTCATATTTTTTAAATATTTATGCATTTTTGCCACTGTAATTTGCTAATGTAACTGTGTGCACCTAAAATCGAGTTGAAAGCATTATAATTGTTTAGCTTCTGCATTGATAAGAATGCAATTGTTCTTGGTGCTTGTGTCTGTGTGTATGGATATGTTGTTCTGGCAAGTAAGTTAGCAATGTGCTATTCCTATGTCTACCATTTTTTTTTTTTAATTGAGAGCACTGGAACACCAAAGCAACCCAGAACCATGTTTTAAGAAGGGTATGTGTAATTTCTGGAAAGGTATGATAAGCAAATCCCACAGCCTGGCTGGTCAGCAGCCACAGGGAAAGGGAGTCTAATTCAAGCCAAAGGTCATGCAAATACAAAGAGGTGAGAGAAATTCCCAGACATAGCCACAGCTTGCAAAGGCAGGCATCCCTATGGGGCCAGGATCTGGGCATGCCCACCTTTGGGGCTTAGATCTGGTGGTGGTCACGGCTGTTCCAAGCAGTGTAGGCATTCAAAACCACCACCATCGAGAGGAGCCATCTTCTGCTAGAAAGACACGTGCATCTTTGGACATGTTTATAAAGATCAGAGTGAAATAGCAATGTCAAAAACTAGGAAGCAATTATGAGAATAATTCAGTTATGCTCGTAATTCAGTTATGTTCGCTTTTATTGTCTGCAAACCAACTTAAGTGAGATTCTCCACCCAGATTTTCAGTCATCTGAAAATGATGAAATTTGAAAAAATATCAAAAATCTGAAAAAAATTTCAACCATCTCTCAGTAAGCCTCTGGAAATTTTCCTAAGTAAAAGTGAATTACCCTTATCACCACCATTTTCTAATAGGAGCAACCGCTCAGCCAGTATTTTTTTTTTAGAATAACAATGGTCAGGATAGCGGCCAAAACAGCCTCCGGGTTTCTCCCCTCCATTCTTGCTCCCTTCCCACACCCCTAACCCACCAGCCTGAGCAGCCGCCCCCATCACAGTTCGGACCGCATTACCTGCTCTGTTAAAACCCTTCATCTTTTCCTTCTGACCCTAGAGCAGTGCCTTTGACACTGCAGCTTGTGAACCACGGGGTGATCATAAAATAAGTTTGGAGGGTTGTAAACAGCCTTTTATTTTTTTCAATTGAAGTATAGTTGAATAACTAGCATTTTCTAAAAAGAAAAGAAAGAATAGATTAGAAACCGTCAAAGCGCATCACCTGTAAGAAAGTATGGTTTCATCGCATTTCTGCTTCGGCGCTGCAGCATAAATTGCACTTTTTACTGTGGGTCACGGTTAAGAACATTTGACGCCCTGTCCTATAGGACAGCCTATGCCCCTTCACATGCCATGAGGGACCTTGTCTGATCCACCCTTGCCAGCCTCCTTGGTCTCATCTGTTGCGGAGTCCCTGCCTCCCACGTTCAGTTCAGGCAGTATCACACTCCCTGTAATCCTGTCTGCCTGCAACACAGACGTCTTTCCCAGGCGTCACCTCCTCCGGGAGGCCTACCCCCCATTCCCAGGTGAACAGGCGCTCTCCTCAGCAATCCCCATAATGCACCTTGTGACATTCCCGTTTCTGTATCGCGATCATCCCTTAACGGCCCTGTCTTCCCTACTCAGCTTGAGTGTTGCAATTTCACACTTCACAGACCTACAGCACAGCTTGGAAAAGAGTAACAGCAAATTTCCAGTCTTTTTACAAAACCAAAAATAACCACACAGTTTAATCATTCTGATATGTGCAAATGGTAGCCACACGACTAATAATTGCATTATTTATCTCACCATCCTGCTCTCACCCCAAAGGGTAATAGAATGATAAAAATCTTTGTCAGATGAGTGTAAGATTCTATATTTTAAAAGGCACTGTTCAGAGAAGCCCTTAAACCAAAGCTCTGCCTTCCTAGGACTGTTTCTATCATTTTTTGTAAGGATCAGGAAACTTTTATTATTCGTTGCATTTGTGAAATGGATACTGAACATGCCTAATAGTGCTAATTGTGTGTCATTTCCATAATCATTGGTTTTCAAAACTCTCTTTTGTTCATATTGACCTTAGCTTTGCGCAGTGGCAGTATCGTAGCCAATGAGGTTTATCCGAGGCGCGATGATTGCTAATTGTTCATATTGACCTTCTTTCTGTGGGAGTATCTTTGTTTCAAAGCTAATTTTATTCATTTCCGTCTAATGCTATCTATGACGAGTACAGTATATGATAAGTGATAAGCCCCTTCCCTTGAAGCATATCATTTTCCAACTACCGCAAATGAACTTACCACTCAGCGCTGTTAACCGCAAGGCTTTGAAATCTGGCTAGGGCTTCAGGGCATTAGCTATATTCCCTTAAGGCGACCAGATACAAGAGCTTCCAGCAGGGGTCATATCTCAGACTCTCTAAAAGGAAAACCGCTCTGAAGGAGCTAAGTAATACCAACTTTTTTCACCTCCTTTCCTTACATAGTTCAATACCCATGCTTTAAAATATTGCTTTTGTGTAGAGCTGTATAACTACCTCTCCTTGAAGAGACAAGAATAATTAACCCAAGATAGTCACCCTGTATTAAGCTTGATGGATTTTGAGGGGAAATTGATTTTGTAGTGTTCTTGCATTAAGATGTTCGAATGGGATTCTTTTCTGTCCTTGGACCTGTATCTTCCCCTGTAGCAATGCGTTTGGAGAAGATGGTTTCCGTCTTCCTTCCCGCTAAATTAGAAAAGACTGCAGGCAGCGTGAAAGACACGAAGATGAACTTTGGAAGCTTTAACGTATGTCCTTCTATACCTGGGCTTCTGTAATTATTCCCACGATATCTTAGATAATACCACAAGTCATATATTTCACTCCCATTCATATTACCTTTTCTAAAGTTAACTTCAACTCATTTTTTACTCAGATTGTAAAATGAGTCTTACTTTTCCCTCTTGAAGTATCATTCTGGTTGCTTTCAAACTCCAAACTCATTTGAAGTGTTCTAATATTTCTTCAGAATCACAACATGCCTGCTTCTAGAACCCAACAGTGAAGGTAGAAATTAGGGCATTCATCTAAAAACCCTTGGGCCATTTCCCTCCTCAAAAAGTCTGAGCATCTAACATAAAGAACTCAGAGTGCTAGGACAGATCACAATTTTATACTTTAATAGTTGGGCCGTTTAAATTTTTTTAAAGGACTTTAAAATTGTTTTGTATATGCTTTATTTCCTATCCAGATGAGCTATTTGTGCCTGGCTCAAAGTCAGCACATGATAAACAGTTTTTTGATTTACTTCATTTTCCACTTACTGCCGATATAGAGCCTCTGTGAAATCCTGCATTCCGTGTTCCACTTTACGTTTATGGAGACAAAGCCAACGGCTCTCTCCGGAGTGGTCACTCTCTTTGAGGTGATGATGTGATAAGTAATAATCATAACTAAGGGCTTCAAAACTCCCAAAGTGCTCACTTTTGTTATCTCCATCTTATAAATGAGAAAACTGAGCATGACATGGGTAGAATTCCCCAAAGTCACACAACAATTAGGCGGGAGGGCTGGGATGGGAACCAAGATTTATCGGAGCAGAGACAGGAGGTGACATTGACCGCTCTCCTTGATGCTTCCTCTAAAGTGACCTTCTCTTCCACTCCCACTTATTCTTCGTTCCCATAGAAACAACACGAGAGAGTGAGGGAACAAATGGAAGGGGTGAACGGTTCTCTGAAGACGTCTTTGGATTCTCTGACAACGCCTCGTCTGACCCTTTCAGAACTTGATGATACAATAAAGGTAGGGATGCATGTGACATGTAGGTTTGTATTTATAGCAGATTGGAACAGCCGCTCAGTGTCACAGAACAATGATGGAATCCAATTCAAATCTGTCAAGTTCACTGGCACTATAGAAGCAAGATCAGGTGACTGAATTTTTCAGTTTCCTTCATCGTATGTTGGCACTACTCACATATGGCTATTTAAATTTAAATGTAATGACTTAAAATGAAATAAATTAAAACTGAATTCCTCAGTCGAATTAACCATATTTCAAGTGCTCCATAGCACCACATGTGGCTAATGGCTACTAAATTGGACAGCACAGATCTCCTTGCAGAAAGTGTGACTTAGACCCATCCTACTCACTCTTTACTCATAAGGTGTGTATTTAATAAGGCTAACATTCAAATCAATAAGAGACACATGTTAACATAGAAATCTTCTAGTAAAATGCAGTGAGCCAGACCATCCCCAAATTACTCTTAGCTCGTTTTTATTACCTTTGAAAGGATACCATTTTAAAGTCATCTGATCACCATCTCATCCTTGACTCTTTCAGCACCAAGCTCTCTGTCTTCCTCTCCATCCCTACTCCCATCACTATCTTGGTGACCTCAAAATCCAGATGGATGAGCCCGCCAGCTCTCAGACCTCCAGTTCCTATGACTTTTCCTGCCCAACAAGCCTTTCCTCCAGCCCACCCTGGTTATCCCTCCTATGGCCATACTCAGGTCTTGTCATCAATAACAGCACCTCCTCCCAAAACCTGGTATCAAGTCCCTCCCTCTCTGATCTCACTTACTCTGGAAAACCCACTCCAACAATTCTCTGGCCACATGGAGAGCTCCTCCAGCTCATACCCTCTTCTCATATCCTCTCTTCCCTCCTTAAGTAGCTAAAATGATCAATACAGTTGTCCCTCTTATCCATGGTTTTACTTTCCATGGTTTCAGTTACCCACAGTCAACCTCTGTCTAGAAGCAGATGCTCCTGCTTCTCACGTATCCTCACAAGGTCACTTGTAGCCTAACGCTACAGCATAATGCCTGCATCAGTCACCTCATTTCATGTCATCCCACAGGCGTTTTATCATCTCACATCAATACAAGAGGGGTGAGTCCAGTATAAGATATTTTGAGAGAGAGACCACATTCTCATAGCTTATATTACAGTATATTGTTACAACTGTTCTATTTTATTATTAGCTACTGTGGTTAAGCTCTTACTGAGCCTAATTTATAAGTTAAACTTTATCATAGGTTTGTATGCATAGGAAAACCATAGTATATATGGGGTTCGGTACCATCCCCAGTTTCAAGTACCCATTAAGGGTCTTGGAACTTATCCCCCGTAGATAAGAGGGGACTCTTGCATAATCATTATTTGCAAACACCCTTAACTTGTATACCCACCTCTTCCCCTACTGTACTCACGTGAGAATTCTATTCCCATACCCCAGTAAGCCCAAGTATCCCAGCATCATGGCCATACCAGCAAAGCCAACATAATGAACAGCCCAACCTCCACGTCTATCAATCTGGCTGGTGAATTTGCTTCATGCTTTACTAAAAAATAAGAACAAAGAGAAGAGAACTTCCCTAATCTTTCCTCCCCAGTTCTACCAGCCCACATATATCTGTATTCACACTTGTACCTTCCTTCCTCGTATAAGTAACGAAGCGCCCCTTCTGTTATCGAAGTTCCACCTCCCCACCTGTGCTCTGAGTCCCATTCTTCCTCAGCTCAGTACTCCCCAAAGTATCCCCTCTCTCTTCTGTGTCATCCAATTCTTATTCTCTATTGAACCATTACTACCAAAATGTTAACATGTTCTAAGGATTTCCTGTTCTTTAAAAGAGGAAAGACCTTGCCTATATCCCCTCTAATCTCTGCCCCATTACTCTACTCTGCTCAGCTTCACAGCAAAACACCTCAAGAGTCATTTACCATTGTCATTTCTACCTCCCAGCCCCTCACTCTCTTTTGTACCCAACCCACTCCAAATGGGATTTCATGCCCATGCACTGAGACGGTTATCCTGGTCATCAGTGAACTCAACATAAGCCAAAACTGTGGTTGCTTCTCCCTCCTCAGCGTTCTTAGCCTCCCTGCTGATTAACCTTTCCTCCTTATTTAAACACTGGAGAGCTTTCACCCTGGCTCTGCCAGTACCCCGCTCACCTGGTCCTCCTCCCATCTCACTGGCCATTTTTTCCCAGCCTCTTCTGCTAGCTTCATCTCTACACATCTTCTATGTAGTAAATATTTTAGGCTCTGCAGGCCACATTTAACCACTCTCTCTTCTTTTTTATTTTTTGTTTGTTTTTATTTTTTACAAAAAGTAATACTCTTTAAAAATGTAAATAATATTCTTAGCTAGGAGCTATGTAAAAACAGGCCTTGAGCCATTTTTGGCCCAGAACTCTGTCCATCCCCGCTCTGGTATAATGACTGGCTCAGTTCTCAGTCCTGGGCCCTCTTTGGTACTTACACTTTCTCCCTAGTTAATCCCATTGAATCCCATGGCTTTAAAGAACAATTATATGCATGGTCCCACAATTTATACCTCCAACTTTCATACTTCCACTGAGTCCCAAACTCTTATATCCAAATGCTTACTTGAAGTTTTCAAGGAAGAACTCCGTGTGGTGTATAGCAGAATCATAATTTTACCTGCCACTTGGCTGTGTAATAGACATATCAGACTTAACATATTCTGGGCACCTGGGTGGCTCAGTTGGTTAAGCGACTGCCTTCGGCTCAGGTCACGATCCTAGAGTCCCAGGATCAAGTCCCACATCGGGCTCCCCGCTCAGCGGGGGGTCTGCTTCTCCCTCTGACCCTACCCCCTCTTGGGCTCTCTCTCTCTCTCACTCTCTCTCAAATAAATAAATAAAAACTTAAAAAAAAAAAACTTAACATATTCTGAATAAAACCTGTTCCTTCCCTAGTCTTCCCCACTCCAGTAAGTGACACAACCCCCTTTGCTCCAATCAAAATTCTGGAGTCATTGTTGATTTCTCCTTTCCCCTCCCTCCCATTTCAACAAGACCTATTGACCTTAACTCCAAAATGAGTCCTGATTCCTGACCACTCCCTTCTCTGCTACTCCTCTGTAGTCCAAGCCACCTCATCGCCAGCATGAACTACCCAAGGGGCCTCCTACTGAGTCATTTGCCTCCACATTTGCCCCTCAAGACTCATTCTCTATGCAGTAGCAGAACAATCTCATAAAAACATAATCAGATCACATTATTTCTCCTTCATAAAACCTCCAGTGACATTTAGAGTCAGAAACAAGCTCATTTTACCATGGGTCATGAGACCCTAAGTGACCTGGCTCTGGCCCAGCTCTCTACCTCATTCTGTATATTTCTCCCCAACTCACTACCCTCCAGCCCACTCCTCTCTGTTACCCTCCAACTCTGCTCTGTTTTTCAAACACACCATACTTTTCCTTGTCTCCAGCTCTTCAAATGGCTGTTATCCTTGTGAACATTCAATTCAGAGGGGGTTCTTACCCTCAATCACCCTCCAACCCATCCCACCTATTGTATTTTATTCAAAATGCTTTTTACTCCCTGAAATTAACTTGTTCAATTATTTGATCTCTTGTTTATCATCTATAATTCCCACTAGGTTTTAAATTACTGGAAAGCAGAGACTGTATTCATAGCTATGTATTCTATCTCCTAAAAGAGTGCCTTGCACATAGTGGGCATATGATGAATATTTGTTGAATGAGTTAATGAGTAAAGGTGGAATGTCCATGGTATTCTTCCTGTTTATACAACTAAATATAATTTTTTTCAAAGTATTTTTCCACAGCTGACCTACCAAATGAGTAGAGACTTAATACTCTCTCCATAGAAATAAACCCTCTGTGCTAGGAACTATGTTACATTCTGGGAATACAAAAATAAATTAGCACAGTTCTTGCCTTCTACAGTCATGTAGTTTGGTGGGTGGAAAAATCAGGTAAAATGATTATAGTAGTGTGGCACATGGACAATAGAAATATATGGCAACACTGAACTCATCCTAGAGAAATTAGGGATGGCTTCATAAAGGAATTGATATTTGAGCTGAAATTGGAAGGATGAGTAGAACTTTTCCAGATGGGTCAGACAAAAAAGAAAACAAAGTTATCCTGGACAGAGAAAATATTATGTGAAACAGGCACAGGGGGTCAGAAAAAAATCATGGAGCATTAAAACATAAGTTAGTGAAGTTTGGACCATGGTACGTAATGTGGTGGGGAGACATGAGAAATGGTAAGATTGATGAGAGCGGAGCGATCAGTTGATGAAGCCACCTGAGTAATCAGATTTGTTCCCGTAGAGCAATTGGCTGATTCTGAGAGGGAAAATAACGTGATCAGATTTGCTTACTAGAAAGATTACCATTCCTGTAGGATGGTGTAGAGTGGGTTAAAAGATTCAAAGTCTGGGCTGGGAGAGAGGAGTTAGATTATTCAGAAAGGGAAGGGCTGAGTCAAGTCTGAGCTACACCAACTTTTAAAGTCTCCTTCTTAGACAGTGAAACAGGAGACTCAGGAGAGAGCAATGTCACAGAAGCTAGGGAAAGAGAGTTTTAAGGCAAAGGCAGTGACCAAGACTGTCACAAACCAGAGATAAATCCAGTAAATAAAGACAGGCAAGTGTCAAATGGATCTGGCAATATGGTGTCTGACACTGGGGACCTTGGCAAGAACCATTTTTGTGGAATGCACAGCATCAATAAAGAAAAGAAGCTGGAGGGGAAGCTAGAGTCGAGGAATAGGTTTTGTTTGTTTGTTTTTAACGGGCGAGATTAACTGGGGCGTGTTTACATCTGAGAGGAGCCAGTAGCTAGGAGCAAGAAGAACAGAAAATAGGGCAGTGTGCCTTATACAGAAAAGGAACCACTTTTCCTCTTAAAGTATGAGGAAGATGTACATAAAGAAGTAGCTATAAATAACTGTACAGGGTTTTTTTGGTGGGGGGAGAGACCGGAGGATGGTGCCAAAGAATTGTTTGCAATTCTTCTTTGTTGGTATTAGAGTCTGTGAGGAGAATATTACCCCCTTTCAGCTCCCAAGTTCTAAACAAGTTAAAAAATAAATAAAATAGTAAATATAAAGTCCAAGAATATAACCCTCGTTTCTGATGCAGTTAAGATGAGGTCATGGCTTTAGGTCTCTTAGCCAAGTGGGGTTGCTAATATTCAATCCCAGAATTAGGCAGAGCTACCCACTCAGGTGGGCAACATGGCAGGGTTCATGTAGGGGTTCTGCCCAGAACAACTTTCATTAGGGACAAACACAGGAAAACTCAGGCTTTCTGCTGGCAGCTTGCTACCAAGAGGCAGAAGGCAGAATTGAACAGAACCTACATAGTTATTCCCCCAAAATTTACCAATCAAATAAACCGGTCCCCCTCTCAGGAGCAGAGTGAGGAAAGGGGTGGAGAGGTCTGAGGTTTCCCAATTGAGCTCCCTTTATAGGGAGGAAACTTCAGGAGTACAGAAAAAATGATCCCCACTACAGTTAGTTGCTGTCTCCTAAATAAAAAAAAGAAAAAGAAAGTGATCTATCTAGAATTAGATGGCTATGGAGGAAGGAAATATGATTGGCTTAAGAACGGTACCAATGTTTAGAATCACTATTTGAGTGACTGGGGGGAAAAATGATTCTCATTAGATTCAGTAACTTAGATATCATTAATTTGAATTTCTGTTTCGTTGGAGTAGTAAAGTAAAAAATAGAGTGGAGTGGGTCAAAGAGTGAATTAAAAAGTGATGGAATAGACAGCTAACATAAACACTTTTTTGGCTATATATTGCTATGGAGGGAATAGAAAAGTAAGGTAATAACGCTGGGGAGATGTATGGGTAATGGAGGTTTTCGGTTTAGCTTCGTTTTGTTTTGTTTTCAGATGGGAGAAAGCAGAGCATGTCTGAAAGCTAGGGAAACAATAGTAGAAAATGAGTTGTTGAAGATACAAGAGAAATAGACAAAAGTCTACTTAAAGTATTTTAGACTCCTGTAGACCTGGCCTGAAATTTACTGAACCTCATAATAAGGAAGACTACAGATTATCTTTTGGTGCTCCCTGGGGAAAAGATTTTAAGTTATTCTATATTCAATTCACTTTTTAAAATATTTTCTTTAGAATGCATCAGGGATTTATGCGGAAATAGATGGAGCCAAAACTGAACTACAAGGAAAACTATCCAACCTAAGTAACCTTAGTCATGATTTAGTCCAAGAAGCTGTTGACCATGCACAGAACCTTCAACAAGAGGCTGATGAATTGAGCAGGTAATATCCTGGTTTCAGAAATGCAAATATCTGCATAGGCTGAATAACTCATTTTTATTCAATTCCACTTGCCAGAGTTACTGGGATACAGGTTGGCAGGTTAGGTTTTGGGTTGTGTTTTTTGTTCATTTGTAGGTTGCTTGGTTGGTCAGTCTGAGAGCCAGCCAATCATTATTTATTGTCATTGCTTTGGGGAGAGTTTTTTGGTTTAAAAAAAAAAATCTGTCAGGTTAGAGACCTATGTTGTGAGGGGTGGTTCTGCTCTATAATTATTAATAGGGTGACCTAAGGCATTTTGGTTAAGGACATAACTGTTGCACAAAATATTATCAAGTAAGGGGCGCCTGAGTGGCTCAGTCAGTTAAGCAGCCGACTCTTGATTTTGGCTCAGGTCATGATCTCAGGGTCATGACATTGAGCCCTGCGTCTGGCTCTGCACTCAGTGTAGAGTCTACTTGAGATTCTTGACATTCTCTCTCCCCCTGTCCCCCTGTCCTCCCTCCCTTTCTCTCTCTCTCTCTCTCAAATAATAAATAAATAAATCTTTAAAAAAAAAAAAAACATTATCAAGTAAATCAGATCCCTCTACAAGGTCTAATTCTACCACCATCACATATTTATTTCACAGACAGCATTAGCTTTCCATACCCAAGGGTCTTAAATAAAGCTGGTTGGAAGTTGGCAATACAATTGACTTCTGGTAAATACTCTAGACACTCTATAGTGCCCAGCAGGAAATGTTTGATTTCAACACCTGATTAAGAGAAAATCAATTGACAGTTTTCCTCACACCATCTAAAGAGAGTCACATACCCTTTGGGCACTCAATTAACGTTCATTGAAATGTACTGAAAGATTGGAATTGAATTCATGACCTTGAAATGATAGGTAAATGATGAGATAATTATAGAGAAAGACTACAAATCTGGCAATTAGAAACAAGGATCAGTAAAGGTCATGAATAAAATAAGAACCAATAATAACTCTTGTTCAAACTTCAACTACCTTTTTATTCCTGATTGTCAAAATTTTCAAATATCCCTCCAAATCTTCTGAGAATTGGAAGAAAGAGAGGAGACAGACAGACAGACAGAGAGAAATAGATGTTCTGTAAAATCTGGGTGTCCGAGATGGCATTATAACTACTTAGTGTCATGCTTCCAGGAAATTTGCTTTTGATCAAACCAATAAAATGAAGTTTAGATAAAATACAATTTTGGTTGGGGTGCCTGGATGGCTCAGTCTTTAAGCATCTGCCTTTGGCTCAGGTCATGGTCCCGGGGTCCTGGGATCGAGCCCCACATCGAGCTCCCTGCTCCGCGGGAAGCCTGCTTCTCCCTCTCCCACTCCCCCTGCTTGTGTTCCCTCTCTTGCTGTCCATCTCTCTCTGTCAAATAAATAAATAAAATCTTTTAAAAAAATACGATTTGGACAATATGCTGTATTGATATAATAATTGTTTTTGAGATCACTCCTGTGGCTCTCTTCATTGTTCTTTTGTCATCTTAGTGACTATGTCCTGTTGATTGAGATCCCAATCCTTACCTTCATTAAATGCAACAACAGTGTTCTAGCATGATTCTAAGAAAGTTTCCCATGCTTTACATGAAAAAATGATCAGAAATATTAATCACCCTGACATCCCTTTTGCATCTAGGATATTTCAGACTGGATATATTCATGGAAACATCCAAATTTATAAATGTCTTCCCCTCAAAATGTGAATATTCTTCATCATCTATCTGATGACCCAATGATTTGCTTCTTGTGTGTAAAACAGAGATAAACATAATTCATCAAGAAACATTCATTTCAAAAGCACATTTTATTTTATGTATTGATGCAGTACCTGTTTTGTGCCTAGCAATGAAAACAGGGTATTAAAGACTCTTTTAATCTCTTTCTTGTATCTTAGCCAGCAAAATTTTAAAATATTAATGAATACATGTAACATTTTATTCCTTGTATCCCTTTCTTTTAAAACTTCCTCAGATTTTCCTCTCTGTGCCATTTCTAAGAACAACAGAACAACGGGTTGTGGGTAGGAAAAAGTAGCAAATATTTGGATTAGAATTACCTCTGCAGAGCAGAGTTGCATTATGACTTTCCTGGGCCCTAGGTACTTTTACCTCTGTTGGCCCCTTCCTCCATAAAAAAATTTAAAATCACGTCATGATAGCATTGTTAAGACTATTGTTAAGACTAACGATAGCATTGTAGGGCGCCTGGGTGGCTCAGTTGGTTAAGCGACTGCCTTCGGCTCAGGTCATGATTCTGGAGTCCCGGGATTGAGTCCCACATCGGGCTCCCTGCTCAGCGGGGAGTCTGCTTCTCCCTCTGACCCTCTTCCCTCTCATGCTCTCTATCTCTCATTCTCTCTCTCTAATAAATAAATAAAATCTTTAAAAAAAATTGTGTTTTAAAAAAAAAAGACTAACGATAGCATTGTAAGACTACTGTTGAGACTAATATAATCATTATTAGTATCCTTATTGTTCTTCTGATTAAAAAAAAAATGAAAATGAGAAAGTCTTTGTGGGGCCCTATTATGCCTAGCGGATAAGTCAGCCCTCCTGCAAAGGAGCCCAATGATGATGAACTTGGACAAAAGAGAAGAAAGTAGCCAAGGGAATACAGAGAAGTCACTCTGAGTCTAAGAGAGTACACAGGGACTGAAACTGGTTGGTGGAAGCTGAGAATCAATTGAGTTCAATAGGTCAGGGCAGTTGGAAGAGATGAGCCAGTGTGGGATCTGCAGTGTCACACACTGGGTCACAGAGAATCTTCTGGAAGTTACCGATGAATCAAGTGATAATAGTCATCAGTGTCTGGGACTGAGAAGAAAATATGCAACTGGTGTATTTAAAACTGAGTACAATTGAGGCAAAGGTTTCAAGATGTGCTGTGGCAGTGAAGGGATGTTTATGTTAGAGAGGAAGAAGAAGTGTTTGTCAATAAAGTGAATTATTCTACGGATACACTTGGAATTTGAAATTCCAATTCAGGAAATAGTTTAGGCACAATAATAAACCCTGATGTTTATTGGATGACAGGCACAGGACCAAGCATTTCACATAGTTTATCCCTGTTGTACCCCACATCAGTCATCTGAGGCATATACCGTTATCAGTCACTATGTGAGAGTGCCCAGTGCATGATGGGTACCCAGTAAATAGTAGATGAACCTTACAGAGGCCAGAAAGGCATCAAGGCAGAGAACATGATGTAGAGGGCAAGGGTGGAAATGGCCGTGAGTAGGGCTTTGCAGTTTAAGGAAGGAGCTGGGCTGCAGGAGGGAGACAGACCATAACAACATGCACCCTGGTTCCTTTTATGAAAAGGGAATAACAATGTCTACTTCACGGGTGTGGTGAGAATTAAAGACATATTATACACAACAAGGCTAGCCCAGAATCTGCACGTAGATACTCAGTATGTATCATTCCCCTTCTTAAGGGAAAATACGATGTTTTCTAAAGTGAACAGGAGGTTGAATAAATAGAGTGAAACCAACTAATACCTAACACCGTGCTGAGGCTGTGCACCATCTTTGAGAGTCTTGGCTTCTCTTATGCAAAGGAAATAACAATGCTGATTTGGGTAAGTAGGTGGGGGAGGACTGTGGGTTCATTCACGGGCCTGACTGCCACCACATAAACAAACTGTTGCTTGAAGAGGTGCAGAGGACTGTTTTTAAATCATCATTCCCTTTTCCTGTGGCCACTACCCGGCAAACAGCTTCCATGGAGCCAAAATGGGGTAAAGTCCTGGAGGCACCAAAAGCAGAGGAGAGCAAAGTAGATGTGCTCTTAGGAAAGGCAGCTGGGGAAAACCTTACCAAGCCAGGTGGCTTTGAATAACAGGAAGGAGGTCCCTGGGGTCCCAGAAGTATTCAAATCAAGCAGTAAAAATGGCCCCGTTTCCCACAAAAGTAAGAAAGAGGAATAATGACACGTTTGTTCTTTAACAGGAATTTGCACAGTTCAGATATGAATGGGCTGGTACAGAAGGCTTTGGATGCTTCAAATGTCTACGAAAATATTGCCAATTATGTTAGTGAAGCCAATGACACAGCAGAATTGGCTTTGAATATCACTGACCGAATTTATGATGTGAGTATTCCTATTTTTTTTTAAGATTTTGTTTTTAGGTAATCTCTACACCCAACGTGGGGCTCGAATTCACAACCCCGAGATTAAGTCACATGTTCCACTGACTGAGCCAGCCAGGCACACTCCCTGGCCCCGAGGATTCCCTTATTTTAAAGTTCATTTATATATTGCCTTTGCCCAGCTTATGACTTTACTGTTTTCTAATATCATCGCTTGAGCTTCCACTGTAATGTAAATGGCAGAAAGGCCAAGAGAACTAAGAAAAGATCAATTTATTTTTGTTATGAAGGTTTCAGTAGCACAACTTCTTCAAAATGTGCCATACTTCTGTCAGCAAATGCCAGTTCCTTTGACAGCCTTTTTAAACCACAGTCCTTGAATAAAACATATTTAAGATGAGTCCGTGCTGATAGAGAAGATGCTTTACGCAACATTCACGTTTTTTCAAATCAAAAATTGTTTATTGAGTGGCTTCTATTTGACAAGCACTTTGGTGAGACCTTGGCCAGATGCTGTTCTAGACTCACTGAATTTTCCTTGAAAAACATGTATCTTGAATTCGTCATGGACTTTATTTTCTCGTGGTCCCTTTTGACCTTGATTTTGAGCTATGGAAATGAAGTTGTATGAATTTTGCTTGGTGTTTAACAGATAAACGGTGTCATTTAAATCCTCAATCCGTGAAAAGTGGATTTCTCCTGCTCTAATTCTCACTCTTTCTATGCAATTCCTTTGTAGGCTGTGAGTGGGATTGATACTCAAATCATTTACCATAAGGATGAGAGTGAGAATCTCCTCAGTCAAGCCAGAGAACTGCAAGCCAAGACAGATCCTAGTAAATATCTTCCCTTTCCTGCCTTTCTTCTGATTTATAGCTGCTTCTCTCCTTTCATACAGTACTTCTGCATATGGATAGAGATTTCAAAATTCTAGGATTAAAGAACAAATGATCTTTTAACTGAATAGTACATTAATTGTTCCTGCTGAGATTCAAGGTATAAAAAAAGCAGAGATTGGACATTTTATTTTCTTTAAGATTTTATTTATCTATTCAAGAGTGGGGGGAGGAGCAGAGGAGCAGAGGCAGAGGGACAAGCAGACTCCACGCAGAGCACAGAGACGGATGCAGGGCTTGATCTCATGACCCCAAGATCATGACCAAGTAGAAACCAAGAGATAATGCCATAAAATACACTTAACACTAAGACTATATTATACATAATTTAGTCTTTCTGGGACAATTCAGAAAGCCCTTTAAAATTTTACATGAAGTAATGAGTCAGCACTGGGAGAGTCAGGAGGATAGGATACCACAGAGCCATGTGGTTATTGGCACTTTCCTGTAGTTTGTGTTCTCTAAGTTTACTGCATTTAGAACAAGGCAGTGACAATATGGGAAGAAGCATTTCCAAAGGTTAGTGTTTGCATCTATGAAAGCAAGAACATCCAAGTGGGGAAGGAAGAAAAAATAAAAGCAAAATCATGTTAGTCAATTTTGAATCTTGTGAGCTACTCTTGAAAACAATTGCATTGGCTAAGAATTTCACTAAACATTACTCATCTCTGAGCTAATGAACTCATACCTAAGGTTGGTTGTACATTGACTAATGAGGTTGGAAATCCATTATCTAGCTAACTTCTAACTACCACCTAAAAACAAAGACCGAGTTCGAAACAGAAAACGTCACATAATTTTATCAAAGCAGTTAATCTCAGTTCTAACCATGCATTTTCTTTTTCTTTCTTTTTTTTTTTTTTTTTACGAAGAGCACTATACGGAGAAAAAAATGCATTTGTTTTTCCTACGCAGAATATTTAACTAGCTATGATAAAGCAACTATTATTTAATGTTTGCTGGGTAAACAAAGGCAATAAAAATGTTCTCTTCTAATTCATTCATTCTATAAGTCTAGTCTCGAACATACTCTTTACAAAAGAATATTAGCAGCAACAGTTTAGAATATAAAAGTAAAATATATTTTTATTGAATATCATTAACATACAGCATTATATTAGTTTCAGGCATACAGTATAATGATTCAATTATTCTATACATTACTTAGAGCTCATCATAAGTATACTCTTAAAAGTAAAATATTTTTAATTAAATGTTGCCATATCTATGTATTGCTTTGTTTCTTGTGATGTGAAGACCAGAATATGTGGGTCTTCAGGACACAGTGACTTAAATATTTTATCCTCCTTGGTAATTTGCAATGCAGTCTTGTCATTATTGAGTTATTGAACCTCATGAAAACAATTTTTCTTTCCCAGTAATAATATCTCTTCAAAGTTTTGTATTTTAAGTACAGATAAAATCTCTCTGCATTGGTCTCTGGATATTTTGCAGATCTGGTTACCTATTTCATGATCTTGTTTGGTTAAATTTCTTCACATATTTATTTGCAAAAGGGACATCCATGAGGAGTTAGGACTGCGTGGGTCAGAACTTGCCTACCTTTATACAACACACATTTGTGATATAAATTCAGATTTTCAGATTAAACTATATCTACTGAGTTACATTACAGTTTCAAATTACTGTTAATTCATTTCCAAATGACTGTCAATGATCGGTAATCTTTATATCCCAGATTTCCTTTCTTCATTATCTATATCAAAGAGTTAGCAATCTATAATAAACTCAGGAAGCTGCTATTTAAAGGAATCTTCTACTGAATTCATTTGTAAAATGAAAAATGTTTATGTAAAACAATAAGTTTCAGATAGGAAAGACTTTTTAGAAACATTTTTTTCTTATAAACATCCAGCCCAAAGTAGAATTTTCTTCACCTATTTTTATCAAGGGCTCCAAATATAAAGTTAAATATATTCTTTTTCAGTGTACGAGTCAGCGTTTTTTGCAGCTACAAAACCCAAAAGGAAGATCTGAAAAGATTGTTTGTATTATGAATATTCAAAAATTGAAAGAAAAAAGGGAGAAGGGGGTGTAATACAAAGTATGTTTAAGTCCCTCCTTGTATTCTGGGAAATTTTTGGCACTCCCCAGGGGAAATATGAAAGAAGTGCCTGTACTTTGTTTACGTTGTACTTGGTGATAGAATCAACTCAGCACCACTCATTTTATACCCACTACACCCAAGTGGGGAAAGACAACCGAACAAGAAGGCAAGTGCACAAAGACTATAATAGAAAAGAGAAATTACACCATGGGAGACTATATATTTACAAGCCTATTGGAGGGAAAGAGAAGAGTATAATAGGAAGTGAATAAATGATTTCTCTGTTTGTCAAAAAGCATAAATTTCCTGATGCTTTGGAAGTAAACAAAGCATGAACCAAGAATCCTTGGGAAAGTTCATCCTTCAGTTCAGACAACAAGATATTACATCATGACTTGTTTAGATTTGCTCCAGAATAAGCCATTTTGAGACTATGTTGCAAGTGCACTTTCAAGAGTTGTTTTGTAAGAATAAGACTATCAAACCTCATACAAGAACAAGTAGAAAATCTGATAGACTTATATGTACATATGTATGTATAGGTTTAATCGGTAATTAAACCTTTCCCACAAAGGAATCTCAAGGCTCAGATGGCTTCCCCAGTGAATTCTTCCAAACATCTAAACAGATAACACCACTCGTATATAAATTCTTCCAGAAAATTGAAAAAGAGGAAGTATCGTCTAACGTGTTCTATTGAAGCCAACAAAACTAAGATACAAAACCTGATAAGGACATTATAAAAAAAGGAAAATTATAAGCCAAATTCTTTCACAAACAGAGATGTGAAAATCTTAATCAAGGTATTAGCAAATCAAATCTAACACACACTGAAATGGTAATACGTGACAAAGTTAAGTTTATTCCAGGATTTCAGGAATAGTGTAACATTTAAAAACATCAGTAGTAATTCACCACATTTAAAGAATATATCAGAAATTTCTTATGATCATCACACCACATGCAGGAATATCATTTAACAAAATTCAATATCCATTCATGTTTCAAAAAGACTCATAGCAAACTAAGAATAGAAGGCAACTTCTGTAATCTAAGAAAGCATAATAAAATAATAGTCAGCAAGCATATTAATACTGAAATATTTAAAGTTTGCCCACTAAGATTAAAAACAAGAGAAAGACACCCCACATTACCAATTCAATGTGTAAAAATCCAGTTTAATTCTATGTACAATAAAATTGGAAATTACTTTTTAAAATAGCACCATTTACAATAGCATAAAATACCTAGGAATAAAGCTGATGAAAGAAAAGATCTCTACACATAAAACTACACTATGCTATTGAAAGAAATTAAAGGTGGTCTAAATAAGTGGAGATCAAAATGAGAATTTAGATCTAAAGAAGAATAAATAAAAACTGTATGAACTGGAAGACTCAAATTTGTAAAAATGACAACTCTGCCAAATTTATCTATAGATTAAATATAATACCAACCGAAGTACCAGAACCATATGTAAATAGAGAAGATGATCCCAGAATTTCTATGGAAATGAGTGTGGGAGGAGCTAAGAAGCCAGCACAATCCTTGAAGAATAAAATCAAAGCTGGAAGAATTAAACCACCAGATATCAAGACTTATCACACTACAGAAATTAAAACAGATATATAAAAAGTATAAAAATTACAATACTGTATCATTTCGTTTGAATAAAGTTTAAGAACAGACACAACTAACAGATGGAGATAGAATTCAGAATAGTGGTCGTCCTTGGGTAATCATAGAGGGCCCAGGAAACTGAGTAGCAATAATGTTCTACTTTCTTGATTTGGCACTGCTTATATTCTGTGCTCAGTTTGTGAAAATTCGTTTATAATGTGCTCCCTTTTCTAGATGTATGTTGTATATCAATTAAAATTTTATTTAAAAATTAAGAAAAAAGAATTATTCTTATATAACAGTCATCACAATAAATGTAGACTTTTTTCTTTTCAGCTCTTTATCGACTCTGCTGCTAAGAGTTGTAAGTCACAGCAGTGCTGTATTTTTCAAAGAAGTTAGCCATTATCTCTGCACCTTTTATGAGTCACTTGATGGCATCCTAAATCACTCCCAAGCAGTGTTACTAGTCTTCTATAGTCCTGTACCTCTTAATTGGAATGCCACTTTCCAATACTGGTGTTCTACATTCGCACCAGATTCAGAATATTATAGATAACTCCATGGTACAGATCAGAATTTTCCTTGTTGAAATGGAAATTTTTTTTTTCCCTAGCATCTTGGCTCTACTCGTACTTTTTTTTTCTTCTTCTCCATAGGCAATGATGAGGCAGTAGCTGACACCAACAGGCGTGTGGATGGAGCCCTAGCAAGGAAGAGTGCTCTCAAAAACAGATTGAATGATGCCATTAAGCGACTACAAGCCACAGAGAGAGGTAAGGGTCACAGACAAGAACTTAAGCCTCATCTGTTTTTTTGCTGGGATTAAAATAAACGCTTGAGGAAGGAGCACATGATCCCTTACTTGAAATTCTTTTATAAGTAAATATTGTTTTCTGGTGACAAAAGAAACTATGTTCATCACACACACACACATCCTGGAAAATAATTGTAAAAGCTATAATCATACCACCCTAGGGGTGACCATTAAATTTGAGAGCATTTGTGTGTGTGTGTGTACTTGTGCATGTGCATGTGTGCGTGTGCCCTAATGAGATCATGCTGCTTATACTATTTGGTAACCCACTTCCTTGTGAACATTCCTTCTTCATTAATAAATATGACCTAATTTTGTTACGGGATCTCTCTGGCCCCAACTGTAAATATCTGCCTCTGTTACATGCCATGTCATTCTTATAGTACAGGTAGGGAGACCACCAAGCCAAATGGAGACACAAGAGCACTCATTTTGCCTAATCTGGGACTACAGTGTATCTTAAAAAGATGGGCTGGGAACCAGATGTGCCTTCGCTGGTATAGTGAAAGTGGACACATTACTGCTGGATGTGAGTTTTCTCCTACACAGAGCAAATCCGGCTAATGTATCATAGTACACCAAAAGCCCAACCAGGAAGGTGTCATCCATTGAGAATTGCTGTCAGCAGCACCATCAGAGCTACCACATGCTGGGCACTGCGCTGTGTTTTATATACATTATGTCACGTTGGGGAAGTATCACCATTGCCTTTACATGGTGGTGAACCCTAAGGCTTGTCAAGGTTTGGGAACAGCTCCCAAAAGCAGACCCAGCATTCAAAGCTGCATCCGTCAGAGTTCAGATCGTGTGAGGTTGAATTAAATGTTTCTCCACTTAAGAAAAAGTAAAGCTACAACCTCCCTGAGTGACTTTTATTACAGAAGTAATACATGATTATTATAGAAAGAGTAGAAAATACAGATAAGAAAAAGAAAGAATGAAAGAAGAAAAATCTTATATAAGCTCATTACCTAGGAAAAAAACATTTTGTTGTAAACTTACATTATTTTTATTTTAAATACACATTTTTAATAAAAATAGAATATCACTATAGATACTATTTTGAAACTTGCTTTTTCTATTTAAAAATAATTTTCCTTACTGATTTACCTCTGTAGTAGAACATCATTTTTATGGCAAAAGGTGTCCCACATAGAAGAAAGTGATATTTACAATGATTTCAGACATGAACATTTTATGAGACAAAATCTCATACGTGTTTTCTGTGGATTTCTCACCAGGTCTCTAACCTGAAGAAATACTAATTGCTTTTTAAAAAATATACCTCTAATTTGAAAATGTTTTAAGTGGGCTACATTATTTTAATGAGACTCTAGAGTCTTTCAAGCTCATTTTTTAATGCTACCTTAACAATTTTCTAACTTATACCATAATTAACATATATTTAAAGATCTTTGTGCGGCTTACAAATCCAAAACTTGAGGTCTGTTTTATCCCAGTGATTAAATGGATGTTGATGTTCCCAACAAATGTCCCACTTCTCTGCAAAGTGAGTGTCCCTGTGCTCTGTGTGAAGGTGACGCTCAGCAGCGCCTGGGTCAGTCGAAGCTGATCACGGAGGAGGCTAACAAGACCACAATGGAAGTCCAGCAGGCAGCCACCCCCATGGCTAACAATCTAACCAACTGGTCGCAAAATCTTCAGAGTTTTGACTCTTCTGCTTACAACACTGCAGTGAACTCTGCCCGAGATGCAGGTATCACGGTTTGCATCCAGTTGAATTGGCCATTAAGCTCAACACGTCTTTCGTTAAGAAGCACTTTTTTTTTCATTTGGATGTTAGATTGGAATATTGTGGAAGTTAGCTTAGAAAAAATGAAAAATTTTGCTCAGTTCGTCTATCAATATATGTATGTGTGTGTGCATGTGAAATATATATTTCACATAAAAAACACTAGAGAGATTGGTTAAGAATCATTTTTTTTCTAGATGAAATAGTGGCAACACTGATTTTTGTCAATGTTAAGTCTGTTCCTTTGGGGAAGAACATCAATCACAAAATATTGGTTTACTTTTAGGAAATATATTTACTAAACTGCATTGCTTTGTCTTTACCTGAGTAAAGCAGGTTATTACCAACAAGTACTGACTACTGCCAAACATAACTGAAGGCTCTCATGAAGAACAGTTTCGGGGTGCCTGGGTGGTGCAGTCAGTTAAGTTTCCGACTCTTGGTTTCCCCTCGGGTCATGATCTCGGGTCATGGTTATCAAGCCCCACACCGGGCTGCCTGCTCAGCATGGAGTCTGCTTGAGATTCTCTCTCCCTCTCCCTCTGTCCCTCCTGTTCATGCACGCTCTCTCTCTGTCTCTCTCAAATAAATAAATAAATCTCAAAAAAAAAAATAGAAGAACAGTTTGTTGGCCAGCTTGAATACAAATTTATAGCAATGAAAATGAAATATTCTGTTATCTACCTAATTTATTTAGTTATACACAGATATTAAAATCACATATTACCATGTTTATTTAATCTCTTCTACCTCTTAAATATCAATGCCTTTGTCGTGACTAGAACTTTCTGTTCTCCAGCATGGTTTTGCAGAACATATTTACCTTCACTTCCACCTGAGTTAAGAAACAACTTTATTAATCCATATATGATCCATCTGTTACTAGAAATTTTATCCCAGGTCACAAATATTCATTCCCATTACAAGGAGACAATTGTTATGTTCATCTCTTAAGTGTATATTTGTGAGTTCTTCCATGTAACCGCTCACCTAATTACATTTAGAACTTGATCTTTCAAAGATTTGTCTACATGACATCTAACATTTACATTTATAGATACAGAGCCTCAGGAATATTTACTAAATCTGTGTTAAGTTTTTTTCTTCCTTTTTCAGTCCAATCCATGATTCCAATAAGCATCCAGAACTACCACTAATTGAAACCGTTTCAGACCTCTGTATTTTCCTCAGGTAGCATTTTGTGGTTCAAATCAAAGTAAATGAAAGAGCATACCACAATATAAGAGACTTTATAAAGACTCCAATAAAAGGTGGCTCCCTTTCTCAGAGAACTGAGGACAGGGAAAACCTAAATATACATTTCCATAATCAAAATTTAATGTAACACATTAAATTACTACCTGTAATTTTTAAAGACTGTTATACTATAAAATGGCTATTGCGGTCAGTCATGCAAACAACAAATATTTATCTCTATATTAATCAATACAATAAAGTGATAATTGCTATTATTTTCCTTAATTCCATTCCTTACGATAGAGAAGCACCCTACTTCCTAAATACAAAAAAGGGACTTATCCTTGGTCCTCACTGACATAGTTCTCCTGGATCTGAGTTTAGTTTGGCTCCAGTAAAAGGCGTCCTCTTTTCCGGCTGCTATAGCTTAGCGACCATGGCTCTGCCCTTCGCTGGCAGAATACCCAAAAGATATTCATTCTCTAGTCCAGTGGTTCGTGAACCTTCGTGCACTTCAGGATCACCCGGGCCTCACTCCCACAGTTTCTGATTCAGCAGGTTTGGGTTGGAGCCACAGATTTTGCATTTCTAACAAGTTCCCTGATGATGCTGATGCTGCTGGTCTGTGGACCACACGTTGAGAACCACTGATCCAGTTCATGAAATCTTAGAGAAGGTTATGCCATTCTCTCTGTTTTGGGTTTCTCTCATCTAGCCGTATAAATATGATTTATTCTCTCTTTTTTTAAGATTTTATCTATTTATTTTAGAAAGAGAACATGTGAGCAGGGGGAGGAGCAGAGGGAGAGGAACAAGCAGACTCCCCACTGAGTGCGGAGCGGGCGCGGGGGCTCAATCTCACGTCCCTGAGATCATGACCTGAGCTGAAATCAAGGGTCCGGTGCTTAACCAACTGAGCCACTCAGGTGCCCCTATTCCTTTTTCTACGTGTACCTCATACCTTAAAATAAACCCAAAACAAAAAAAATCATAACCTACAGAGTCAGTATGATGTGTCTATACCATCACCCTTATTGGGCCCATAGACCATGGCGCCTACCCCCTCCTTGGCACAACTGCCACTCTTCTGGGTTCTCTGTTGTTTCCTCCATGTAGCTCTGCCTCTGCGTGGAACGTTGCAGCGCAGTGTGATGTAGGAATAGGCACCCTGGGAAGCAACTTTCCCACCTTCTTTTGCCCAGCCTTCCTTTAGACTTGTTATATGAGTTCCATTAGAAACGCAAGCAGACCCTGTGCTACACGGTGAAAGGAACATCTGTATATGTGTCGTGGGTCCTGCCCTTCAGAAATGTACATTATAAGTTGGCTCACTCTACAAATACTTTGTAGACCGATAGACATTATAAATGCCACAAAATAGGAATCGCTTATGTATTGGGCTTAACTATTCATTTTGCAGGATTACAAATAATTATAGTTCTCACAGAAGTAACCCTGTGTCTGTTGTCTCTTCACCTGATTCCTTAAATATAGTTAATATTAGTTAATAGAGTTGAGATATTTACTCAAGTAATTAATTTTTATTAACTGCAGTAAGAAATCTGACAGAGGTTGTCCCTCAGCTCCTGGATCAGCTCCGCACCGTAGAACAGAAGCGGCCTGCGAGCAACGTCTCTGCCAGCATCCAGAGGATCCGGGAGCTTATTGCTCAGACCAGGAGCGTAGCCAGCAAGGTAAAAGGGACTCTGCGTCAGTACTCACTGATCGTGAGACCGTGAAACCGAACCGCAAGGCCTCAGGCAGCTGCCAGAGCCTGGAACCTTTCTACTTCAGTAGTTCTTTTTTGTTGTAGTTCCTTTTTTTTTTTTTTAATTTTATTTATTTGAGTGAGAGAACACAAGCGGGGCGGGGAGGGCACAGGCAGAGGGAGAAGCCGACTTCCCGCTGAGCGGGGAGTCCGATGCAGGACTCGATCCCAGGACGCTGGGATCACGACCTGAGCCGAAGGCAGATGTTTAACCCCCTGAGCCACCCAGGTGCCCCGTCCACTTCAATAGTTCTAAGCACCATCTGGATCTGTTCATTGGAATTGCACGAGGAGCTCTGAAAACGAAACTGGTTCCCAGTCCCAACCTCATAGCCATCTATCAGGCTCTCTAGAGGACGGGCTCAGTACCTGTATTTTTTAAAAGCTTCCACGTGATTCTTACGGATAGCCAAGATTAAGAGTCACAGGGTTAACCTAGTCAACAAAGCTCATAGAGCAAAAGAAATTGAGTAAAGCGAACACCAATAGAAGACTTGATTTAGTCTTGTTATTATTATTAATTATTTGAATAGGTGTTTTAGTGCAATTACTATGTGGAATAATCTTGCCCATCTACCTCTTCAAGGAATTCTCTGGTATAACACTGATAATAGGGAGCCTTCAAGGACCCCTCCACAGGCATCACCAAGGAATCACAGACCACCTAAACTGAACAATCTCAGCAGAAGCCCTGTCCTGAGATGCGGAAGCCACACGGCGACACCAAAACTCAATTAACGTTTTCAGTGTGGTAAATTGGGCTCATTCTTGGCCCTCTTTTTCATTTATTTTTTATTAATGTATAGAACGGCATCATTTTTACAGCCGAATTATATGGTTTTATTTTCTCAATTGCGAATTGGCCTGAACAGACCATGGGCCCTAACTACTCACAGAAAGAAGAGTTGGAAATAAACTATTTTGTAATGGAGGAGATTATTATTGGTAAATATATCCAACTTTTAAATGATATGTGATAATTGGTCCCACACCACAAATTACCTTTGTTAGATACTTTGGGGAGCGTTTCAAGAAAACTTAGCGTAAAGAAACATTATTTCCAAAGCTAGGTTTCTGTGAGTGCTTTCTGGTAATTTGATTTAAGTGGAGAAGAATTTGGGGACCTTAATCACCTAAAACCATTTCCTAAGAGAGTCTTGGCAATGCCTTTGGGAGCCCACTTGGCTCCCCGAAGTAAGATGCTTTCTGTGCAGATATATTTCCTTCTCAGACTCAATTTTTACCAAACAGAAAGGCTTTAATTCCATGAACTGTTTGATTGTTTATTAAGATGATGATTTTTACTCAACGAGCAACGGACAGCTGTATTCTAGGCACTTGGGAATATAATCTTGAGTTTACTGACCATCAGTATTAACCAAATCCATATTAAATAATGGATGTCAATACATCTAATTATTCAGAAATATTTGCGTGAGTGGCATGGATATAAAAAGTCCCTCCACTTCTGAATACTCAGAAAATCACCCTGAACTAGATCAGCTCAGCTTATCATTTGGGGACTCTCAGAAATACATCTACTGAATTGTGCTTTGTTTTGATGCCTTTCTAAGAATTATTATAAGAACCATCTTAATGAACTCCTCTTTACAGTTATAATGATGATAGAGCCAGGAGCTGGAAAGTACTTTATAGTTGTTATCTTATTTCATTCAGCAAATTTTTTGGTCAGCCCTTTACAGTTGAAGAAACTGCAGGTTAAGTGACTTGCTCATGGTTACATAACTAGTAAGAGGCAAAACCAGGTTTCAAGTCCCTAAGACTCCATAGCTGCGTCTAGAACCCTCCCAACAGTCCAGGCGTGCTCAAGGATGTTACTCACAGCCTTACTTCATGTTCCTCTTTTGAAGACCCTGAGGAGAAAGTTTTAGCTGTATTAGTACCCAAGATGAGTTACACTTCTCCTGATCAATTAGTCGTTGTTAATTTTATGGGCCTCATGAATTGTATAACCGACCAGGAATCCCGTCAAGCTGTTTAGTTCACTCCAACCAAGTGTGTAGTTAACTGTGGAGTTCGTATTTATCCTCATCGTGGATCTGCTTTGTCAAGCTTTTTTGGCTTCCTTTCACCCCACTTTAAAATTTAAATGACAATATTATCATCTGCCTTGACCCCTTTCTCCCACAAGGTGAGGACATCAGAAAACAAGGACAAGGAAGGGAGGAGGGCTCAGAGAGCCCATAAAGACTGAGGAAAGCCCGTTGGGAACCATGGGAGAGAGCTGTGCCCATTTCTGCAGGGTGCTTTTAACAGAAACATTCTGTAACTCCAGATCCAAGTCTCCATGATGTTTGATGGCCAGTCAGCAGTTGAGGTGCACCCCAAAACCAGTATGGATGACTTAAAGACCTTCACGTCCCTGAGCCTGTACATGAAACCTCCCCCCGTGAAGCAGTCAGAGCTGGCTGGGGCTACAGACCGCTTCATCCTGTACCTCGGAAGCAAACATGTAAGAGCAGCACATGGTTTTTTTTTCCTAGTAAATTTATTTATTTTTTTAACTTTTTCCTTTTTTTAATTTAAATTCAATTAGCCAACATAGAGTACATCATTAGTTTCAGATGTAGAGTTCAATAATTCATCAATTGCATATAACACCCAGGGGAACATGACATTTGAAAAGAGAGAATAATATTCAAAGGAAAGACAAGTGCTTTTCTCTTGCCTTAAAACAAAACTACCTATGCACACAAACAAAATTCCCATTCTGGTAACTCAAAAAGTACAGATCACTTTAATGCCAAGACTGAAGTAGTGATTTAAAGACAAGTAATTCCTTCTTTGTGTGGGATATTTCTGGGGCTGCTTCATTATCAGCCTCACACTGCTCATTGAATGTAGCATTTCAAGGACTCTGGGGACACAGAGTCCTCTATTATGTTTGATGCTGCACCCTGTTTGAAGAGGCAGAGCAATCGGTATCAGCAGGCTGCATTATGTCCCTGGGTTAACCAGACAGGATTAGCACACTCCTGGAAGCCATCGAATGTCCACAAGCCTGCAGTTGCCTGCCTCCCTGTCCGGGATGCACTTGGACACGCACAAGGGGGCAGCAGACTGATGTAGCCACAGGGAGGCTGGAAAGGAAAAGGCACTGCCCAATCTAACAGAAACTTCGTAATAATTCAGGCTGGATTTGCCTTGGAGACAGCCAAGCACTTGGATTGATGATTGTCTTCTAAAGAAATGAAAACAAAATATGATGTTCATTCATATGGATTGTATTTAAGTGACTTCTTGACATTTCAGGCCAAAAAAGAATACATGGGTCTTGCAATCAAAAACGATAACCTGGTATACATTTATAATTTGGGAGCTAAGGATGTAGAAATTCCCCTGGACTCCAAACCCGTCAGTTCCTGGCCTGCCTACTTCAGCATTGTCAAGATTGAAAGGTAAAGTGAACATGGCTTCTGTGCACATTTCATAAGAAATCTGTTGAACACATGCACGCACGCACGCACACACACATGCACGCACACACACAGTCTTCCTGTGGATGTTTAAATAGCATTTTCTTCCCTTTATTGTTGCTCCTCTTTTTCTCCATTATTCCTATAGTCCTTCGCAAATACCTAAGTGGAAAACAAAAGATTAGAAAAAAAATACTCATCATTTCTAAAGAGCAATCTGATTATTCAATCTTTTTATCTGGCCAATCCAGGCGTTATTTCCAAGATGGAATGTCTTCTTTTTCCTCTTTCCATTGATTGTTGACATTCTGTAAAAGCTTACGCAGGTGATAAAGTCAAATCACCAATTCTGTGATGAGGGAACATTCACATTTTGATATTTAAAAAAACATATTTTCTACAAATTATCTGGCTAATAAAGACTGAAAATTCTTAACAGGGTAGGAAAACATGGAAAGGTGTTTTTGACAGTCCCAAGTCTAAGTAGCACTGCAGAGGAAAAGTTTATTAAAAAGGGAGAATTTGCGGGAGATGACTCCTTGTTGGATCTGGACCCTGAGGACACTGTGTTTTATGTTGGTGGCGTGCCTTCAAACTTCAAGGTAAGCTATCCAGCCAGATTTGGACTTACTGAAAATCTACACTGATTGCTTTTTAAAATCCATAAAACCTACAAAGATTTGGGGGTGGGATAGAAATCTTGATATTTCTATAAATCTGGTATATAAATCTGGTCTCTGCTACCCATATTTTCATGGTGTCAAGTGCTTTCAAGCTGTAGCTAACACTTGAATATCAATTCATTTCATTCAGATACATGTATATGTAATTGATGTTACCCCCACCCACTACTGCAAGAGTGTGTGGACCTTGTGGGTTTGCTAGGTTCACAATGACATTTCAATACCTCAGTTATTTCAACTAATATAGACATGAAATAAAATACTTGGGATGAGGAAAGGGGTGGACCTAGGCTGGAGTATGAGACCTGGTGAAGGGCAAGTAAATGAAAGGCCCAGATAGGGAGATAGGGAGTTGATGTAGGATTTCGATCCCAAGGCTCTTACTTATGAGTTACAGGCATATTATTGAACCTCTCTGAGAATTACTTTCCTTCTGTTAATATGAAAACAGGAATACCTACTGCAAAGAGCTGCTGAAAGAATTGATTTTGGTACTGAATTCGCTGTTCAGTATGTGACTGATACATAGTATATACTCAACAAATCCCATTCTCTCTACTATATATGCACAACTGAAAAGTCATTGTTTATCTAAATTATCTGGCCCAGAGGAGACACAGGTCTAGAAAGATATTTATATATATGGGCAGTTCCCCTTGACCCATCATTATCTATCCCATTGTCTGTTCTGTATCATCTGGGTGAAATGCGATCATGGGGTAATTGACTTTGTCTGTTGCACAGCTCCCAGCAAGCTTAAACCTGCCTGGCTTCGTTGGCTGCCTGGAATTAGCCACTTTGAATAATGATGTGATCAGCTTGTACAACTTTAAGCACATCTATAACATGGATCCCTCCAAGTCAGTACCCTGTGCCAGGTAAGAAAGTGTTAAGAGTACTAAAGACTTTGATAGCCATGTGAGAGCCGCAGATGAAACAAACGTGGATCAATATTCAGGTTCTCAATTTTTTCTTTGGGGAAACCAGTCTTGAAATTGCATAATAATCATGCCTGCAAAAATCATATCAGTTCTTCTCTATCACAGAAGATCATGTACAATTATTAAAAGTGTTAAACAACTTGTTTGCAGCTTTAATTGAGGATTCCAGAGGCTATGGGGCTCCTGGGTGGCTTAGTCAGTGAAGTTGACTAAGGCAGCTGAGTGCTGCCTTTGGCTCAGGTCATGGTCCCTGGTCCTGGGATTGAGCCCTGCATCGGGCTCCTTGCTTATCGGGGAGCCTGCTTCTCCCTCTGCCTGTCCCTCCCCCTGCTTGTGCTCTCTCTCTCTGACAAATAAATAAAATCTTAAAAAAAAAAAAGGATTCCAGAGACTGGAAACTTCTGTTGTCTTAGCACAAAGGGTAGAAAAGAAATCCATTCAAAATAACTCATTAGGATAAGGAAGATGTGGTACACACACACACACACACACACACACACACACACACACAATGGAATACAATGAAATCTTGCCATTTGCAACAATGTGAATGGATCTAGAGAGTATAGTGCTAAGCAAAATAAGTCAGTCAGAGGAAGACAAATACCGTATGTTTCACTCATATGTGGAATTTAAGAAATAAAACAGATGAACATGGGGCGGGAGAGAGAGAGGCAAACCAGAAAACAAACTCTTACCTATAGAGAACAAACTGAAGGTTGCTGGAGGGGAGGTGGGCAGGCGGATGGCCTAGATGAGTGATAGGCATTAGGAGGACACTTGCTGTGATGAGCACTGAGTGTTGTATGTAAGGGATGAATCACTAAATTCTAAACCTGAAACTAAAAAATTTAAAAAATAAAAAATAAAACCATTCATTTAACTTACCTGTAAATACTTCTCCATGTCTTCCATGTAGACATCGTAACTTTGTTTATTTTTTTTTCAAGTTTTTATTTAAATTCCAGTTAGTTAACATACAGTGTAATATTAGTTTCAGGTGTAGAATTTAGTGATTCATCACTTACAACACCCAGTGCTCATCACAGCAAGTGCCCTCCTTAATGCCTATTATCCCTCCAACCCGTCTCCCCCCACCACCGCCCCTCCAGCAATCCTCAGTTTGTTCTCTATAGTTTTCTGGTTTCTGGTTTGCCTCTCTTTTTTTCCCCCCTATGTTCATCTGTTTTGTTTCTTAAATTCCACATATTTAAATGCTGTAAGGTCCATGGAAGATGTCATGACATTGGGATGAAAAGGCCTCATGTGAAAAGCGTAATGCAAACTGTCATGTTCTTATGATCCTTGCATTTTTATTTCAGAGATAAACTGGCCTTCACTCAGAGTCGGGCCGCCAGCTACTTCTTCGATGGCTCTAGTTACGCCGTGGTAAGGGATATCACAAGGAGGGGGAAATTCGGTCAGGTGACTCGCTTTGACATAGAAGTTCGAACACCAGCTGACAATGGCCTTGTGCTCCTGATGGTCAATGGAGTGAGTAAAAATAAAAGTCCTTTATCTTCTCTGTTATATCCTCTACTTTCTTCTATGCATAGTCCTAGGAACCTTCCCAGGTTGAGTATGTCATGCCACCAACCTGAAGTTTTCGTTTAGAAAGCGAAATTGGATTTCTTTTTCTTTAGGGAAGTGATGTCAGTAATAAGTAATTACCGCAGCTCTGAAATGCATTTTTGGATGTATGTTAAATATAACCCCCTTTAATAAATTAGGGAATCTTGCAGAAAATCAGCACCAAGATCTGGGTGGGTAGTGTGTCTGCAGAAATTTAGCACTGACTTTTTTACATCATATGCCTATATCAGTTAAAAAACAATAGCATGCTTACTATAAATATATGCATTTCTTTATTAATGATATACATCAAAGTGTGAAATAATGTACTTTATTAATGATTTTTCATAATAATATTCCATATTTTATTATAGAGATAATATTCAAAACTAGGAATAAGAGACAATTTGTATAAAGATAAATATTGAATAAAAATAAATACAACTTTAAAATAAAGATGAAATAAAATAAAATTATTTTCTATTTGTTAATGGTATAACTATTAATAGCAGTGTTAGTAAAAACAATGTAATTAAATATGTCTATGTTTTTTGGAAGTCTCATTAAGTCTTTGAGATACAGTTACTCAAAAGTCTTATCTTAAGTCCAGTTGATTTCAATACTAAGTTTTATTGACTGTCAAAACTGAACAAAGACCTCAAAAATAAACATGTAAGATGTGTATCACTGGCTATGCTTACTAAATCATAATACCATTTTTCAGTCTTTTTCACTAATTGGCAAAAGTTTTCTTTGAATTTGGCTGGTATGTTTCCATCTTTTCTGATGTCAGTTCTTGCTAGCTAATCAGATGTTGCATCATTTGATAAACTTTAGCAAAAGAACTCAAGACCATTGAAATCTTTATTTAAAATATTTTTAGGATGCCTGGGTGGCTCAGATGGTTAAGCATCTGCCTTTGGCTCAGGTCATGATCCCAGGGTCCTGGGATCGAGTCCCGCATCAGGCTCCCTGCTCCTTGGGAGCCTGCTTCTCCCCCTGCCTCTCTCTCTCTCTCTGTCTCTCATGAATAAGTAAATAAAAAGAAAAAAAAACACTGGAAACCTGATAATAATATTAAAAAATAAATAAATAAATAAAAATAAAATTTTTTAAACAGGTTAGAAATTTTTTTCTAAAATTATTTTAATAGTGCAGATATGAGAGTTTTTATAGATAGTATACATTGTTTTCATCAACAAATTCATTTAACAATAGAAAATTTTACAAATATGTTTTTTAAAAACCATCTCTCCAGAGTACAACTTTCTTCAAGAAAGTTACTTTCTCTTCAGTAATCTGTTGCATTCCTATACACTAATAATGAAGCAACCGAAAGAAAAATTAAGAAAAAAATCTCATTTGTAATTGCACCAAAAATAATAAAATATCTAGAAATAAACTTAACCAAAGAGGCGAAAGGTCTGTACTCTGAAAACTATAAAACACTGATGAAAGAAATTAAATAGGAGGACATTCCATGCTCATGGATTAGAAGAATAAATATTGTTAAAAGTCTATACTACTCAAAGCAGTCTATGGATTTAATGGAATCCCTATCAAAATGCCAACAGCATTTTTCACAAAACTAAAAAAAAATCCTAAAATTTGTATGGAACCAGAAAAGACCCTGAATAGCCAAAGCAATCTTGAAAAAGAAAAACAAAACCAGAGGTCTCATAATTCCAGTGCAAGTTATATTACAAAGCTGCAGTAATCAAAACAGTATGGTGCTGGCACAAAAATAGACACATAGATCAATGGAACAGAATGGAAAACTCAGAAATAAACTCACAACTCTATGGTCAATTAATCTTCAACAAAGGGTAAATGAATACACAATGGGGAAAAAACAGTCTCTTCAACAAATGGTGGTGGGAAAACTGGACAGCTACATGCAAAAGAATGAAACTGGACCACATTCTTAAACCATACACAAACATAAACTCAAAATGGGTTAAAAACCTAAATGTGAGACCTGAAACCATAAAAATTCTAGAAGAGATAACAGGCAGTAATGTCTCTGACATTGCCCATAGCAACATTATTCTAGCTGTGTCTCCTTAGGCAAGGGAAAAAAGCAAAAGTAAACTATTGGGACTACATCAAAATAAAAAGCTTCTGCACGGTGAAGGAAACAAGCAACAAAACTCAAAGGCAGCCTATGGAATGGGAGAAAATATTTCCAAATGACATATCTGATAAAGGGTTAGTATCCAAAATATATAAAGAACAGATACAACTCAACACCCAAAAAAACAAATAATCCAATTTAAAAATGGGCAGAAGACATGAACAGACATTTCTCCAAAGAAAACATCCAGATGGCCAACAGACACATGAAAAGATCTCAATCTCACTCATCATCAGGGAAATGCAAATCAAAACTACAATGAGAAGAAAGAAGAACTACAATGAGGTATCACCTCACACATGTCAGAATGGCTGAAGTCAAAAACACAAGAAACAGGTGTTGGTAAAGAAGTGAACAAAAAGGGACCCTCTTGCACTGTTGGTGGGGATGCAAACTGATGCAGCCACTGTGGAAAACAGTATGGAGTTTCCTCAAAAAATTAAAAATAGAACTACCCTTTGATCCAGGGATCACTACTGGGTATTTACCCAAAAAATACAAAAATGCTAATTCAAAGGAAGACAAGCACCCCTATGTTTATAGCACCATTATCTACAATAGCCAAGTTATGGAAGCAGCCCAGGTGTCCAATGATAGGTGCATGGATAAAGAAGATGTGGTTTATATATACAATGGAATATTATTCAACCTTAAAAAAGAATAAAATCTTGCCATTTGCAATGACATGGATGGAGCTAGAGAATATAATGTTAAGCAATATAGGTCAGTCAGAGAAAGACAAATACCATATGATTTCACTCACAAGTGGAATTTAAGGAACAAAACAAACAAGCAAAGGGGAAAGAAAAGAGACACACACACACACACACACACACACAAACCAAGAAACAGACTCAACTATAGAGAACAAACTGATGGTTACCAAAGGGTAAGTGTGTGGGGGGATGGGGGATGGGAATTAAGGCGTGCACCTGTTGTGATGAGCACCAGCTGATGTATGGAAGTGTTGAATCACTATAGTGTATGCCTGAAACTAATATAATACTGCTTGTTAACTATACTGGAATTAAAATAAAAAATAACAAAAATTTTAAAGAGTTACTTTTTCATGCAGTGTTATAATAATACCCCTCCCTTGAAATGAGAGATCAAGTATTTTTTTAAATAACCAGTAAGTTTCATAGTACTGAAAGACATTTGTCATGACAAATGAAGGTCAACAAATTTATATTTACTCATTTTATAAAGAAAATGTGTAACCCTCCTTAAACTTGACACATTTTTAGTCATTTGCAAGAAGTAATTTGCAAACATCAGTGTCTCAAAAATATTTTCACATCACTGCATCTCAAAAGAAAATCATTATAAATATTCTATTATTTAAGTCTTCTCACATGTAAGTCTGTGTAACCAGGCACACCTAAACTGCAATACACCGCAATAGGGCTAAAAGCAAAGAAATGGGTGAGGGGCCACCGCCAGGCTTCAAGTGTGAAACTGTGCTCTCAAAGCCTCACATACCATGTGAAGCCCATGAAAACCTGTCCAAAGAAGAAAATGAAGGCCCAGCTCAGTCCATGTATTAAATACTAAAAGTTGACTTTTTCTCCATTTTAAGAGTTTTTAAATTAGTATAAATGGAAGTTGAAATATTTTCTTTCTTTCCCCTAATTTATCATTTTCCATTTCTCGGGAGAATACAAACTCCACTCAAGAGATCACTTTCTGATAAATAGGAACCTTGCCACAATACCTTATTTTTCAAATCCATTCAGTTCTTCTGTCTGCAAACTATCTTCCAAAACAAGCAAGCCTGACCAATAAGATACCTGAGTGTTACAGAATGACTTTGTTCTTGAACATCATATGGTCCAAGTGCATAATCATTTCACGTTTATTTACATACATCCAGTGTTTCCAAATAATGTCCTTTTTCTTATATCTATATTTGCTGATAATTTTTTCATATTCCTCTCAGCAAACCTTGGAATAATTTTTCAGTATTGCTAATTTTCCTCTTAAAATGAAATGCACTCACATCTGTTAGCCTGTTATAATTTTCAGACGTTTTCAAGATTTTTAAAAGGTCAATAAGATAAACTTAAAATTTCATTAATTCATCAGGTAAATAAGAAGCAGAAGATAGCTGTTTTAAATTGTGTATGAATATTAACACTTTGGTATATTAATGTGAGACCTAACTGCTGATAGGGATGGACTCGCGATTTTAATTTTATAATAAGAATTTCATGAGACTTCCTTAGTCTTCAGTTTCAATAATAAAGAATACAGTGTTCTTCTCAAATTCAGCTAAATCTGCACTTTCATAATAGCAGTTGTTTGTATCTCATAATTTCTTCTTTCTCTCCACAGAGTATGTTTTTCAGCTTGGAAATGCGCAATGGTTACCTACATGTGTTCTATGACTTTGGATTTAGCAATGGCCCTGTGCACCTTGAGGACACATCAAAGAGAGCTCAAATTAATGATGCAAAATACCATGAGGTATAAATATTGCAATTTGTGTGGTTTGTTTGTTTTGTTTTACTTGTACTTAGACCTATTGACCTAATCAGATGGTCAAATGACATAGGTGGGAAAGTAATTAAACTGAACACCTGTACTTCTAAAATCCAACTGAAGGACCCCATCTACTCAACTCCAGGATAACATTTGCTTTAAAAGAATGAATGTTTTTGTCATATTGATGTTTTCTAATGAAAGAGTCACTGGAAGATTCATTTTAATTGCTTCATTGACCAAAAGACTCCTGCTCGGTGTCTTGATTACAATGGCACTCCAGAGGATTCTTTTATACATCTGTTGAAAATGCCAGAGTGTGGACACACAGCCATTTTTAAATGTATCCTTTGAGCACTACTAAATGTAAAAAGAGTAGATGGTAAGCAAATAGAGAATTTCCTTGTAAAGCATTTATCCAGAATTTAGAAAATACTAGCACAGATTTCCTTATAAAGAGAGCCCACAAGGAATGCTCTTTAACTTTGAAACAGTTGTACAGCGTACTGATAATATACTTCATCTATTTTCATGAACAACTACTTTGAATCTACAATTGAGTAAAATGTATAAAATGCATATCTTTTAAGTTAAAACAAAATGCAGAGAGTAGGAGGCTATATTTCTCTTTTCAGTTCAAATTTCATGGCCTCCATGAGGATGGTCTACAATAGAAGAATATTTTAACTATATTGCTGACTAGCATTTTGGCAGAATCATTAAAGCTTTTCACTGTGTCACTAAAACAATGACACCTGGTAACATGCAGTGTGGGTCCAAAAGTTCCCTGTTTATAGTTTTTTCCTGAATCCCCTCAAAGGGGCAAAAGAAAACAACTGGTCTCCTGACAAAAATATTTTTTGGTCTAGCTCCTTCTACATATGGTAATCCTTCTCCAGAAAATGTGAGCTTCTGGTTATTTAAGTACTAGTGTTCATGTCTATAAGAAAGGCATATCTATTCCCCATTTTGTGAACAAACAAGCAGAAGAACATGGGGGCCCAGCTGTTATAACCAGAATAATTAAACTATATAGTCATCTTCAAAAAGTTGATTATTAAACAATGATCAAGACTTAACTATATATTGTGTCTCCTAGATCTCAATCATTTACCACAACGATAAGAAAATGATTTTGGTGGTTGACAGACGACATGTCAAGAGCATGGACAATGAAAAGATGAAGATACCTTTTACAGACATATACATTGGAGGGGCTCCCCCAGAAATTTTACAATCCAGGTAAGCTGTTTTTGTTAAGTAGTTGTTGTTCCTAATGATGTACTGGGCTGAGTATTCACCATCCAGGAGAGGTCTAGTAAAAGTTTAAGGCATTCCCACTTGCTGCTTCTAGGCATGCACACACACTCATGTACCCTCATGACCTCCTTAAATTAGCATCTTCTAGATGAGATCTACAGGTTTCTTTAGTCTTTAATCTTAGAACATAGTCTAAGTCTAATGTAATATTTCTTATCTGCAAGAGGAAAGACAGAGCATGTGTATTGTGTGAAAATGAAGAATTGTGTCCCTTTACTTTTATTTCAGTCTTAATTTAAGCTTCTTTGAACTCTCAAATAGCATCTGAGGTTACAAACATTTTTAAGCTTATCCAAGGGGTTATGAATTATGTATCATTACAGTTTTATTCTCATGTATTTAAAAATTTATCTCTTATTACAATCAAGTCATAGCATCAGACACCCTTGAAACTGAGAGGCAACTTTAGGATATTCCAGCCTGGTCATTCTCAACCCTAGTTCTCCTTAGAATAACCTGGAGAACTTTTATAAACACCATTACACATAACCACTCTCCAGAAATTCTAATTGGTCTGGGATGAGGCCCCAACCTCAAACTTCTTTTCCAAATTAGATACCCTCTTAGCTCCTTCAACAACTCCACATGGGACTTTTAACTGTTATGGTTGTCATTGTATACCCCAAACTGTTAGTTACCACAGTCCTCTAGGTGTGATCTTAATGGAAGAGAATATAGTGGGACTGTTAATCTTTAGTTTGCCAGTGTTCATTTAAAATGCATTGAAACCATTGTAATTTGATCAAAACTAATTTCATAGTCATTCAATATTTGATAATATGCTCTTGGGCGCCTCCTATATATTAGGCATAATGATAGGTACTGGGATTACAGTACAAATCAAAATGTCATCCCTGATTTCAAAGACAAAAGATTTCTTACTTTCCTATTAATCCAAAAGCTCAACATTCACTAGAACATTCCTCTAGCCTTAGTTGATTATAGTGTGTTTCAAAAAAGCCAAGAAGATGAGTTCATGACTTTAATCCAATTCACTTGGGAATGGATTAGTGGAAGACTGAAGACCTAGATTCAAATCCTAACTTACCACTTGTGACATTAAAACAAACAAACAAATAAAAAGATTTTGATGTTTCTTAGTTTCATTTTATAGGTTAAACCATGTGAAGTTGCCAAGAGTTGACCATTTTTGACCTAAAATACATCAGTTCTGTATGGTTCAACCTATTAATCATCTGTAAAAGGGAAATAATAGCCTTTCCTTTTATATCACAGAATTTTTATCAACATGAAATGAGCTAATGTAAGTTAAAGTATCTTGAAAACTATAAAGAAGTAAACAAATTGGCTCGATGCAGAATAAAGCTGTTCTATAGGCAAAGATTAGACATTACTGTGTGCTTATGAAAGAAAGCATGAGGATATGAATAATTACAAAGCTACTAAACATGACTATAAATAAAATCAAATTTCATATCCCACATATGCAGGGTAACATCAACATCATCATATCACTGAAGACTAATTTTCTTTTCCAGGACCCTCAGAGCACACCTTCCCCTAGATGTCAACTTCAGAGGATGCATGAAGGGTTTCCAGTTCCAAAAGAAAGATTTCAATTTATTAGAGCAGACAGAAACCCTGGGAGTTGGTTATGGATGCCCAGAAGACCCTCTTGTAAGTACCAGTCAATCAAAAGCACTTTAATAAATAGACACACACAGACATACACAAATAGATAGACATAAAACTTACCATTCTCAAACACTGGAAGAGCTTTTTTCAGCTTCTCTGTGAGCTTAAGTACACCTTGGACTCCTTTCTGCCACCAGCAAAAAGGAGAAACATTGAAGTGCCTGGATGGCTCAGTCGTTAAGAGTCTGCCTTTGGCTCGGGTCATGATCCCAGGGTCCGGGGATCAAGCCCCACATCGGGCTCCCTGCTCCATGAGAGGCCTGCTTCTCCTTCTGCCTCTGCCTGCCCCTCCCCCTGCTTGTGCTCGCTTTCTCTGTCAAAAAAATAAATAAAATCTTAAAAAAAAAAGAGCAACATTAAGCTAAAAAAGCGTGTGGGGCTTCCTCTGTGACTTGTCCATTTGCTTCAGTTTTCAATGGGTGGGGCTTCGAAAGGCCAGAGAGGCTGTGCGGGCATCTTTACTCAGTCAGGGTGGAGGAAGTGGAGAAGCTAAAACCTCATCAGCTAGAGGCACACAGAAGGACCTGTTACCATGCCTGAATTTCAGTATAAACCGGAAGTTAAAACATAAACTATTAATATAGAAACCAGTAAACAAGGGCTTTGCTGTGTGAGAAATTGACATTTTAAGCATTTGACAATTATCACAAACACTATATTCACTTTTTTTTGCCACGCAGATATCTCGCAGAGCATATTTCAATGGGCAGAGTTTCATTGCTTCAGTTCAGAAAATATCTTTCTTCGATGGCTTCGAAGGAGGTTTTAATTTCCGAACATTACAGCCAAATGGGCTACTATTCTATTATGCTTCAGGAGTAAGTATTTCTTTTTCCCTATGGGAACTTTTTTGCGATAATTGTTTTGTCTATTAAAAATACTGTTTAAGCATGTTAAAAGTGATTTTCGATTCAGATTAATTTTGATTCACATGAGCACACACAGAATGCCTCATTTCAGACACTTTATAATTATGTATATTGCATATCAGGAGTTCTGAACCTAGGATACATAGACCCACCCCTCAGTAGTTCAGGGAGAAAATTCAGTGTGTCTGTGGACCTAGGTCAGAAAAAATTAAGATTTTTTTTTTTAATTTTATTTTTCTCAAACTAAAATTTAGCATTTTCTTCAATTACAAATGTCAGCAACAAACCACAGTAATATTTGCAGAACCTGTTACTTTATCATTAATAAAAATCACAGGTATTTTTCATTTCAAATAATAGTTGCCACAGATATCTCAAAATATCAGTTTTGCTCATTGCTACTTTTAAATTACAGTAGTTATTAAGTCTGTTGAGAGATTTTATAATTTAACACTTTGATAAAGAAGTACATATATTACTATATCACAGATTTATTGTCTTAATATTTTGAAACTGTATCTCAGTGTAATTGGTTTCCTTTGTATCCCTAGATATTTTGTTTGATGCATTTTAAAATGTTACTTTTGAAAGGGCCGTGTATATCACCAAAGTGCATAGCACAAAAAATGTTAAGACCCTCTGTGTACATATACAAATACGTATGTGATTTTTTTGTAAAATAATAAAAGGAACATACTTCTCTGTTCTTGGACTGGTTATAGAACACTTGAACTCACCTTCTAAAGATATATTATTTCAAAAATAAAATAAGATATCCAGAGGTTTGGTGACCCCAAGACCCAACCAATTTATCTCTGAAAAGGTCGTCAACCATATGTACACTGATAGAGCAGGTCATAATATAATATGTAAAAGCAGCTCTTTTCATACTTACTACCTTGTATCTGTTACATTTATATTGAATTCAATTTAAATCAGTAGCAACTGTGAGAATTTATCCAAAGCACTTTGTAGGACCTCCACCATCAAACCTGCCTCAGATTACCATGGTTAGTTAAATAACACTTTTTGTCCACAAAAAAAGTAATTATGTTGAGGGCTGTGCCCTCAACTGTAGAGGTCAGTGCCCCTATAAGGAAAGAGAAGCAAGGTTATCAATTCACCAATATTTTAAACAATCAATAAGCAAATTCAGAAAAAGAACTGTTAACTTGTGCTCTTTTTCTATTTCTCTTCCACCTCTATAGATGAAAAGTAAAACACCTAAAAAGCCAAACTGGCAAATTAATCCTTGCCTGGTCATCTACCTACATCCACAAGGAGATTCGAGTATCGCCTTTCCCAGAGGGGAGACTAAAGACAGAATAGCAATGCCCGAGTTAGGGAAGGCGTTAGCGCTGAGACAACTCTCAGCATGACAAAATCACCAGAAATCTTCAGTTCTCCATTGAAATGTTTCTAATTTTGTCGACGACACCAGTATAAGCAATATTCTGTCGTTGTTGTTTTCATAGAAATCATTTCACAAGCAAACTTGCCACACACTGGGGGTTCCTTTAAGCAATACCATGAAGTAAACATGTCCATCTTTTGGATCCCTGGCCTTCCCATTTAAAACCCTGTGCTTGAATTTCAGTCGGATGTGTTCTCCATCTCGTTGGATAACGGCACTGTGGTCATGGATGTCAAGGGAATCAAGGTGCGGTCAGCCGAGAAGCAGTACAATGACGGGCTGTCCCACTTCGTCATTACCTCTGTCACACCCACAAGGTACAGCTCCTCACTTTATATCCTTCCCACCAGATGCCTTTGTTCGTAGGGCATGATTCTGCTAAATGACCACTATGAATAATAGACTATTGCTTTTCCAGTGCTTAAAAAAAATGGTAGAGGGAACAACCTTCATTCTTTTAAAAAGAAGTTGCTATTAATTTTCAAGACATAAATCACTATATAATTACTTAACAGGAATATAAAGGGTTTTTTCCAATAAAACCACAGGCTACAAACCTTCTTGAGGGAAGTGCCTACACACAGTACTCACTGAAGGGAGCGCAGTGTTTTGCACATAGAAGGAGATCCGCAAATATTGGTTTCATTTCGATTTTTAATTAAGCAATTGAGAACTCTACATTTATGGCATTTTAAAAGCTCTAGCTTTATTTTTTAAATATGTAATAATGAATTTCTTTTTCTTAAGAAGAAAGATTTCTGGAATAAGAAATAAATTTCTGTTGTAGGCAGCTGCTATTCTATGTCCACTTTTGTGGAGCCCTCCCATTACAAAAAAACACATTAATCAGCCTTTCTAGACTCCATTTCCAATTATGCTCAAAACCACTCCATATGCTTCACAATGAAAACAGGCTCCCCAAATGTGATTAAATAATCACCATGAGTTACGTTCTGCTTTTTCCACCAAAAAAAAAAAAAAAAAAAAAAACTGTAATTAATCATCTGAGCTTCTTGTTTTTAGGGGTTTGGAGAGTCTTTTCTGCATATAAAAATATTCACCTGGGGCACCTGGGTGGCTCAGATGGTTAAGCTCAGGTCATGGACCCAGGGTCCCTACAGGGCGGGGAGCCTGCTTCTCCCTCTCCTTCTACTGCTCCCCGCACTTGTGCTCTCTCGCTCTTTCTATCAAATAAATAAATAAAATCTTAAAAAAAATATTCACCTATTTTATCCCAGACCTCATGAAGAGTCCGGCAAATTGTTATCTTTTCACTAGCCAGAATGTTCTATGTCAATTCCATGAGAAAACCTGCAACCTAGAATGGAACTCCAGGTAAAAGAGTAGCGGTGTGGTGTGTAAAGAAGCTTTTTCCTTTGCAGATATGAACTGATAGTAGATAAGAGCAGACTTGGGAGTAAAAACCCTACAAAAGGGAAAGTGGAACAGACACAAGCTGGTGAAAGGAAGTTTTACTTCGGTGGCTCACCCATCAGTCCCCAGTATGCTAATTTCACTGGCTGTATAAGTAATGCCTACTTTACCAGGTAGGATATTTTTATTATTCGTAAGTCTGCATGACTGATAAAAAAAAAATCAAGTCAATAATGAGAATGTTTACATTATTAAAACTGAGAACTGAAATTTATGAGAAGCAATAAAGGGTAGTAATTAAAAGCTTGCATGTGCTCGAGCAACTGACATGCTTAGGTTTGTGTGTAGGTTTCTTGCCTTTAAATTTCTGTATGCCCTTGGCTAAGTCAACCTTCGTTTCTTCTCTGCCAAAATGCAGATAATAATAATGCCTGCCTCCTTGTTATGACGATTTAATGAGATAATGTGCATAAAGTACCTGGCATACAGCAAGCTATAAATATTAGATGCAATTATATCTGTACTTATTAATGGTGTAACACAGAGTAACATACCCAAATCCTTGTCAGAGGTTTAAGAAAGTCTTCTTAATGCATCACTTTAAACAAAGCCATTAATCTAGGTCTTTAACAAAGACAGTAAGTGCTCCCTGAGTACGAGAGCAAGCAAGGGAGAAACTTAATACATATCGAGTAACGCCGAGGCAGTACCAATCATCCAGAGTGTGGTGAGGGAAAAGATGTTTATCTGTCAGAATGTGCTGCGGCCAGGCAAAATTATCCATGAATTGTTAAATGGTCATGTAAAAGGTTCTCCTTAAGATAGTGGTTGATAGATACAGACCCATCACACACACACACACACACACACACACACACACAATTTTAATTGCCAAATTCTTCCACTTCCGTAGTTTTCATCATGTAATTCTGAACAACATTTTAAGGTTTTTTTTTTCCCCTCTGCTACATAGGTTGGATAGAGATGTGGAAGTCGAAGATTTCCAGCGATATTTGGAAAAGGTGCACACTTCTCTTTATGAGTGTCCTATTGAGTCTTCGCCTTTGTTCCTCCTCTACAAAAAAAGGAAAAATTCCTCAAAGCCTAAAACAAGTCAGAATAAAAAGGTAAATGATAATGCTGTGCCAAATTCTCAACTGCCCTCGCATTCCATGCACACATCTAGACACTGATGCTTCATAAAATTCACTCCAGTTTGCAGCTGTGTGTACATATGAAAGGTGGGATTCTTCTATCTGATATTGTTGTTTATCAGTTTAGTGTATCAATTTTTATTCCCAAAGAAACAGTTTGAGTCAGCTTTTATTCCATACTGTCCAGTGCTTTTCATTACAATGGTTGAAATTGCTCCATACTCAACCATTTGTATATATAATGTGTATTATTTAGTACTGTAATTCCCAGTATCACTTGCTTTTGTGTAACGATCTCAGGTTTCTGTCACAGGCCTGGAAATTATTAAAGTTTCTGATCTCATCCTGTTTTCCCCGCCTTCCTTGCCCTTCACTTCAACCACTCATAGGCACGGCTGATCCGTGGCATCAACTAGAGCTGCTCCACCAACAAAATCTTGAGTTCTTAAAGGGCATTCTCTGACTAGTGTTTTTTTTTTTTTTTTTCTCATTCATTTACCTCCGGCACGTACATTACCGGCCTTCATTACAGATGAAACTTTCAATTCCTTCCCACTCTTTCAGGCTAATCCTCCCCACCCATCTTCCTGGTCCAGCTTTAACAAGGCCCTGGGATACCGCTCCTCCCACCCTGATCCAGGCCACCGCCGTCTCCCACCTGAGCCCTGGCAGATGCTCCCGATGGGCCTCTCGGCTTCCACCAGCTTCTCTGACACACTGTCCCCTAGGCAACAGCCACATGCTTATACATAAGTCACACTGTGGTACTCCCCTGCTCAAAGCGTGCCCCTCACACTGCACTCAGAGTAAAAGCTCCAGTCCCTACGATGTCATAAGAGGCTCTATATTATCCGGGCCCCTTTCCCTCACTCACTCTTCTGTCCACACTAGCACAAGCCACATGTACTGCTGCCCTAAGATCTTTCTTTCTGCCTGGCCCACTCTTCCCCTAAACATCTGCAGGAATGGCTCTTCCTTCCAGGATTGCCCAGCCTTCGAGTGTTCCGTGAGGCCTGCCTTAACCTCCTAATTAATGCCACAGTGGCCTCCTGTCCTCCCCCAGTACTACCCATCTCCTTTGCCTTTCCTAGTTGTTCTTTTTTCCATAGCACTTTTCACATTTTAATTTATTATAGACTATATTTCTTATGTTTGGTATTTACTCTCTATTTCTTCTGCTAGAATTCAAACTCCCTTTTTTTATTTGCTCACTGATGTGTCCTAAGAGCCTAGAACAATGCACATAATAGGTGTTTAATACATATTTAGCTATCTGCATCATAGGGTTGTTATAAAGATTAAATGAGTTGATGCATGAAATGCTCTACAAGCCTGGCATAGAGCAAAACATTCAATGAATAGTAGCTGTTAGATCTCTATAGAACCTTGTGAATGTTTCTGGTGGATCAATTCCTAAAAGTAGAATTGCTTGGTTTAAGGGAATGTGCATTGTCAATATTGAGGCAATACTAATTTACACTCCTATGAACAGCATTTGAAAGAACCTATTGTCCCTCACAATTGCTAACACTGGATATGATCAAATTTTTATAATTTTGCCAATCTAATGGACAGATATGGCATCTCATTGTGGTTTTAACCTGCGTTTCCTTGAATGCTAATGTGGCTGAGCATCTTTTAGAGGAAAAACTGATTTCCCTCCAAGGCTGGCTTCTGACCCACCAGCAAGAAGAAAGCATCTGCACCACCTTCTCCCTTCTGATAGTTTTTCACTGGCCATTATATCTTGAGTGCTTCCCTATATATTTCAGTTTATGGGAACCACTTTTTTAGGACCCCCTTGCAACTCCTCCTTTGTTCACACATGATTTGTCAATGTTAATAGAATAGTTTTTTTTATGCATAATCTAAAATTAGTAATTTTTCAGGATCCTCTCCTGATTTTCACATGGAAGACTTAAATGATTCAGGCAGAAAGATAATGTCCTATGACTTTTATGAAGGCTTTTACTAGAGGATAATATAAAGGATTTTTCAGAGGAGACTATAAAATTCTGATGAGATCTTACCATCACCTTCTCATATTGACGCTAAAAGGTTTATCCAGAAATTTTTCAGCTGGAACTTGAGGATGGGTCAGTGGATCATATGCAGCAGGTTAATATCATAGACTGATGAGGAAGATCATCCTAGAGCACACGCTTTGCCCCTTTAAATGAATGCAGTTTTCTATTTGAAGCTGTCTATCAAATGTAGTTTCCTAACAAATATCATACTCTCAAGGTTGCCATCAACAGCCCTTGGAACTATTAACATAAACTTTTCAGTATCATAGGAAACCTCTTAGCCTTTCTTGTAAAAAACCTTAAAAATTCAACTTCATAATAACAGATACACAATCACTATAGATTTCACTTCTATTTCTTGGTAATTAGAATGTCAAGTGTTTGCTAATCTTCTCTCATATTTGCCTTTGTATCAATAGCTTAAATAGCTACCCAGAAAAATGTGTGGCTGCTGGTTTAAACTTTTATCAAGGCCCATGCATAGCAATTTGGGCTTACAATAATTTATTTTCATAGTAACTTCCTAATATTCCATTTTATGTGTATATTTTAATTTATTTAACCATTAATAGACTTTCAGTGCTTTCCAATTTTCTCCCTTTATGGGTGAAGATCATTATACATTAGTCTTTGATTGCATTGCTGAATAAATCTTTACAAACTATTGTTAGAAATAAACTTACTGGGTCAGGGCAAACTACTTTCCAAAGAAGTAACTCTGCTTTCTACTCCCCCCATGAGTACACAGTACCTGTCTTACCATCTATGTTCTAGCCTGGAAATTTTTCATAATTTTTATGTTTTTAAATTTAATTGGGGACATGGTTTCTCATGTGGTGTTTCATGAGATAATGAAGATTTTATATATTACAGTAGACATCATTCTGGGGTATCCAGCCAACCACTTCCTTTTATGAGAATTGATTCCCTACACCCAGGGCAAGCCCCGTATTTTAGGTATGTGACCTCATCTACCTGGATATAGATGTTTGGACCAGGGTAGATCATGTGAACTAAGCTGGGCTATCAGATTTCCTTCCTTAGAAACTTAGAACCGAGAGACAGTAGTCTAGGCTGGTCATTGAATGGAAAACATGTAAGCCTAAATGCTCTATGTTAATCATGTACAGAGAAAGAAAGCTGCTATGTAGAAAGAGAAAAAGGCGGAAAGCTGTCCTGCAGAGAAAGAAAAATGAAAGCAGTCTGAGAAAAACAAAGCTGAGATACCAGAAACATTTGGAACAGGAGTGCCTTGATTCTTCCTAGCTTTGCAATTCCTGATTCTTGCCCCTGGTAGAATCCCGCTATACTATACTATCTTCCCTTGGATTGTGTAAGATACTCCCATATCCTTATAATGTATTGCCCTCATTTGCTTAAGTAGCTCAACTAGTTTGGCTATTAAGTGAAACAAAAGAATCTTACTGCATTGAAACAGACCCCCAGAGGGCACCTGGGTGGCTCAGTCGGTTAAGCCTCTGCCTTCAGCTCAGGTCATGATCTCAGAGTCCTGGGATCAAGTCCTGCTTTGGGCTCCCTGCTCAGTGGAGAGCATGCTTCCCTCTCTCCCTCTACCCCTCCCTCTGCTTGTGCTCTCTCTCAAATAAATAAATCTGAAAGAAAAGAAAGAAAGAAAGAAAGAAAGAAAGAAAGAAGAAAGGAAGGAAGGAAGGAGGGAAGGAAGGAAGGAAGGAAGGAAAGAAAGAAAGAAAGAAAGAAAGAAAGAAAGAAAGAAAGAAAGAAAGAAAGAAGAAGAAAGAACAGAAGGAAGAAAGAAAGAAAGAAGAAAGGAGAAAAAGAAAGAAAGAAAAGAAAGAAAGAAGGAAGGAAGAAAGAAAGAAAGAAAGAAGAAAAAGAAAGAAAGAAGGAAGAAAGAAGAAAGAAAGAAAGAGAAAGAAAGAAGAAAGGAAGGAAGAAAGAAGAAAAAGAAAGAAAGAAGGAAGGAAGGAAGAAAGAAAGGAAGAAAGAAGAAAGGAAGGAAGGAAGGAAGGAAGGAAGAAAGAAAGAAAGAAAGAAAGAAAAAGAAGGAAAAACAAGGAAACAGACCCTCAGAGAAAAAAAATACATTGGTAAAGTCAGAGTCTAGTAGGGTTCAGAATCCCACATATACAGCTATTCTAGGTTAGTAAACTGAGTCTCTGTGTTACATGGTAGTGAAGTAATTGAATGATAACTTGTCTTAGTATTGGTATGATTATTATTCAGAGCGTATATCCACGGAGGATTTAGAGTGGTTGCCACATATAAATATACCAGAGTTGATTACTTTCTGCCGCAGACAAGAGACATGTCCTAATGGATTCCCACACGGAGGCAGAGAAAGGCAGGGCTGGTCACGGAGACCTCATAGTCCAGTGGCCCCCAGCTTTGCTGACCCTGCAGTTGATTCACAGTTGCTCTCTTCCCATAGCAAAGTGGATGCACTGACTGAGAAACAGTGAGATCCTCTCCATAGCAATGGAAAGGAAGAGGAGCCGCCAGAGTTGGGGACTGGCCCTAACTCCCCACCAATCTCTCAGCCCCACCCTCCTGAAAAACAAAACCCCATCCTCCAGCAAGGCATCAAAGGTCATTTCTATCTGGCAATAGTCTGTCTTCCAGTTTGCTATTTACTCGCCTGTTTTTCCAAATCAATTTTCAGTTCCTTAAAAAAAAGAAACTCACCTTTCGCTCCCCTTTCTCTTCCCCATCACACACGGCCCGTGGAGGGCATGCAGAAATACTCATGTCCTTCCACGTCATTTTTACCTAGTAGGTATTCAGTAAATATTTGCTTGGATAAATGAATAAACGACAGGATGATAGATTTATTTGCATTTACTTTAATTTTGCTTCAAAAATTTAGACTAGATAACCTGAAATATTAGCCTATAGTCTCACAGCTCTTAATTTTAAAATCAGCAGTGCAATTTTAGGAGCACAAGGTAACTGTTCTATATCCTGTCACATAAAAGTTTACTACTTATCACCAAAAATATTCTTAAATATTTTGAAGGTGTTACTAAATATGTTAGTAAACAGCCTATATAAATAATAATGGTGAGTTAAAGAAATATTGTTGTCTATGATATGAGGGTTTTATTGATTGATTCCCCAGGGTTATTTTATTGTCAGTATTTCCATTTTTCACCATTGGCTAAAATGTGCATTTAATTTAAATGATAGAACAATTATCCCTGTGGCTTCAGGTTAGCTCTGCTCTACTATCACAGACGAGAATTTTGGATTTGTTAACATACTGTGTTTTCATTTGTTTGTTTGTTTGTTTAATACTACAGCTCCTGCTGTCATCTGCTTAAGGAAAGAGAGGGGCCTAATATTTCATGAATGGAAAATGCACAAATAATATACACTTTCAGTATTTTTTATTTTTATTTTTATTAATGATAAAGAAATCACAAAGGAACATTTGCTACTAGTATATCAGCTTTATCCCTTAATATGATTTATTTCCTATTCTTACAGGGAGAGAAAAGTAAAGATGCACCTTCGGGGGATCCTGCCAGCCTGAAGTTCCCAGAGAGGAATGTTCCAAGGGATTCTTACTGCCACCTTTCCAACAGTCCTAGAGCAATAGAGCACGCCTATCAGTATGGAGGGACGGCCAACAGCCGCCAAGAGTTTGAACACTTAAAAGGAGATTTTGGTGAAAAGTAAAGTAACACACTATCCTTCCAGAAACTTTAGGCCACGGCTGGACTTCATTTGCCACATGCCATCTTTTTCCTGTGATCTTTCCTTTCTGTGCCACTTAATCCTATTATTTTATCACCAAAATAAATGCTAAATACTATACGATTCTTACTTTCCAATATAGTACATTCTCTGCGACTTTCTTCCCAAAAGTAAGATGCATCAATTTGTTGCATCTTAGGATGTCTCCTAGGAGTTTGCTGTATTTTTATCAAAAAGGAAAGGCATGGGACACCTGGGTGGCTCAGTCGGTTAAGCGTCTGCCTTCGGCTCAGGTCATGATCCCAGGGTCCTGGGGTCGAGCCCCACATCAGGCTCCTTGCTGAGCAAGGAGCCTGCTTCTCCCTCTGCCTGCCTCTGTCTCTCTTTCTCTGATAAATAAATAAAATCTTAAAAAAAAAAAAAAAAAGGAAAGCAATCAAAAAAAGGAACACGGGGCACATTTCAAATGAGTCATCATCTAACCTTCATATTACCTTCCTTCCCCCCATATAAATTGCTTTCAGATTGAAAATGGGGGTGCCTCTGAACCGCTGGAAGGTTAAAAGGGACACTGAAGACACAAAAACCACTTGTATCTCAGCTAGCCCTCAAGCTATCCGTAAAACCCAGCACCTCTCCCAGTATTCCGCAAATCTCCAGGTTACTTAGCACTTTGAAGATTTCTTTTCCTAGTGTTAGCACCCAAATATTCTTATGTAGGTCTTAGTATCTCTTTCAAACATCCATAGAGTCAGTAAGTGACCTCTAATGCTTTCTAATTTGCTGTTTGCGAATAGGCAGTATCAGTATTTTGTATTCACTGGGAAGAATTTAGAGTTAAATCGAACTAGAAATTAGCCTAATAAATGTATCTTATCTATGTGGCCTGGAGCTAAATGCCTAGAAGGTGTTGTTTAATTCCTCACATTCTGATGGCTATTTTTGGCCTGTGATATTCACTGATTAATTTTTCCTGGGAAAGACAAATTGAACCTGTATTTTAGATAGGACACAAATCATATTGTTTCTATGCAAACTTCTATATGCACATTAATTACAACTAGTATTTTGTCCACATGAACAAACTCAGTGCAACCATATTTTCAAAGCAAGACACATTATGGTCCTTAAGTGAAACAATGCTTCCTTAAATGTGGAATGTAGCCCTGCTCTATAAAGTAGGGAAAGATTTACATTTTTAAGTTAGTCATGCTTTCCCAATATTCATGAATAATACTAAGGTATAATGAGAAGTAATGCTGCTTGGGATTCGATAGAATGGCTACTCATTCTTCCTTACCCTATGTTGCTGTGGGAAACTAGAGATTGCCCTCAGTCTCATTTTACGGATAGTAAGCTTTTTCTTTTCCTTTACCAGATCTCAGTTCTCCATTCGTCTGAAAACTCGTTCCTCCCATGGGATGATTTTCTATGTCTCAGATCAAGAAGAGAATGACTTCATGACTCTATTCTTAGCCCACGGCCGCTTGGTTTTCATGTTTAATGTTGGCCACAAGAAACTGAAGATTAGAAGCCAAGAGAAATACAATGATGGATTGTGGCATGATGTGAGTTGAAGGCAGAGAAGAGTATTGCCAGCAAATAGTCACAATTGTCAAATGGACTGACATTAATGCCCACTATTGGTCTCTCTAGAAACACCCATTTTAAAATTCTGTTGCCATATGCTCAGAGTTCAATTTTGAGAAAATTTTTTAATTCCTTATAAAAATCTTGAAGCATATTATTTAAAAAGAGATACAGGCTGCATGTAATGTTTTTTAGTGTAATTATTTTCACCAAAGAACCAATGGCAAACATAACCTGAAGTTTAATTTCTAACAATTTTTCACTTGTTTTCCCACTGCCTGTGAGTTTCTACATTTCAACAGCAATTGCTGGGTGTCTTTTATAGGCTAAGCCATGGAAGATACAAAGTGAAGAAAAAATCTGTTAGGAAGCTAGGATACCACAGGGAGAATATCTAAATATTGAAGCAAATCAGTGTTACATAATGGAAAGAGTAAGAAACATAAGATGCATTAATCACCATAAATTTAGGAGAGGGAGAAACCAAGTGGGCTGGCCAGCTGCCAAGAACTTCATTGAGAACTCTACTAAATACATGTAAGCTGTATTCAGAAATTAAGCCTGTAGCTTTAAATCAAGCTTTAAAGGAAAAAACAATCTCTTGACCTTCAGAGATAGGATCAGTTTTTTTAAAGAACTTCTGCAGGTTTTCCACAGCACTGCAATAGCAAAGTTTGGAGAAGAGGCACCCTAGCCTCCCCCCGAATCGTGGGATGCACTTGACATGGCCTGTTGTCCTTCTCTCCATCCAGGTGATATTTATTCGGGAGAAGAGCAGTGGCCGACTGATCACTGATGGCCTTCGAGTCCTAGAAGAGAGTCTTCCTCCTAGTGGAGCTGCCTGGAACATCAAGGGTCCTGTTTACTTGGGAGGTGTGGCTCCTGGAAGGGCCGTGAAAAATGTCCAGGTAAGCCAGGCATGACCAGGTCGAGCCACTGGCTTTTAGAGCCTTAACACTATTTAATCCAGGACCTCGCTTTACCATCAGCAAACTGGCAAGAATAGAACTGTAGTTTCGCTGGATATAGGCTATCAAAGTGAGTATTGCCCCAGGGGATGTCTGTCTGCCTCTGGCATTACAAAGTCAGGAGGGATCTTTTGATTCTAAGGTAGAGGTGAGATGAAACAGTTTCAGAGGTCTAAACTGTCATGAGAAGTCATGTCTCAAGGAGATGCTTATTTGTTCAGCAAGTGCACATGATTTTTGTGTAAAAAATACCAAAAAAATAGAAGAAAGAATGTCATTCCATTATATATCATTGAGTGACAAAATACTTTGGGGCCATTCTGTAGACTATGATTTCATTTTTGTTCCTACATACACACACACACACACACACACACACACACACGATTTGTAAATGTGCAAGGAAGTGTGGTTACCCCTGGGGGGAGGGGGAGAAGCGGGGGTTATAGTCAAAAGCATGTTATTTCTGTACTTTAAAAGTTAATAATATTGCACCTTTACAAAAATATTTAGCAATAAAGGGAATGCATCAAAGGACTAAATCTTTCTTAACATAAATATAGATTTGACTTCAGCACGAAAGAACTGATGCATTTCTAAGATTCGCTAATATATGTGGATAAAGCAAAAAAGGGGGGAGCGCATGTTATAGTGAGATTTTAGGCAAGTAGCCCCAATTTCATGACAACTCCTTTAAAAGAAAGGTTTCCACAGCGGTGTGAAATCAGTTGTCCGAAGAGGCCCAAGTTTCACATCCTGAGGTATGATAAATGTTCAACCACAAGATCAGTTAATGGAGCCAGAAATGCAAGCTTTCTGCTGTTTATTTAACCATGGTAGATTTAATGGTTAAGAACTTTGCTAGCCCTCGGGCGCCTGGGTGGCTCAGTCATTAAGCGTCTGCCTTCGGCTCCGGTCATGGTCTCAGGGTCCTGGGCTCAAGTCCCGCATCGGGCTCCCTGCTCCGCGGGAAGCCTGCTTCTCCCTCTCCCACTCCCCCTGCTTGTGTTCCTGCTCTCGCTGTCTCTGTCTCTGTCAAATAAATAAATAAAATCTTTAAAAAAAGAACTTTGCTAGCCCTCGTCAGCATTAGGTGATCTGGGGGCCTGCTGTCATTCTTGAAGGAAAACAAACAAGGATAGTTCTAATATTTAATTTCAAAACCATAGCTGCAACTTATTTGTCAGAGTATATGTAAAAATGTTCATAGCTAATGACTGCAGGCTGACATCATCAAATACAAAATCCCAGCTTCAAAGAACTCATTAAAGAAGCAACTACCTGGAAAACGACTGACCCTTCGGGCAGCTAGATAAATAAGAGAGGGGACTGCGTTGTTTCTCTCAGGACTCGAATCCCTTCATTTTCTTTCCCTTTGGTGCGCACCCATGCATGTTGAGAAAATGGATTTTAAGAAATGTCTTCTTCCCTCAGATCAACTCGGTCTACAGTTTCAGTGGCTGTCTCGGCAATCTTCAGCTCAACGGGGCGTCCATCACCTCGGCTTCTCAGACGTTCAGCGTGACCCCTTGTTTTGAAGGTCCGATGGAAACGGGGACCTACTTTTCAACAGAAGGAGGATACGTGGTTCTAGGTAACAGTGACTTCTGCACAAAACATGAATCATGAAATACTTCTTTCCTAGGGGTGGCTGACAGGGAAATTGGGCTGAGAGTTAAAACATCAGAATGCCAAACTCACTCAGCCCTAGAAAATGGCTTCTTTCCAGAGGATCCCCTTTGTCTCCTCCTGCCACACCCGACCAGGCAGGCGTGCCCATCCCTGTTTGCTTTCCCTGACTACAGCTTCTCCACAGCTGCCACGCCTCTGGTGTAGATGTAGCCCATCTTGGCCCTTTTAGGATTTCCGGTGCTGCTCTGTGGTCTAATCTGTGTCAGCTCTGAGCCACTGCTCTCATCTTTCTCTGCTCCCTCTCAGCGAGATCCGTTGTCCCTCCCAAAGCAAGTTCCACTCCCTCCCTTTGCTCTGCTGCCCCATCCTTCAGAAATTGTATTTCTGGACTTGTATTCTCCTTAACTATTACTCTCTCATTCATTCAACCAAGTTTTTATTGTATGCGTCTGGCGTGTCAGTCCCTATGCCAAGTAATGAAACATAATAGTTCTAAAAGTAAATACATTAAGTCCTAACAGACTATACACAATCACCACCCAAGCCATTCCAACAAATACTCTATAGAGCAAACATTAGGTATGTGGAAGGCACCGGGATTGGAATCCGCAACATCCCCTGAATAAAGACATGACAACGCAGCCAAGTGTAGCTTCCCAAACCGCCCCCATGTCCAATAGAGTACTGGAGGTCGTCTTTCCTCTCTTGGTCTAGCTCATGATTTTACTTTCCTTTCTCCTTCTTTATCCACAGTAAAGCACCTTCGCTCATATTTCTCAGCCTCTCGTTGGATTTCATTGATAAGAACTCAAAGGCTTGGACAGCTCGAAATGCATAGCAACCTGCACAGTTTATGTTCTCCATAAACATTAATAGCAGGAAAAATTGAAAAGTGATTGATAAGGAGACATGTCAAGTGAATATTATTAGGATGCCCAGGTTTGCAACGCGGCTCCTAGAGTGAGCACGGCTCTTCTCAGTCAGGATTCATTTTCTGGCATCATGGCAAGAGCAGCTCCTGCCGCTTCTGCTGCCCTCGCTTTATCTTTCCTCTGAAATGCTCTGCGGCACTGGCACCAGTGATCTTTATTAAGACTTATTTTAAGATACAGATCGGATCAAGTCACCTCCCTTGCTCAGTGACAGCAAAATAAAGTCTACCTCCCATACTTGAGTAGGTGCACCCTTCCCCTGTGGCCTTCCTCACTCGCCGGGCCTCGCTTTACCCTGGTCCAGCCGCACTGGCCTCCACAGTGCTCTCTCCCAATGTCCCAGCCTCCACACTCGTGTTCAGACTTCTTCCTCTGCCCGGGTTGCTCTTTTCTCCTCCTCGCTTGTGAAATAGTAAACGGTCCTTCTGGTTGTAATCGGTTTCTCCTCCCCTGAGAAGACACGCCATGGCACCCTTTCGGCATGCTGTCCCCACCCCACGGCCCACCGCCGGAGTGGCGTGCTAGTTATCTCAGACCCTCACGGAGCTTTCCACGGTGTGTCTGACGTGGGAAATGCCACTTGCGGCTTGTCTATTAAAAAAGGTGTCAGACTTTCAAAAAACGGCTATAAAAATGTATAATTACAAAATCACACCACGGTTACAAAATTTAGGCTGCTGCTCTTAAGAGCTAATATTTCTCTCCACAGATGAGTCTTTCAATATTGGACTGAAGTTTGAGATTGCATTTGAAGTCCGTCCCAGAAGCAGTTCTGGAATCCTTGTTCATGGCCACAGTGTCAACGGAGAGTACCTAAATGTTCACATGAAGAAGGGGCAGGTAGTGGGTTAAAAACCGTTTTAACAGTCTGTCTTCTCTGCCCTTGAATGCTAGGTCGGATGCATTTTTATTTCACAGAGTTATTCCATCAGTCTTTCCTAACTGGGGGGGAAACAATAATGGGGAAGCTACACATGAAATTTAAATGCAGGCAGTACTTAGATTCAGATTCCTATACTGAGAATTGATTTGATTAGAGCAAAGAGCCATGAAAATGTGGTAAAGCTAAAAAAAAAAAAATCAACAATAACAATGGAATTAAAAGGTTTTAATGAAAGAATTGGGAGAAAACATTTTTAAATGAATGAGAGCAGCAGACATATCCAGCTGTCAAAACGAACAAACACTAAAGTATCTATCTTTCTATCTATATTTGCATACCAGGTGTGTATATATACATGTATGCATATACACATATATTATTTTCAATTGCTAGAAATCAAAAAATTGTTATAATTAAGCACCACTTTCGTCCTGAAAAAGTATGACTAAAGAATATTCATGGAAGTGTTCGACTAAATATTACGGAGAAAGCAGCATATTTTCATCACTGCCCCTAACTTAGTAGAACTGATTTTTATTTGAGTTCTGGTACTATTAAACCATAGAATGATAAAATCCTCATATCGTCCTCACTGTGTGTCAAGTACTATTCTAAATACAGACGAACTTCGTTAGCCCTCCGGTGGCTCTGTGAGGTAGGTTTCATAAGTGAGAAAACAGGGTGAGGTGATGGGGGCGCTGGGATATGAACCCAGGCAGTCTGGCTCCACAGGCCGCGCCCCCCACCAATACCTTAACCTGCCTTGTAGAACACATTCAATCCGTAAAAATTAAAGGCGTTCATTTTATTCTCTTGTTGTTCCTCTCCCCCAGCTTCTCGCCTGTTACTAGTCTGTCCTCTCACCTAGGAACGGTTTACCGTCTATAGCCTACCGAAGAGTGACCCCTTGCGTTCACATTGCAAAGCTAATCGTTTGCAGATAAAACATTGCTTCTCTGCGGTGAATTTAAGAAATCTAGTTTTATCTATATGAGGAAAAATGAAACTATATAACGTATCCTGTCTTTTTCAGGTCCTAGTGAAAGTCAACAATGGCATCAGAGACTTTTCCACCTCAGTAACACCCAAGCAGAGTCTCTGTGATGGCAAATGGCACAGAATTACAGGTGAGAAAAACGAGTGTCTTGGGCTTCTTTTATAAAGTGAGCCTACATCCCCACGTGTGGAATGATGGCTTGGAAGAACTCAGACTCTAACTTACATGATAAAATAGGGATGGGTGACAGTCTAAAAGTGGCCAAGAAAAGAGAATCAAATATTACTGTATATATCGAATCCATATGTGATTTGAAAATTTGAATACTGCCAAAATAGTCTTTGGGAGTTTTTTAAAATAAGGCATAATTTATGAAGAAGAAAACAGAGTATCCTAAATATTCTCCCTTTCAAAGGAAAGTGTTACAGGGATTGCTTGGTTAGACATTGACATTTTCAATGATATAGAAGAAAGTCTGAGGTTTATTCTGGAGTAAATAAAAGCCATCACTGTTATAAATTAGTCTCTTTCATGTGAAAATTAATCACAAAAAGTGCCATTTATGACCAGTCTTTTCCTGGTATTTCAGTTATTAGAGATTCCAATGTGGTTCAGTTGGACGTGGACTCTGAAGTGAACCATGTGGTTGGACCCCTGAATCCAAAACCAGTTGATCACAGGGAGCCTGTATTCGTTGGAGGTGTTCCAGGTAAGAGTTCTTTAAAAGGGACATGTTTCCAAATCCAAAAAACAATAAGTTCTTACAATGTTATTATAGTATTAAGAATGGAGCCATGTGTTTTCATAATTCACCTAATAACTCAAAGGATTTTATATACAACGTCCTTTCATAGGAAAAAGTATACTGGTGATTATGACTCCTTATTCAAGGATCAAAACAAAGTAACACATAAGCACTACACTTCATCCTCCTGCCCGGTGGATACTACCCTTCCTTTGCCATATATGCTTATTTTTTTTCTCTCTTCCCTTTACATATGCTCACATCCATGTAGTGAAACACATACTCGATTTTCTTCTCTAACACAAAGAAAACTCATTTACTAATACTGCTCTAGGATCTGGGAATCTTGGAGGACTAAAAGTTTGCTGATAAATACTCCCCTTCCTTACTAAGAAAGAAGGGGATCCACAGTTCTCCCTGTCCACGATTAGTCTGAATTGTGAAAACAGCTGCAGACCATAAGTTGTTTTGTTCCGAGGTAGTGACAGTCCCCAGGAGAGTTTCCCAGATGCCATCCTGCAAACATCATCAGTAACATTGCTGCTCTCATCTCCCAAGAATTGTATATAATCCAGAGTGGTGACAGAAGGACTCTTATGGACCCCCCACAATTGTTTTAACCCTCTGGAGCAGGAACCATGACCTGTGTTGAAAGTGTGTGTTGCACGCATTTCACTAACTTGGAAAAACTGAATGTTAAAGCCAGAGAGAGATAAAAAGGAGAAAACCAAGCTTTTACATCTGGAATTTGGTGGTGATTTTAAGGAAAAACTTAGCATGGTTTTTCCTTGTGTCCTAACTAGATTATTTTAGACTGACCCATGTGAAGGCAAGTAATAATTCAATTAAGAGAGTAAGAAAAAAGAGAGAGAGAGAAAGTACAGATCAAATTAAGCACCTGACCTTGGGTACTCACAAAATGGTAGCAACTAAGCATTCCTCTGTTTGTAATGTGAATTTTTCAAATACTAGTATTGACAATACCAGTAACTCCCTGATGAAATATTTGAGACGTTCCTTTTCCTTACTTCCGCTATCCACGCCCATCTCCGTCCCCCAGTCCTCTCCTCCTGCTCCTGGCCTCGATTCTGAAAGGGATTCTAGCAAAGGCCACCATGGAACATCCTGTGGGCAGTGTGGAAGATGCGTCACCTCAGTTCTTATATTTCTGTACATTGCTTTCTTCCTGGAAACCACATGATTTAAAATATTTCACAGGTTCCCAAGAACTTACAGGATCAAATTCAGCAAGGTCCTCGATCCTCTGGCCCTTCCTTCCCCCTGCCTCTGGGGTCTCCCCACGCTCTCAATGTTCAATGATGCCCACCTTGCTCCAGGCCTTTAAATCACACATGGGGCCTCAATTTCTGGAAAAAAGTTCTTGCTTTCCTCCCCTGGTACCTTTTTGAGGAACAGCTTCTCCCACTCTTCTCCCAGTTTAATTCCTTATTGACCTTTAGGACTCAGCCCAGACAGATCTCTACTGACACACATGCCCCTCTCTCCCTAGAATGTGCTATGTTTGCATAGCCCTTTTGTGACACTTACCAGAGGATTTCATGGAAGTTGAATAGTCCACTCCTTGCTGCCTGGTAACATGACTTCTTTCAAAAGAAAACAAACATTTATGGTCTGTTAAGTACTGTGCTAGGCTCCGAGAGAGGGACAAAACAAGCATGGCCCTCCTTCATGGAACTTACAGCATTTGTTCTTTACTTTGCACCAGAGTACTTACTCTATCATTCAAACAAATATTTGTCTTTTTGATTTTTGTTTGTTTTCAGAGTCTGGTCCCAGCATTACACGCTGCCATCACCTCCCACTACAAGAGTTGTTAAGTGCCACAGACTGGGTGGGCAAGGTGTACCTGAAGCCGAGTTCAGCCTGCCTGAGACATATAATGAACAGCAAATTTTAGCTTCTGAGCCAGCGCACAGGGACTAGTGGGCCAGGGGGAGCTTAACCACTGCACCATTACAGCTTTTAATTCCATCTAGGAGCCATGCCAGTGAGCCTAGAACAAAAGCAATTATAATTTAAGATGAATGTCATTAATTACATCATTTTGAGCTGTTCAACATTAACTCCACTAAAATCACATCAGAAACTGAAAAAGAATAACTGAAGGAAATTAGGTATAAATAAATTTATAATAGGCACCAAATTCCCTTGAAATCTCAACCAGTTCTCAGAACCCTGATACTATTTCTATCAATAAAAAGTTAATGCATTTAATGAACTATGTTCCCCAAAAGTCAGTTTTACTATATAATTTAAAAATCAAAATTAGAAATAAAAAAATTTTTTAAGGTAATGTAGTTCATACATACACACAGATCCGATCATTCCTCTACGGAAAAGCTTGCATTATTCTGTATATAGTCAAGCTTTTGACCTGAGGAACGTTTGCTCTTAAAATCATGTGTTGATTTTATTAATCAGTTACTTAGGGTTCTGGGGCCACTTTACTGCCACTACCTACAATAAATTGTGTGGTGAATTATGAAGACCATAATTTCTATATGAATTATTTCCTCTAGATGATGTTCCCCGTAAACCACAGGGTGGTGAGCTTGAACAGAATCAAAATCCATGTTCTAAAACTAGTTTCCAAAATGGGCAGGAGAAATAGATATTTCTGCCCCTTATAATCGTTCCTTTTCACTTATTTTTATTCTGATGATGAAGTACACTGAGCAGCCTTGAAGAATATATATAGTCATATTGATCTAGAGACAAAGGGAAGTGATCTCTCAGCCCCTTCCAAATCTAAAACTTCATAATTATCATTCTAAATATGAAATGCGATTTCTATGATTTATTTTCATTACAAAGCTTCCGCATAGTCTTAATTTACACTGCTTAGAAAATTTATTACAGCTGCTTGATGATATTTAATTTGCTGTCCTGTTTTATGTTCCTCCCTGAGTTAGTGATTTCTAAGTGTTTTCCATCTTTTATCTGCTACTGCTCACATAGCTGTTTGTACATAATAATAAGCTTTGACTAAACGGATTTTAATTCCAGGATATTTCTAAGCTCTCTAAATTGCTTTAAATTATATTGCTTCTATCATCCAACACATTTAATTGTATCTGTACAATTAATAAGCATAAGGCTTCTTCTAGATCTCTAATTAAGACAAGGGGAGAAAGTTCCCCTGGCATATGAGAGTGCACCCATGCCCATACAAAGACTAGACTAGTTATCATTATCCTATTTATAGTTCTTAAACCCTGAGCTCAGAAAAATTAAAATTCAGCTTATGTGAATTCATTATTTTCTCATTATATTTTATGAGCTTGGCAAAAATGTGGAGGCTTAAGTGTGAAGGGTAATGATACAAATTAAACAGAAACATTAACCAAGTCTAAAAATAGTGTAGAAGCTAAAATTCCTTCCCCTTTTCTCAGTAAATCACACAAAATAAGTGAGACCCAGACAACATTAACTCTAAAAAGCATAAGCATAGGTAGATCCTGAAAATTCACTATTGAATTTTTATATGTAAGTGGGAAATTTCAGCCCTGGAAGAAAGCTGAAATACACTCAGAACTTTGATCATGGAAAACATGGCAAAACTTTAAAATTACATGTTCACATTACTTCAAAGGCAGATAAAGTTCCTGAGAAAATGAGTAAATTATCACGATATTCCATTTTTGACATGTAAATCATCTTGATGATGTGAGCAGTTGTTACGTGTATTTGTGCCAGAGTGACATTTGGGCTTGGAAGGGCTCACCTGCAATCTTTGTTTTCATTTCTTTTTCCAGAGTCTCTACTGACACCACGCTTGGCCCCTGGCAGGCCCTTCACAGGCTGCATCCGTCACTTTGTGATTGACGGGCGCCCTGTGAGCTTCAGCAAAGCAGCCCTGGTCAGCGGCGCCGTGAGCATCAACTCTTGTCCCGCAGCCTGACACCCAGAGCAAAGCTGCCCCCGTACAAAGTTCTTTAGAGCACTGAAAGAAACGCAAAGCCAGCCAGGAGGAACAGCCACTTTTCCTCCCAGTGGGAGCCTTCATCTAGTTGAGCGGGACTTAAATGAATCGTCAGGGAATGGATGTTTATTATTTCTCATTTGGATTCTTACCTTGGATCCAAAATGTCTGCAGTGAACAACAATCAAAGGAGCGTCACACTTACTTGCATTGTATTATTTCCTGCTGGTGAAATTACTGTTCCTGTTTCTAACGAAATAGAAGGGATTCTAAATAAACACTGGCGCACATTTTTAAGTATGGCTAGATTCTCAGGTTCATCTTTCTTTGAGGGACGATACTTTGAATTGAATTATACCAAAATAATCTGACATATACTTTACTTTATCCTGAAAACATTTACTAATTTACATAAAATCTGGAATTAGATGGCAGGCTTGCTTTTAGTACTTTTGTTTGATCTATCAGTATAACAAGAATATTTTAGGTTTATAGCAGTTATAAGGTTTAATAAAGTAACTTTCTAACAAATTATTAGAAAAATGGAAGCATAACTTAATTTTTTCTAGAGAAGAAAAAAGGAGTTAAACCACTTTTTTTATTTCTTTAAAGGAAAAATAAAACAGCATGAGGGGGAAGCTCCTGTAAGATATTACTGTGTGTTCTATAGGAATCATAAAGGACATTACAGCAAAGAAAGTAGGACATAATCATAAAATTCTATTTAAAAGTATAAAAGTCCTTTTATTAAAAGATTTTTCCCCACATACAACTAGTATTTTCTAATTTTATGATTTTCTTAGGTGTCTATATTCATAGTCTAGAAAAAATAAGCTTGAGTAGCTGGTGTGATATTAAAATACAGAAACGGAAATAAAAGAATTATACATGAAAAGATAATCAACATTGAAGACAGAATGAGAGAAAATAGGCCCTCACAGCAATAGGATTAAAGGTATGTAAAAGGAATAACTTTTAGGGGCAAGGGAAGGGGGCACAAAATATTTTGAGGAATTACTAAGGGAATAAAATAATCTCTGACCTTGGGGAAAATATATATGTAAATTATTATCTAAGATAGATATACATATATATCTACATATATTCCCCAGCTACCCTCTAGTCTCAGGTACATTAATAATAAAGTTGAAGATATCAATGAAAATAGCTAATATCAATTCATAGAGGAGTTACTGCATGCCAAACTCCATGATAAGCTAAAGTTGATTTGATCATTACATTAATCCTATGAGGTGGCATTCGCAGATGAGAAACCTGAGACTTAGAAAAGTTAGGGATATATTGTCAGCTGTCATTCAGCTAGGCCGAAGAGCCAGGTTTCAAAACGAGAGGCAGCATGATTATCCCCTTGCTTCCTGCCTCCAGAGAACTGTCTGCCAGCTATCAGCTGTTCTCTAAAGCTGGAGTCACAAACCCAAATGCCTATAGAGCCAGTGAGTTACCTAATAAAGGAGTAAAGCTGGTAGGATCTGACTGACAAAATCAAGAGGGCCCTTGCCAGGCTTATCTAGAAAGCCAGCAGGTGCTCAACTCAGCTAACTCTCACCATGAAAGAACTCAAGTCTTAAAGGACCAGAACTTCCAACAGAAGTTGGAAATGTGAAATTTGGGGGGTTCAGAATGGCCTGAGTTTCAGTTGGTAACTAATTAAATTAAAGCAATAGCAACCACAATACCAGGCTGACCAAACAAAACCTTCTAAGAGCCATATGTGACATCTAAACTAAAAACTCTGAATCCAAGAGTCTAGAGCCTTATCAAGTACAGACTGAAACAGTGCTCAAAACACACTGCACCCTCATAATATTCCATCAGACCCAAACAGGAAGAAGTGGTTCTGAAACACCCTACCATTTTCTTTTCCAAAAGATTTTTCACAGAAGCATCCTAGAGGGCCACCTAGTTCCTCATTCTCAGCAATAGCACAAAATAAACAAAACCAGCCCAGCTGCAGACCCTGTCTGGACCTACGCAGTAGTTCTAGCAGGCATGCTCATGGACACACATATATAGACTGAAAACACAAAAATTCTTCTACCTTCTCCACAGTTTACAAAGCCACTTTGCAGAGTTAGTATTTCACATTCTTATACTTGACAAATGAGAATCAACTGAAGCTACTGACCCATATACCTCCTAACCACCCCAAGATGACCTGAACCTTTGAATTTGCCATTCTTAAGAGCCTGATTCAGCTCTTAGATGGGACTCCATCTTCTTCCAGCTTCTGTCTAGGGAGGAAAAAAAAGTCATATTTTTTTTCTTTTAGTTAAACATAGTATATCAGGATTTCATATAGAGAAATATGGGTTGGTGCTCATAGCATTTTGACAAATTTTTGTTTTGTTCCCTGCCAGTTCAGAGCCCTTTCAAAATGAGGAGGGCTCCCATAGCCCCAGTTTGAGGGAGGAGCCCTATTTAGGCCTCTGTCCTATCTCCTCCTGTCACGACTACAGCTGATTGGACAAGAGGACTCTACTACAGCTTCCGAGTGAAGCAATATCCCATTATCTGGTGGTGTGAAAAGATGAATTCAAACAATCAGATATTTTCTCTTAAAATTCTGAATTGGGAAACATGAAAAGAATCAAGCACTTAGCAGTAGAAGCTGAAGCCAAAATAAAACTATCTGAAAGTATGATTTTAAGTGTTTACCACACACATTTATAAACACACTTTTAAAAAAAGGAAAGAAAAAGAACTTAGTATTTCCCATTCTGTAGATGTAGTATAATACACCTACCTGCCTGTTGTCTAACCATCTCAATTCTCAGCCTGGAGTTTGTAGGGAGGGAATGTATTTCAGAAGATACTCAGATCTATTTGTTTTCTGGGCCCCCACATCCTTGTATGCAACATGGTAGTATAGGGTGTCAAGTAGAGTCTTTACTATTTCCTTAAATCTGTGACTACAGCCCATAACTGGGACCATAAAACAGTAAATACATCACATCTGAAGTGTGGAGTCAATCCCTTCTCCTTTAGGACTGACTCAGAGAAATCATTTTAGCATAACCAGCAATATAACACAAAAATCCCCCGATATGCCCCCCCACACACACACAGTCTATATAAAGAGGCTAGAAGGGCAACAAAATGAGGCACCATCCAGAATGTAAACTCCATGAAATTGTGTATGTTATTCACTGATGTGTTGTAAGAGCAATGGAATAGCACTTGACACCTAGATAAACCTAGCTCAATACATATTTGTTGAGTGACTTTCAGGAAAGCAGAATTTCCATAAAAGTTACCCCTTACCTTACCTCCCAGTGAAATCACTCGTAAAGTGCCTAGGACTCTTGAGGGGAAAAAAAAAAAATCTGGTATTGACTCTCCACCTGGGATCCCCTGAGCCCCAGGGATCTCTGATTGCTGAGGATGTAGGGAGTAGATGAGGGAAAAAATGGTACAGCCCACCAGAGAGACAAGAAGCACTCCCTCAGATCTCTGGTAACCTTTCAAGTCCTGAAAAGTAGGGGAGAAGGTTGGCTACATGGATAAGGCCACTCAGTTTTTAAACTTCACAACACCAGAGGACATCATCCCCAGAGGACACTGCTAGAGGAGAGAATGGCTCAGGTGGCAGGTGGAGGGGTGGGATGGGAGGTAGATGAGATTGAGGAATGAAAGCCTGTTATCATCTGCCAAAGCATAGGACAGAAAAGCCCACATAAGAGGAAGTTAGCATGATATGACCAGCCAGAAGCAGCAACTGAATCCCTCAAGGAGCTCCTAAAGTATAGTAATGGTGGCTACTCAACACTGAGTGCCTCGCCAAGCTAGCCAGACCATAGTGCACTTACAGTGAGCTAAATCGGCCACCTCAACAAAATATGTTTTAAAATGATCACCTCTAAAGATGAATGATTAATGAGCTGATGTCAACCTGGGGGAAGGTTATGAAAGCATGATGCCCCCAAACCTGTTTATATTCCCTTACATAAAGCCCATATCTAGCAATGTAAGCAATGTAGGAAGGCATTTACTCAAGGCAGAGGCTTTAGAAGAGTAAAGAATTCATACTGGTAAAAAACTTATTGGTTTATCCTTTTAATATGTCTTTATGATCTACAGCAATGTCTCTACTCTCATTCCTGATATCAGTAGTTTGTGTCTTCTTTTTTTCCTGATAATTCTGTTGAGGTCTATCAATTTTATTGATCTTTTCGAAGTACCAGCTTTTGGTTTCATTGATTGTTCTCTATTATTTATTTTTATTTTATTGCTCTCTGGTCTTTCTTGTTTCTTTCTTACTGCCTCTTCTGGGTTTCATTTGCCCTTTTCTGCTTTCTTAAGGTGAAAGCTTAGATCATTCGCTTGAGATGTTTCTTCTTTTCTAATGAAAGAATTTAATGTTTTCTAAGCACTATTCATCTGTACGTCATCCATTTTGATATGTTGTGTTTCCATTTTCATTCAGCTCAAAATACTCTTCTAATTTCTCCTGCCATTTCTTCTTTATTCATGGGTTATTTGAAAACCTGTCATTTAAGTATCCCAATATTTGGAGATTCTCTGGATATTTTTCTTTGATTTCTAACTTAATTCTACTGTGGAATATACTTGCATACTCTGTATATTTTGCCTATTTTTCAATTTATTGAGACTTGTCTCGTTGCCTACAATGTGGTCATTCTTGGTGAGTTTTCCATGTGTACTTGAAAAGAATGTACAGTTTCTGCCATACTATCGTTCTTCTACCAGTTGTTGAAAGATGTTGAAATCTCCAACTACTAAAATGTGGAGTTGTTTTCTTTTCAATTTCATCAGTTTTTGATTCATATACTTTGAAGCTCTGCATAAACACTTAAATTTGTTATGACCATTTTAACATTATGAAATGCCTTTCTTTATCCCTGGTAGTAGTCTTTGCTCTAAAATTGTCTTGTCTATTACTAATACAGGCTATTCCAACTTTCTTTTGATTAATGTTTACATGGTATATCTATTTTACCTTTTATATTTTTAATCTATGTGTTTCTTAGTAGTTAAAGTAAGTTCAAGTAGATAGCATCTTCTTCTCTAGCCAATCTGAGTATCTCTGCCTATTCACTGAAGTATTTAGACTTTTTGTAATTAATGTAAATATCAGTATAATTTGGCTTAAATTCATTATCTTTGTTTCCTTTTTCCCCTTTTCCTGGCTTCTTTAGGATTGAGTGATATTTATTCCATTTTATCTCCACTATTGGGTATTAACTCTCTGTTATTATTTGCTTTTAGAGATAACTCTAAAGTTTACAATTTATTGGGACTCCTGTGGCTCAGTTTGGTTAAGCGTCTTGGGATCGAGCCCCACCTTGGGCTCCTTGCTCAGCGAGGAGCTTGCTTCTCCCTCTTCCTCTGCCGGCCATTCCCCCTGCTTGTGCTCTCCCGCACGCATGATCTCTCTCTCTCTGTTAAATAAATAAATAAAATCTTAAAAAAAAAAAAAAAAAAGATATCAAGCCAGAAACTGGCTTAGGGTATTCAAGTGAAAGGATTCAGCTAAGTGGCAACCCAAATATAAACAAAAGAAACCAGCCTAAAACACATTAAGTATTTAGAACAGGCCCTTCATGATTGATAATTAAGGTGGATTAACCTTCATCCTGAATTATTGATATTAATGATCCACTGTGAGCAAAATGATCTCTAAAGTACTTTCTAATTGTGAAATATTATTCTGTCTTATCTATCAAACATAACTGATGGCTTATCACTACAAATTTTATAAGACATTGTGTCTTTTCCTACTAAAAGAAAATATTTCCACTATTGTCATCATCCAAAGGTGCCACCACTTTTATTTGTTTATCAGATCATAAGATGATACTGGCCCATTACCCTTGACCTAGTCAAACCTCTACAAAAGGCTTAATGATGCTATTTAGGATGCATTTCCTTGCTGCTTTTTGCAGGTGGCTTTCGCATTGTTGCATAGACAGTGATAGGAACATCAGTTATTGTCAGGCAATGACTTCCAGGGCATCTTCGGAGTTGCCTGAATAAGAGAGCAAATGACATGTGGTTTGATACTAAATAGGAAATTTTTTCAGAGGAGCAAAGTTTGCATATCAACTGTTTTAAATCATTTTGAAAGCTTTGAATGTCACAATATAATTATAACACAGTGGCACTGATGAGCCAGACATTTTAGACCTATGTTGCAAAGAAATTGTGATTGTTGCCATACATTTAGTCACAGGAAATTTATAAATATAAAATAACCCTCTGGATGATCATTTTGAAAGGTATGCAGTGATTGCTAAATGGCAAAAAAAAGGCGGGGCGTGGGGAAGTGCATAGTTCTAAACATAGTGATAATACTATGGCAATTTATGCATATAGGCACCTTAAAATCACTTCAATTGAGTGATCTAAAAACTAGAATATTTTTGGAAAAATATAAAACTGAACATGCTATTCCATACACTATTCAAATGTTGACTGAATTTCAGGTTTAAAAGAATCTTTAGGGGCACCTGGGTGGCTCAGACGTTAAGCGTCTGCCTTCGGCTCAGGTCATGGTTCCAGGGTCCTGGGATCGAGCCCCACATAGGGCTCCCTGCTCAGCGGGAAGCAGGGAAGCCTGCTTCTCTCTCTCCCACTCCCCCTGCCTGTGTTCCCTCTCTCACTGTGTCTCTCTCTGTCAAATAAATAAATACAATCTTTAAAAAATAAAAGAATCTTTAAATGGCATCTAGTCCAAAAATACAACTAGTGCTTGAATTTCTCTTCCAACATTCCCACCAGATAATCACCTAACCTCAGACATTTCTAAAGACAAGTGCTTAGTACTTCCCAAAATAGTAGTGCATCCTTGAACAACTCTGATTTTTAAAGTACCTGCCTTATTAAGCTCAAATCTGTGTTCTAAAAATTTCTAAGCCATGAGAAATCTAACAATGTATATTTGATGTTTTGCTATGGTAAGCAGCAGAAAAGTGAAACAACTCCTATTCTTCATAGTTTTCTTCAATTTGCAGAAAATGATTTTGTTTTATAAAATATTCATACTCTATATTACTATCTTTCTGTTAAAAGTCGAATCAAAGCCAAAGTGACACTAAATCTGAGGTTGGGGTCTTCTTCATATTTGTCGCCTTATGCCTAGCATATAGGAGGCCTAAAGGTTTGCTTGTTTAAATGAATGCTATCTTTCTTCTATCTATCAACAACAACGTAACAACAATCTAGCTAAAAATTCACCAAAAAAAGAATTGGTCTATCACTGAGACTTAACAAAGGTACCAAAAACAGACTGGCTAAGAAAACCTGTAATCTGTTAATACTAATTTCATAAGCAATGTTTGTTAATATTAATTTAATGGTCCTGGATTTTTTTCTTGCTAATATTGAACACCAACTAAAGCTTATATTGATAATAGCCATTACACATTTCCGCAGTCATCAGGATGAGCAGACCTTACCTAGTTGGTGACATCTCTTTCCCATTACAGGCAGCACTGGAGCTCAGCCCCGATTCCAGCCCAGCTGAAGAATCTCCTCCTTCCACTGGAAACCTCCTTGGCTGGGTCCCAAACTGAAAAGGCATAATTCACTGAAAACCTAGATCAGAAAGTTAAAATAATGGCATTGGGTTGAGTTGTCTTCAGAAAGTTCTTTGGAGTCTTTAATGTTATTATTTTGTACACACACACAACTATATACAGATATATAGAAACGACATTTCAAAGTATCTATAGAAGTATATAAATGCTATATTACACAACTCCCCTTTACATACAATTTGAAGTCTAGCAACAAATATAAAACAGCCATTAGATGGTAGAAGTAAACTGTGCCCTATGGTTAACATTACTGAAGTCTATTTCTGCTATGTGAAAAAAACCCAGCTTGCTTGAAATGGGTGTTAACAATAAACAAGCTTGAGCTCCTACTTCCACTCCCCACTGCCTCTCTGTCAAACCCTTCTCTTCCTTATAAGTAGAGCCGAGCCTCACATCCTCCATGATAGGTTCCATTAATCCTGTTCCTGATGATCATTCAACCCCCCGCCTCTGTACATTTACAGCACATTAGTTAAGAAAGTGGGAGAGTTGGACAGACTATGTAATCCTAAGCAAGGTATTTAACCAAGCACGCTTCTCAAGGATAAATCGGAAATAATAGTATCTCTTTCCAGGGTAATAGTGTGGATTACATTAGGTAATACATGTAAAATGCAATGCCTAACACATAGTTAGTGCTCCATAAATGTTAATTATTAGTACCCAGTGGATGCTACTGGGCATTATTAAATATATGTACACAAACACACACATAACATAATGTATATGTCAGATATAAGTATGATACACAAACACACACACAACTATATAAAATAAGCTCTTTACTGCCTACTATTGCCTCTACTTGGAACTCTTCCCTACCCCACTGCTCCCCACTCCTTACTTGCTAGGACCAACTCATTCATTAAGTCTGAATTTACAGTTCACTTTCTCAGAGAAGCCATCCATAACCACTCCATTATAGAAGTTTTCACAGCACTCTCTATTTTGGCTTTATAACAGTTATCACTCTAATTCAGGATTCCTCAACTGTGACACCATGCACATCTGGGGCCAGATAGCTCTTTGTTGGGGAGAGAAGTTGCCCTGTGCTTTGTAGAATGTTTTGTAGCATCAAGGCGTCCACCCACTGCACACCAATAGCACCTCCCCCAAAGCTGTGACAATCAAAAATGTCTCCAGATATTGCCAATATGTTCCCTGGTGGAGAAGGGGAAGAAATCATCCCCTGTTGAGAACCAGCGCCCTAATTTTTTGTAAATGTTTTTACTTAATCATTGCCCCTCCCACCTTTCATACCTATCTTTGTCACCACTCACTGAATCCTTAATACCTAGAACAGTGGCTGGCACACCGTAATTAATAACTTTTGTATAAATTTATATGTGTTCAAAAAAAGACAGGAAAAATGAAATATGTCTTATAACTGTTTTTTTATGCCTAGAAGAGTATTCTATGCCTAATAAGTGTTTGTTGTGGTAATAATAAAACTAAATTATTAAAGTTTAGGAATTTGAATATTATATATAATGGTTTTTATAGACTGTGTTTCCTTTATCAAGGAAAAAAAGTGGTATGCTCAATGACAAGTTAGTAAAACTACAGTAAAATCTATGGTTTAGTATAACTATCTAATTTATGTAGATACCAAGTTCTGGCTAATTCGATCAAGGATACATAGACTTACCAAAATAGGCTGAGTCTGATTCCTGTAGAGGTGAATAAATCAACTGCTTCTACTGACCTTCCATAGAAGGTTGGAATTGCCAAAGGAATGATGATCAAATGTTCCAGTGACACCCAGAAATTATTACATCAGAAGATTCTTTCACATAGTTTCCTACCTGCTAAAGAATAAAATGTCACAATTCATAGCTCCAGCAGCAAGCTGAAACTCAGCAAAGAATTATCTCTGAAGTTTGTTTGACAGTCTTATTCTTTTCACTGCCTCATTCTCCAATGATATGAAATATTTTAATCTATGAATGAATTTACTTATATTCTACGCCTACAGTCTAATCTGTACAAAATCATGAGATTCTTCTCATTTTATATCCCATTTTCTTCATTATCTTTATCTTCCAGTTTTTCCCTTAACTATTAATACAAACTAATCCAATCTAACAATGTCCTCATCCCACACCAAAGGCCTCAAACTGCACCTTTACAAATTTCCCTATGGCTCTTCCTATGTGGGATTCTTTATATCTCCCTAATGCCTGGACTACCTCTTCTTTTCTATTTCCCCAAGAACCTTGAAATTCCCAAGTGACAGAAATAAGGACAACTGAGAAAACAAGAATACATCTTATACTGTCTTCTCTGTTCTGTTCCCTGGACCCTGAGGCTCTCCTCTGTACCATCTTTGTCAAAGGAATGATGATCAAATGTCCCAGTAACACCCCAAAATTATGACATCAGAATTCTCTCACATAGGGCTCCTGGGTGGCTCAGTCGGTTAAGCGACTGCCTTTGGCTCAGGTCATGATCCCGGGGTCCTGGGATCGAGTCCCGCAACAGGCTCCCTGCTCAGCGGGGAGTCTGCATCTCCCTCTGCCTCTGCCTGCCACTCCCCCTGCTTGTGTGCTGACTCTCTCTCTCTCTCTCTCAATCTCTCTCTCTCTCTCTGTCAAATAAATAAATAAAATCTTGAAAAAAAATAATTCTTTCACATAGGTTCCTATCTGCTAAAGAATAAAATGTCTCATAGTTCATAGCCCCAGCAACAAGATGAAACTTATCTTCTGAACTCTCTCCCCTGCCTTCCCTCTCCCAACTTCTGTAGCAATAGCTTACCTCACAGAATGTAATGCTAAAGTATAACCCTTAAGCCAGAACATTTCTCTTCAGCTAATCTTTTTTTTCAATTTTCATAGTTGATGACAAACTATTAAATGACATGAAGCATTTTTTTTCATTTAATAAAAACCTTTTTTACTACCCACATTTTCTAAGTTCCCACTGTTCTGTTTTTATATGATTTACATTACAGGAAGTTGGCATTTTACATAATTTAGTTGATGGACAAAATCTTACCTCTACCTTCTTTTTCTTACTAGGGTGCTATGTGTGAATAGTTGGTCACAATTTTAGCTTAGAGAAACCATTTAACTGACTGTGTCATAGTTAGACAAACTGAAATAATTGCTAGCCATTGTTAGCTAATGTATCATTAGGACCTAAACATTTGATCCTTAGGATGGCAAAAATTTTTAATAGTTTACATTTTCTAGTGGAGGTGCCTGTGGGAAAATGGTAGGTTTTGACATGAAAATTAGGTTTGAATTTTAACAGCATGTTAACTCTGAGACTTTGAGCAAATCACTAAAAGTCTACCTGAAAAAAAGGTATGAATTTCTATTATCAAAGAGTCGTTTTGAGGAATAAAAAAAACTAACATGTAATAAAGCCAATGTCTGAAATACAAAAATTCCACCAGCATACATTATTTTCTCTTTGTGCATAATTCTTAAAATCAGAGTGTTGAAGCATTGATTTCACTTTTTAGTCATTGATATATTTTTAAACTACAAAGTGAAGTATCTGCATGTGAAATATTCATAAATTCCTCTAATTTATTATGATTTTTAACTAGGTATTTGGCACAAGTTGCACCAAGTTTCTTTTTTTGGTATGGGTAATACAACAAAACAAACCAAACAGTAGCCTTAATGATGAAACTTTCTAGTACTAGAGAAATAATACATCACAAAATGAACTTAACTCTCCAGCAGAACTTCACAGAGAAATGGATGAATATATGAAGTATAAATGTTGGGGGCGGGGGGTGTTGGAGATGGTGAAATCTCTAAATACTCTCTCTTAATCCTCATAAGCCTGAGAGTAATAATGATCTTTCAATCCTCAGAATATTGATTTATGAGATGTAGGAAAGGAGTAATGCTCAAACTTGTCATATCCTAAGACAATAGATCTATTACCCATCTATTACCCATTTCAACAAATATTTGCTGAGAATCCACCATGAGCCAGACATATGTTAAGTGCGAAAGATAAAATATTGAGCAAAACAAACACAGTGTCTATCCTAGTAGAGTTTACAGGTAGGGTAGTATATGCCCTAGACTAGGATATCAAACCTAAGTCTAAGGAACGAGTAGACATCAACTAGGTGAAAATGGGTGGGAAGTAAAAACATTGACACAGTTCAGGATGGGGCAAACAGAGGAAACAGCATGTGCAAAGATCATGTGCCAGTAGAGAAGACAACAGAAAATATGAAAGGCCAGCATAACCATGGTAGAGAAAATAAAAAAATAAGGTCAAAGAAATAAGTAGAAGCTAAACCAAGCAGGCACATGAACCCAAGTTAAAGAATTTATGAGCAAGGGAGCTCACAAAAGAATTTTAATCTTTCAGGAAACTTACTAGTTTTCATTTATTTTTCTCTGTTTTGTTTTTTATTTGATTTCTTCTCCAATCTTTAGTATTTGCTTTTTTTCTGTTTACTTTGGGCTTAATCTGTTTCTCTTTTTCTAGTATCTTAAAATGGAAGCCTAGATCATTGATTTGAGACCTACCTTCTTGAAATAAGCATTTAATTCTATAAATTTCCATCAAAGCACTACTTGAGATTCATTCCACAAATTTTGAAATGTTGTATTTTCATTACGTTCAGTTAAAAATTTCCCTCTTGGTTTCTTCTTTGACCTATGAGTTATTTAGAACTGTGTTATTTTGTTTTCAAATATATGGAATTATTCTAGCTAGTTCTCTTTTACTGATTTCTTAGATTCCATTGCTGGCAGAGAACATTCTTTATATGATTATAATTCTTTTATATTTATTGAGATTTGCTTATGGTCAGACTATGGACTATCTTGGTAAGTGTTCCACCTACTCTTGAAAAGAATATGTATTCTGCTGTCATTGAGTGAAGTGTTCTATCATTGAATTACTTGGTTGACAGAGTTCTTCAAATCTTCTGCATTCTTACTGATTTCCTGTATTCTTCTCTATCAATTATTGAAATAAGGATGTTGAAATCTCCAAATATAATTATGAATGAATTTGTCTCTCTATTCTGCCAGTTTTTGCTTCATATAATTTGAAGCTCTGATATTAGGTACATAAATATTTAGTAGTGTTATGTCCTCCTGATGAATTGACAACTTTATTATTAAAAACTATCCCTCTTTATCTCTAGTAATATTCTGTGCCCTGAGATCTACTTTGTCTGAAATTTATATAGATACTTTCTTTTCATTAATGTTAGTATAATGTATCTTTTCCTGTCTTTTTACTTTTAACTTATTTGGTCTTTATATCCAATGTGGTTTTCTTATAAACAGTATATAGTTGAGTCTTGCTTTTTCTTATCTACTCTGATGATCTCTGACTTTTAATTAACGTTTCAATTATCTACATTTAATGTGATAGATATAACTGAATTTGTATGCCCTCTTCCTATTTGTATTCTATTTGTGCTGTTCTTTTTTCCCTTTTTTCTTATTCTGTTCTTTTGAAACAATTGAGTATATTTCATGAATCTATTCTATCTTCATTATTGGCTTATTGCTTCACAACTTTATGTTTTCTTTTTGGTTACTTTAAGGTATAGAGTATACATTTTTAACTTTTCTGTTTGCCTTAAATAACATCATGCCACTTCACATACACTAAAAGAACCTTACACTGAAAGAAACTCACACTAAAAGAACCATTTCCCCTCTCCCACCCTGTATTATTTTATCATACATTTTACTTCCACATATATTATAAACCCCACAACACATTATAAATTTCTCTTTAAGCAACTGTTTTTGAAGAAAATTTTAAAATTTTATACTTACCCACATATTTATATTTACCCACATATTTATCGTTTTCTATATTTACCCACATATTTACCATTTTCAGTGTTCTTGGTCCCCTTCAGTCAGTCCAGATTTCCCTTCAACATCATTTTCCTTTTATCCGAATGAAGATTTTCATTTAACAGTTCTAGTCTACTAGCAATCAATTCATTCTGGTTTTGTATGTTTTTACTTCATCTCCACTTTTTCATCTCCATTTTTGAACAATATTTTTGCTGAGTATGAAATCCTGTCAACAGTTTTGTTTTGCAGGGCTTTTTTTAAGTACTTAAAGATTTTGCTCCAGTCTTCTGATTTGCATTGTTTCTAAGTCTGCTTTTATTTTTAACTTTGTTCCTCTACATGTAGTGTGTGTGTCCTTTTTTCTTCTGGGTGCTTTTAATATTTTTCTTAGCCACTGGTATTAATTTGATTATAATGTGCTTGGTGTGGTTTTATTCCTGTTTCCTGTGTCTAAAGTTTCATTGAGTTTCTTGGGTCTGTGAGTTCATAGTTTTTGTCACATGTGAAAACTTTTCAGACATGATCTCTTCAAGTATTTTTTCTTCCTCCTTCTGGAACTCCAATTACGGTATATAAAGCTGTTTGAAGTTGTCCCATAGCTCACTCATCCTCTTTTATTCTCTTTTCATTCTATTTTGGATAGTTTCTACTGTTTGCAATGTTTAATCTGCTCTTAATTCCATCCAGTGTACTTTTCATCTTAGACATTGCATTCTTTTTTATCTCTAGATGTCTGATTAGGGTCTTTTATATTTGTCTCTTCTTAATCTTTCCATGCTTCCTTCTGCCTTCTTGAACATATGAAGTATATTTATGTTATTTTAAGTCCTCGTCTACCAATTCCTTCATTTGTGCCATTTCTTGGTTTGCTTTTACTGATTCTTATTAACCACATATGGAGTGTTTGCTACATCTTCACCTATCTTGCAATTTTTCATCGAATGGCAGAATTTTACATTGTTGAATGCTGGATTTTATTTTTAGTCCTCCAAGCACTTTCAAGTTTTAATCTGGGACACAGTTACTTGGAAATAGCTTGGCCCTTTGGAGGCTTGATTTTACGCTCTCCTAGGCTAGATCAGAACAGCCATTCATCTATGGCTAATTTCTATCCACTACTAAGGCAATATCCTTACTGTACTCAACACCCCCAGACATTACAGGGCTCTTCCACTAAAGATACTGGGAATGTAAACTAGTCCCAGCCTTGTGTGAACCCCCAAAATTGTTCTGCCTGCTTCTTCCCAGTGGTTCATTCCTCAGTCTTGAGTAGTTTCCCCACATGCATATACTGATCAGTACTCAGTTTAAGGCTCAGAGAAATTCCCTGAAGATCTCCAGAGCTTTCTCTATATACTCACTCCTGGCATTGTGCTCTGAAAATTATAGCTGCCTTAGTCCCACAGAATTTTCAGTTCTGTCTCCCCAACCAGGATGGCTGCTGGGTTGTGTTTGAGCTCTGTTCATCAGAAAGAAGTTACTAATGTCAATGCTACCTAGAGCAATCTACACATTCAATGCAATCCCTATCAAAATACTATCAACTTTTTTTCAAAGAAATGAAACAAATAATCCTAAAATTTGTATGGAACCAGAAAAGAACCCGAATAGCCAGAGGAATGTTGAAAAAGAAAAGCAAAGCTGGTGGCATCATCACCAATTCCAGACTTCAAGCTCTATTACAAAGTTGTCTGGAACCAGAAAAGAACCCGAATAGCCAGAGGAATGTTGAAAAAGAAAAGCAAAGCTGGTGGCATCATCACCAATTCCAGACTTCAAGCTCTATTACAAAGTTGTCATCATCAAGACAGTATGGTACTGGCATAAAAACAGACACATAGATCAATGGAACAGAATAGAGAGCCCAAAAATGGACCCTCAACTCTATGGTCAACTCATCTTCAACAAAGCAGGAAAGAACATCCAATGGGAAAAAAGTCTCTTCAACAAATGGCATTGGGAAAATTGGACAGCCACATGCAGAAGAATGAAACTGGGCCATTTCCTTACACCACACACAAAAATAGACTCAAAATGGATGAAAGACCTAAATGTGAGACAGGAATCCATCAAAATCCTAGAGAAGAACACAGGCAGCAACTTCTTCGACCTCAGCTGCAGCAACTTCTTCCTAGAAACATCGCCAAAGGCAAGGGAAGCAAGGGCAAAAATGAACTATTGGGATTTCATCAAGATAAAAAGCTTTTGCACAGCAAAGGAAACAGTCAACAAAACCAAAAGACAGCCGACATAATGGGAGAAGATATTCGCAAATCCACATATCAGATAAAGGGCTAGTATCCAAAATCTATAAAGAACTTATCAAACTCAACACCCAAAGAACAAATAATCCAATCAAGAAAAATCAAGAAATGGGCAGAAGACATGAACAGACATCTCTGCAAAGAAGACATCCAAATGCCCAACAGACACATGAAAAAGTGCTCAACATCGCTTGGCATCAGGGAAATCCAAATCAAAACCTCAATGAGATACCACCTCACACCCGTCAGAATGGCTAAAATTAACAAGTCAGGAAACGACAGATGTTGGCAAGGATGCAGAGAAAGGGGAACCCTCCTACACTGTTGGTGGGAATGCAAGCTGGTGCAGCCACTCTGGAAAACAGCATGGAGGTTCCTCAAAAATTCGAAAATAGAGCTACCCTACAACCCAGCAATTGCACTACTGGGTATTTACCCCAAAGACACAAATGTAGTGATCCGAAGGGGTACATGCACCCCAATGTTTATAGCAGCAATGTCCACAATAGCCAAACTGTGGAAAGAGCCAAGATGTCCATCAACAGATGAATAGATAAAGAAGATGTGGTATATATATATACAATGGAATATTATGCAGCCATCAAAAAAATGAAATCTTGCCATTTGCAATGACGTGGATGGAACTAGAGGGTATTATGCTAAGCGAAATAAGTCAATCAGAGAAAGACAAGTATCATATGATCTCACTGATATGAGGAATTCTTAATCTCAAGAAACAAACTGAGGGTTGCTGGAGTGGTGGGGGTGTGGGAGGGATGGGGTGGCTGGGTGATAGACATTGGGGAGGGTATGTGCTATGGTAAGCGCTGTGAATTATGTAAGACTGATGAATCACAGACCTGTACCTCTGAAACAAATAATACATTTTATGTTAAAAAGGAAAAAAAGAAGAAGATAGTAGGAAAGGAGAAATGAAGGTGGGGAATCAGAGGGGGAGACAAACCATGAGAGACTATGGACTCTGAGAAACAAACCGAGGGTTTTAGAGGGGAGGGGGGTGGAGGATGGGTTAGCCCAGTGATGGGTATTGAGGGGACATATTGAATGGAGCACTGGGTGTTATACACAAACAATGAATCATGGAACACTACATCAAAAACTAATGATGTAATGTATGGTGACTAACATAACATAATAAAATTAAATTAAAAAAAAAGAAAGAAGTTACTAGGTCTAGTCCATACTCAAGGAGAAGGAATGCTGTATTCTGATACCATGTCTAAGAATACTTATAACATACTTATAAATGTTGTTCATCAAACATTTCTGGCTTTCTGCCTTCTGGAAATTGCAATTCCTGTCCCCCTATGATTACTCAGAGCCCATGTGACTAGTTTTGGCCAGTGAGTTAACAACAGTCATTAACTGCAGGGCAAGATCCTCTTGAGTTGTCTTTCTCTATGCCACAAAAGCCAAGAATGTACCAAATAGTGGTAGTTCAGCAACCTGGGTGCCAAAGTGGGGTAAACATAAAGCACAACCACAGAGACCTCCCAAAGACATGGATCATGTGCAAAAATATAAACCTTTATTGTTTTACACCACTGAGATTTAGGGGTTAGTTGTAACCATAACTCAGCAAAATTTATTATAACTTACACAGACTTAGGTCCAGCCTTAAGAACTGCCATAACAAAAATCTAAAATATAAGTCATTAGCATAGTGGTCAGGCAGCAGGTGACAAGAAATCTGTTACTGGAAGCTGAAAGCATAGTTATTTATGTTATTCATGGCAAATGTACTGGGAAAGACCTTTGCAAAATTCTTGCGATAACCTAGAAGACAGATTATTTACTAATGAACTTGAATTCGAGGGGAAGAGGTTAGAAGACAATGTTGGTAAAACGTTGGTTGCTATGGCTGTGTTAGTCAAGTTATATGAAAGAGAGATGGGCTCAGAAACGCAGTGTGCCAACAGAAATAAAAATGGATAGAGCCCCCATAAATTCCAATTATATTCAAGTGACAACTTGGAGAGTCAAGGGTGTATAATTTCCTTGGGACACATTTTATTCCCCCTCAGAACTTTGCAATATATTTTCAATGTCTTCCAGTACTGAATGTGCTATAGATGAGTCTAACAAACCCTTATTGTTTTTTCTCCACCATCCCCCCACCACCTTCCTAGGATTTTGTAGTTCCTCAGAATTTTGTGGAAATTATTATTTCAGTAAAGAAGTGATGGAGTTCCTAATTGAAATCTGGTCTAAATTGGTCAGTAAGAGTTCAGAGTGTTTTTCAATGTTTGACAATTTTCGGTACTCGGTAATTTTCCGGAATGTCTGATTTTTCCGTCTTCTTCCTTCCATCTAATTTACATAAATCAAATGCCTAGTTTTAATTTCATCTCTTCCACTAGACTTCTATTTACTGATCTACATCCTCATCCACTGAATCCTACTGAACTTACAGTCAGCACCACACAATATTGTAAGACAAAAACTGTTTTAGTACTTCGTGTGTATCTTAGATGGTAGTCTTCCTGGAGCTGGATATATGTCTTGATTTCTTCTGAATACTCCAGAAGGCCTGGAAGTTAATGTCGGGAGTATCCAGCTTCAACGAACACTGACTGGGTCTCTGAAGCGCTTTTTTGTCAAAGTGTATAAACTACCTAGTTTCGGTTGTAGCCTGACACGCCTATTTGGGGTTTCTTTGTTGCTCATCGACAGTTTTCTGTTAGAAGAAAGGGCTTGTTGGATAGACGCACGAAAGCAGAGCGTCCCGAGGAATCTGATTAAACGGAATTTGACCCACCTCCCAGGGGGTTGAGACTGTGAACAAAAACTAAACCTCTGATAGCCCATAAACACTTTTGAAGACACACATTTTAAAATCCCACTCCAAAGCCTAGCTACCCGGCAGTTACCCCAGCCTCCGGAGCTGCAGAAGCTCAAAGATGTTGGCAAGCAGCGGGATCTACGGTCCGGAGGCCCAGTCGCTATGGTAACGGTGGGACGCAAGTACCTTTGCGCGCCCTTCTGACGGAAAAACTTAGCTTCATTCTAGGGAAGAGCGTTGCGACGGCAGTGACTTGCGGCGGCAGCGTGACTTACGGCTTCGCGGCTCCTCCAGGCGCGCCGCTGGTGGGCGGGGCTTGCAAGGAAGTACGAAAGTGGGCGCGGGCTGTCTCTAGTACCTTGGTTTGCTGCGCCGCAGCATGACCCAGTCGGTGGTCGTACAGGGTAAGCTGCGCGGAAGGGTGGGCACTCGGTCGCCGCGCAGCCAAGCGGCCTTGTTTGCCACCTAATGGCTACTCTCTTTCCCTCCTCTCGCTGATCGCAGTCGGCCAGTGCGGAAACCAGATCGGCTGCTGCTTCTGGGATCTGGCGCTGAGGGAGCATGCCGCGGTCAACCAGGTACCGGCCCCGCCACCTAAGCAAGAATCAGTCCGTTTGACCTTTTAGCTGACCGGCATAAGGTGTATGGGATCTTCTCAGGAAAGAACAAACTGGTTTTTAAACCTTTGTTGGCGTTAGAACAAACGCTGGCCAAAGACCTTAGTCTTAAGTCTCCCTGATTCTCAGGGTCTCATTTTTATCAGGATTCTTGTGAAGAGCAATGAGATAGTATTGGGAAGTACTTTGTAAAGTAGGTAACATGTGTGGTATTATATTCCTGAATTTAATCAACTTTAAAATGATCACCAAGAATCCAGACAAAGCTCTCGTTTGACGCACCTGTTCTACAATCCTATGGGGACTCCTTTCTTCAGCACCCTCTGCTAAACTTAATCCATAGGTTTTATGGCATTTATTCTTTAGGTAGGAAGAATCAGTCTGAGCACTTTATGATAACTTGCATTTTTGCTGTTGTTCTCATAGCCAAATATCAGGCATTACAGTATTGTGAGATTATTAAATCGAAAGGATTTCATTTGGGAAAGAGACAAAACTTAATCAATGTTATATATACTTTTTTCTTTTTAGAAAGGAATTTATGATGAGGCAATAAGCAGCTTCTTTAGAAATGTGGATACCAGGTAAGATGGGATTGAAGTCTATCACGTAGCATGATTCTTTTCATGTCATCAGATTGGGTGAGACTTCTTCAAAGGACAATAAAACAGTTGATAACTATAAAGAAGTTGTCTGGCTTTTTTGTTTTTCTCATTATTGAAGGCATATTTTTTTTCTCATTATTCCCATATCATTAATATTTCTCATATTATTCTGCAGAGCAGGACAGCAGGTTTCCTTTTAAGACCATATGAAGGAACAAAAAGAACCTTTAGTGTGCCTTCTCTTATTTTTATTTATCTAGGATTCCCTCTTGTTTGTGAACTAGAACATTTCTCCCCTAAATACTGTTAAGAGACTCAAATTTGCTTTTGTAATACTTCCTTTTATGTGTTTCCCTTCTTAGTAAATTCCCACTCTCATCCCCTTTACTCTTGATGGCCAATCCTTTCATTAAGTATTACTTAGTTAAGACTCAGTTAGGGAGCTAGTCTTTCTTAATAAGGTGACTACATAACTGTACTCTCCTGTACTCTGTTTGATAATTTAACATGAGGGCATTCTTATTTCCCCAATCCCAAGTTTATCCAAAAAGGGGAGATGAGTCTTGGCATTTTACTCTTCTTTCTATGTACTAGCAACACCTGCCAGCATCTGTTCCATGTTAGTACAAAAAAAATTTCAAAAACAAGACCACATTTTTGTGTATACTTGTATATCTATTTGAGGAAATGACCATACTTTTTTTTTTAAAGATTTTATTTATTTATTTGAGAGAGAGAATGAGAGAGAGAGAAAGAGAGAGCATGAGAGGGGGGAGGGTCAGAGGGAGAAGCAGACTCCCCGCTGAGCAGGGAGTCAGACGCGGGACTTGATCCCGGGACTCCAGGATCATGACCCGAGCCGAAGGCAGTCGCTTAACCAACTGAGCCACCCAGGCGCCCATGACCATACCTTTTTAATAGCATACTAGGAATGTACCTATACTAGCGGTTAACAAACCTTTCCTGCAAAGGACCAGATGGTAAATATTTTAGGTTTTGCAGACCATAAGGTCTGTGTCACATCTGTTTGACTCTGCTGTTGTAACAGGAATGCAGGTATAGCTTGCTAGTGCATATCAAGTAGGCATGGCTGTGTTTGAATAAAACTTTATTTAGGAAAATAAGCAGCTGGTCAGAGTTGGCCCAAGGACCATAGTTTACCAACCCAATCTATAGCATCATCTATGCTCAATTCAACTTCCTTTTATACATTGTCTTGTAAATTGTATTGACTCATACCCTGTGTTTGGTCATAGATGTAGTTACTTTAGTTCAACATGAAATTCTAGGAATAGCCATAGATACTCAATGATATATAACTGATATACCAGTTGATGTATGTTTGGCTACAATAGGAAACCTCATTAATGGTGGCTTACACAAAGTATCCAGTTATCCCATATAAAGAAATCTGGAAATCAGGTGATTTAGCCTTGGAGAAATGCCTTAAAAGACCAAGGTACTTTCGTTTCATTATTCCTATTGTGTTGGCTTCTTGTCCTCATGTTTATTTTTTTATAACTATAAAGTGGCAGCCTCCACTCCATGCATCATATCTTTATTCATGTTCAAGGTAGGAAGAGGGAAGAGTTGGCACCAACTGCATCTGGTCGTCCTTATCAGAAAAGCTTCCCAGAATATCTCCTTTTTATCTCATTAATAAGAACTGGATTACATGGCCAGCCCTAACTATAAAAAAGCCAGGGAAAAAAGTACCTTACTTTTCAGCCTAAGGGGAGGGTAGACAAGGGAGAAGAATGGGATTGGCACCTTCTACGTTGCCTTTTGTGTCTACCTCACCAGGCATGTAAGTAGCTTTATTATATAAATGGGAATTAACTTTATTACCTAACAGTAGCATTAGCCTTGGAAGATCTTTTGACCTTTTCTCGTTTTTTATCTTTCAGAGTGGTTGGTGATGGTGGCAGTATTTCCAAGGGGAAAATTTGTTCTTTGAAAGCACGAGTAAGATCTGTATACTTGGATTCTTATATTCTGTGTGTTTTAAAAATAACTATACTTCTGTAACTATCAGAATAAACTATTAACTTCTAAAATTTAAAAAATATTTACTAAGCCACATTTTAATATAAATATAATTAGGCAGACATTTATATCTACCTGGAACTTTGGGGGGGAAATTTTGTGCTTAAATTAAAAACACCGTTATCTTTAGCATTTTTTTATAAATATTTCAGGGGAAATACACATCTGGGTAAATGATAACAAAAGGAGCTTTCTTAATTCTAAGCCTCAAACACGTACTAATGCAGGTTAATTTTTCATTTGAAGATAATGGAACATTTCTTTGCATCAGTTACTATTCCCAGTACAAAGCACAGATCCAGCCACGTTACAGTGAATACCATAACCATGTAAGACCTCTTGAACAAAAATGCTTTGTGTCAGTAGCCCATATTTAGTCATAATCTCATTCCAACAACACTTCCGCGATTGTTTCTCTACAACAAACTGCTTTTTCCAGTTGTAGATCAATAAATTTAACAGAAAAGCAGTTTGGATGGAAGGAATTGAGACAATAAGGATCAGACCTGGAATTGTGCCTGGAAGAGTGAAAAGCAATCATGTTGTGGTATCTCGGAACTGTCTCCTTGTATCTGTAATCTCTGATGTCCTTAGAAAACAAAATTTAGTGGCAGAGACCATGTGCTCGTAGGCTGTTCAGATGATTAACAGTTGGTATCCTGCCTGCTATGGAGAGCGCCAACATCCCAATCCAAATCTTACAGAAAAAGTGACATTGACATTTCCCAGAGCCCTCCTAATTTGAGCTCTTTCCCAGGACCCTATCAGTGAGCAAGGTAGGAGGTGGAGGAAATGCCTTTGGGAAAGAATAAATCATTGTGTGTCTGTCACCTTTGACTTGTCCTAGGAAGGTACTCTTCCATTTCTCCTTAGGAGTCTTGGTATTATGTGGCTGTGATCACTGAAGAGTCTAGGCTTCACAAGATAACTTGGTGGTTAGGTCCTTCCACTGTGTCCAGTATCCTAGGTTAACGGGCAAATACTCAGAGTTTTGTAAATCCTATATGACATTTAAGGGAGAGCTCAAAGACCAGAAAGCTATCACCAGGTTGCTTTGGCAGAAAACAATAAACATCAAATCCTGGAACAGTTGTGACTCCAGACCTTGGTTGGCTGCATGAGGAACCCAGAATAATTCCTCCTCAGTTAATTTCCAAATGAAAAACAAAGACTTGATGTGACTAGAATTAAAATTCTATACCATGTCAGCGTTTTTAATGCTCAGTGACGATGACAGTGATGATTCTATCAAAACTGACTTAAAGAGGTGCTTGAATGTCAGTTTGTATTCTGCCTGTTCCTTCCTTTGCCAGACTGCAAGGTAACTGAGGGTAATCTTCCACAAATTCTCTTAAATAAGTCTGTTTTGGAACAAGGCCATTATAAGCTAATTTTTTTTTTCTTTTTGTAATCTTAACACAACTTGTAATATACTACAGTTTGCCCACACAGTGAAGTCTCTCTTATGGTTGATTAGGTGTTAAGGTCAACATCTAGGTAACACTGCATATTATAAAATATCCTAGAAAAACCCTAAATTGCTAGTAAATAACCCTATATAGTCCAGTATACATAAAGTGTATGTATATTGCTTGCTGTATATAAGAGAGCACATTTGTAATACATAATTTTACAGTCTTTCTAATATACTACTGTGATATACTATTGTACAGTTAGAATATTTCTAATATACTGGGTAAGACTATTTCAATTGCTTGCTTATAGTAGCGTAGTTAACTACACACACACAAAAAAGAAGAGCATAGAGTTTGGTGGTTAAGACTGAAGATTCTGCAGCCAGACTAACCAGGTTTGAATCTCTGCTCCATCACTACTAGCTGGGTGATCAAAGCGGGAGTAATCATAGTACCTATGCATAAGGTTGTGAGGATCAAATGGGGTAATACATAACAAAGCACTTAGAATACTGGAAGTGCTTAAAGTCACAGGGTCACAAGAACTAAAAAAGCCTGTAAACCAAGCACTTGCTCTGTGACACTGAATCAAAGAGTTTATAGCTTTGTAGTGTACTGTGTTATTTCAGAACTTTTTTCAGCTTTTTTAAGTATTTATTTTACCTTTTCACTTATCTTCCTCAGTGTAGAAAAGATGGGAAGTACAAAACAGTGAGGGGAGGGGTTTTATAATCCTACTGCCAAGCTATCCTTGCCTACATTTTGCTGTGTTTCCCTTCAATCTTTTCTATTTTTCTTTCCATACTTAATTTTATGTTTTATATTCTCATTTTCTTCTTAGTTATAAAGGTTATCTCCCATGTCAATAATGTTTGCGGTAATGAATTAGATTTTCTTGGGTGTAGAGACCGATTGTCATCTTTGACTTCTATCCAGGGCCTTGGTTTGCACCTGATAGTAAGTTTACTGATTTGAATTGGACAGTTTTGGGTTGCAATTCATGAAGAGCAGCATGGTTGTTCCTGGTGAGCAAGTGTATTAACATACCCTACATTTATTGAGAATTTTTTTCTGGCTAGGGCACCTTTTAAATTTCTGAGACCTTGTTCTCAAAACATTTACAGTCACATAGGCACATGATAAAAGAATTGTTAGAAAATCAGTTGAGGGGCTTACTCAGTTCCTCCCTCCGCACCCACATGGTATTTCGGAGTAGGATAAGAGTTTAGAACCCACCTTTTAATTGTATTCCACCTCCTGAGCAGAGTGAAATGACTTTTTCATTCATATAACAGATTCTACATAAAGATTTGATTAAGCTTAAACTATAAAAAGAACAATGCAACTTTTAGTTCATAAATTTATTTACAGAGTTATTAGCTCTAAAGAAAAATACGCTAATTCAATTTTATTTCTTTCTCAGGCTGTCTTGATTGACATGGAGGAAGGGGTAGTAAATGAAATTCTGCAGGGACCATTGAGAGATGTGTTTGATAGCAAGCAGCTCATCACTGATATTTCTGGCTCAGGCAATAATTGGTGAGAATATGCTCTATGCAAAAATTGAATGTCATCTGAAAAAAATGAATGATCTTTCCTTTATTCTAATAGGTCCTGCTGACATGAAAGCAAGATCTAACCTGCCAGACCTGCCTCTAGGCTTTTCAGCCCATCATCTTTTCCTGGATGAATGATGGGATTTCTCAATGCTGAAAAGCCACCTGTATCATAGTTCTTTCTCACCTTTTTTTAAGAAAAAATCATGAAAAATGGATTTACTAAATTCCTTGTAAATTGATTCTTACATAATACTAGTAACAAATTTTTAACTAGTTTTATAAACTGTTCTCTTACCTATATTATATGACTCTCTCAAGTTCTCCAGCTGGTCCAACTTGAATGGACTGATAAGAGGTGCAAGCCAGACCAGTATCCCAGCATTTAAGCTCAGCCTAAGGCTATGTTTAGCTCTTAAATTATATACCTGTTCTCCTTAATGGGGTAAAAAGCTTTAACAATGATCATTTGAAAATTTACATTGAGACTGTTTTTGCTGTTTTTTAAAAATTAAGTAGCTTCTTATTATTTGCAAGTCTAATATTTACTATTTTATCTATTTGCAGTCTGTCTCTCAGGTTCCTAATGTGTAGTAATATCATTTTACTAAAGCATGAATTTACTGGGTCCCTGGCTGGCTCAGTTGGAAGAGCGTGCAACTCTTGATCTCAGGGTCATGAGTTCGAGCCCCACGTTGAGGGTAGAGATGACTCTAATAAATGAACCTTTAAAGTATGAATTTACATTTTGCATTCTTAGAAATCCATCTGGGGAGAACCAGCCACTAAATGAATTCACCTGCCCACTTAACTGGCTTTTCACTAATTGTGTAACTTTTTCTGTAATTTTTTGAGTTACACAACCGTGGACGTCATTCATTCATTTTCTCATCAATTTTTAATGCATCAAAGGGCTCCTTGCAAATTTGATTAATCAAAAAGGCTTGCAGAGCCTTATGAGTATCAGTTTTCTATTGTGTATCATTTCAACTAATGAAAACATGGTGTGACCAATGTTTTCGCCTGTATTAAACCAATATGTTAGTTCAAAACTTTTTATTTTTAATGTCTTTCTAGTTGACCACATTCTGCTTTTTAATATGTAAAACTTACTGTGATCAGAGTTCATTTTAAATGGAGATGAGAAAAAATTATGTAAAGTCTTATACCTAAAAAAAAAAGAGAAGATAAATTTAGAAAACCATAGCTTAATATCCATTGATAATGAGCTATTTTATCAGGACATTTGAGGATTATAGATCTTTATATTTGTTACATTTTCTATCTAGTATCTCTGAAATGTCACAATATGATTTATACATATGAAACAACAATTAATATAGTAAAAATGCTTTTTCAAGTTTTCTGTAGTCTTTTCATTTAGATCAGAAATAATAAAATATTGAAGTAATAAATGCCAGGGTGTTTTTGTGATTTATATTCTTTTTTTCAGGGCTGTGGGGCACAAAGTTTTTGGCAGTCTTTATCAAGAACAGATTTTGGAGAAACTCAGAAAGTCGGCAGAGCACTGTGATTGTTTGCAGTGTTTTTTTATAATACATTCCATGGGAGGAGGTAAAGTTACTCACTCATTTCCCTGTAATAATGTGACAGTGTAAGTGGGAATTCATTTTGCAAACAGTAATCTGTTTTCAGACCTATGCTTAATAAAGGTACAACTTTTAACACTGTATGTGATTGAGTATATATATAACTGCTTCTTTAAATTCTTGTCAAATTTTGTTGCTATTACCATTGCTTATAAATTGAAGGCCTTTTAAGAGTCAGTACAACTGAATCTGAAGTTTTTTCTTCTTCCACTTTTTGTTTCTTTTTTAAAATTTCCAGCTGCATTTCAGTACATGAGAGCTTTCTGGGAATGCTGACTTTCTCCTAAAGTTTGCTTGTGTATAGTCTCGTATCCCACCTAGAAGCTAAGTGTTTCTGGTTTGTTCATAGTACCCTTGCTAAGAAATATCAGTACTCTTTAACTGCCTTCCCAACCTTTCTTGTGTCCAATAAGAAATATAGATAAAAGAAATCCTTTTAGTCAGCTCCTTTAAATCATTACTTACATAGTAATTACCTTGACCTAGAATAAATGATCTGTATTGCTTTCTTTCCCCAGGGAAGCCTGTACCTTGCAAATGAAGTATTTTGCTCCTCTGTTTTATGAAATAGAAACATACCGTATTTTGCTAATTTCCAATAGGATTAGTGAGTTTTAAAAGAAAAATTCATCATGCTATTTTTCTCCAAGCTCGGATTAAGATTTTATATTCAGCAAGTTCTATAAATTGATTTTTATACGTATTATTCAATGTGATAACATTTTAAAATTAAAGTTATAATTGTTATGTAACCATGCCTTTAGAGGACCGTCATAATCATTAAATTAAGAAATAAATTTTCTTTGTACTAGTATAATTAACCTGCAGGTTTGGATAAGTTTTCAAAAAACCAATTTGATTTATAGTTCATTATGGTGCCTTTTTTAATCCCTCTATTACTCAGAATCTCAGAAGACTATACTCATAATTCACTGGCAAAAATAAATAATAGTGAAGGTTAAAAATGGTCTCCTGTCCCACATCTAAATCCTAGTCTCTCTCCTCACGGGTAATCAAGTTTGCCTATGTCTATATCCTTCCAGATATTTTCTATGCCTTTAAAAGTGCGTGTGTGTATTTTAACATAAGATCATGCAATGCATATTATTCCAACATTTTTTCACTTTATGTCTTTCCCAAATGCCTTTCAGTATCTTCTCTGTCTCCTAGAATTCAATTGTGTTAATATATAAAAATTTTTGAAGTCCATTTTCCATTAGTGGATGTTAAGTTGTTTATGGTATTTATTATTGCAAACAGTCCCCACTTGAACATCTGGTACATAACATTTCTGCTCATTTATGCCTCTATAGCTATAGGTAATATTCCCAAAAGGAAAATGGGACCAAAGAATATGTACATTTTAAATTTTGATTGATATTATTAAAGTTTCCTGCATTATTTCACCAATCCATATTATCAGAAACAATGTATACACAGGTTTATTTCCCCACACTTGTCACTAACAGTATTCTAAAACATTAATACATTCAAAATTAGATTGTTTAAATTTGGATTTCTTTGATTAGAAGAAGAGTTGAGCATCCTCACATCTATGCACCATTTATTATGAATTACATATTTACATACTTTACCCATTTTTCTGTTGTATTATTCATGAATTTTTGGTTGTTGATTTGTGAGACCTCTTTATTAAAGAAATTTAGTCCATCATATGTGTTGGAGATATTTTTCTTAGTTTGCCTTTTTCATTTTGTTTATAGGTTTTATATATGTATGTGTTTATATGTTTAATTTTTAATGGAATCAAAACTGTCTTCTATATAATGCTCTGGTTTTTAATGTATGTTCCTACCCAAAAAAGCCATAAAATTCCAAGTTCCTCACAATTTTAGTTTGAATCATTTATGCTGGGTTTTTTTGTTTTTGTTTTTGCAATTTTAATCCTCAGGAACAGGATCTGGACTTGGCACATTTCTTTTAAAGTTGCTTGAGGATGAATTCCCAGAAGTATACAGATTCGTGACATCAGTTTATCCTTCTGGTGAGGATGATGTCATAACCTCACCTTACAATAGCATCTTGGCAATGAAGGAACTTAATGAGCATGCAGACTGTGTGTTGCCCATTGACAACCAAGTAAGAAATAACATTGTAATTTATGAGTATTTAAACATTCAGTCTTGTGTTATGCTTATATGTGCATAGGAAACATTCTCTTCACTTTTCAGCCTTCCTATCTAAGAGGAGAAATAAGTTTAAATTGTTTTTCTTTCTCTTCTTTCCTTCCTGGTAAAATGTCATCTATGTCTGCTCTTGTTAATAGCTTCTCTCCCAATATTTTTCCTTTAAAAGTCTTTATTTGACATCATTAGCAAAATTGACCTCATGGTGAATTCTGGAAAGTTGGGCACAACTATAAAGCCAAAGAGTCTGGTTACTTCAAGTGCTGGGGCTGTTAAAAAGCGGCACCAGAAGCCCTTTGATGCAATGAACAACATCGTGGCCAATTTGCTGCTGAACCTAACAAGGTAATCCTATTAATTGCAAAACTTAGGACAGTTTAAAAACTTCACTTGGCCTCTGATGATACTTGCAGTAGCATTTTTGTAGTAGCATTTTTCAGTTTTCCTAAGTCACAGGAGCTTCTTTTTATTTTATTTTATTTTATTCTGTCTAGCGTTTTCAGATCTTGGAGTGATACACCAGAACTTTCATTTCTATTACTACAAAGCAGCATTTTCCCAGGTGCATTCCAGAGAATATTAATAGGTGTTAAATGAAAAAAGTTTGTCACAGATAAACACTTGAGAACTTGGTTAGATAACAGTAAGCATATTTTCTTTGCTGTAGACTGTCCTCATTTTTTAAAGCAGCTAATGTTTACCTCCTTATTGTTAGTTGGTCCAAAATATATCCTTGACTTTGATCTAGAGGATTGCTTTGGCATTATTATATTCCAAATTATAGAGCACATTAGGCAGACCCTTGAAGAACTTAGTGAAGTTTATAGACTTATTAAATATTGACCTGTATGGGTTTAACTCAGTCTGTTTTAAGTAAGATATTTTTATATGTGTAATGTGCAACATGATAGTGTGCTGGTTACACGTCATATAATCCACAAATAAGAATTGCTATAGATGTTGTGTGTTATATTTTAATTACCTTTATACATGATATTCATGATACTAAATATCACTAATACAGAAAAAAGGAGCATATATTTTCTACTGAAGAACAGTGTACAAAAGGATTTAAGAATGCCTGCTGAATAAAGCTACATTCAAAGTATAAAATTTTAACATTAAATTTTTTTCTCTTGCTTTAATGTTAATTTTTTAGCTCTGCAAGGTTTGAAGGGTCCCTTAATATGGACCTTAATGAAATCAGCATGAATTTAGTTCCTTTTCCTCAACTGCATTATCTTGTGTCAAGCCTAACACCTCTATATACACTGGCAGATGTTAACATTCCTACCCGAAGGTAAGATGCAGTAACTTTATTCTAATGACTTGATAATTTGAATTACTTTTTAAAAAAAAAATTTTGTTTAAGTTTGTAGTAACTCTGGGTATTTTTTCGTGTCATTTTCTTTGTGTCATTTTCATTTTTTGAATCCTTTATTTTACAAGTCATTGTTTAAAAAGTGAATATTAAACCATTTGACATTAAATCTAAATTTTTAAGCTAATGAAATTCATAAAGATTTGGTTTTTATTGAAAAAGATTTCAGGGCTTTGAAGTCTGACATACTTAAGTCTGAATGCTAATTCTGTCAATAGCTATAGGACCTTGGGCAGGTGGACTTACCTCATACCCTTGTTGGGTATATTAAATAAGAGTATCTTTAAAGCTCTTATCACAGTCCAGCACCGTAGAAGGCTTTCCAGTGTTACTGTTTATGGTAGCTGCTATATATAATTTCCAGAACACCTTGTTTTGTAACTGTGTGTCATTTATAAGCATAAAACTTAGTCTACTTAACAAAAAAATGTAGTTGAAAAATATTCTGAGCATATACAGTGATAAGCTTGAAAAGGTCCCACTGGCGTCCACAGTTGACTGAGGGAAAAGGTCCTGTCAAACTCTGTAAGAGGAAAGTATGTAAATGATAACCAGATTAAAGATCTTTTCTATAGTTTAAATTTTGGCAAAATAACAATTCTATACTGTAAATGTCACAGCGCTATTACCTTTTATTTAAGCTGTTAACAAATAAACAGTTATGCCAACTAATAGATAGGACTCTTTCTGCATGGAATGCTGATGACCTTAAGTTAAGCAACTTGCATTGTATGTGGAACATGGTAATCATTCACTAAATGTTCACTGTTATTATCAGCCCCGCATATTAAAAATTAGTGTATTTAAATAAAATGTGGACACAAAGAATGTAAACTGGTGCTAAACTACTTATTGTACAATAGTGATAGTCCAGACATTTTTACATTTAAAGTTAATTCTTAAAAAATAAAGACAGGGAATTTCTAATTAAGTTCAGCATAAAGAAAAAAATGTCTGACTTGGTCCTTCAACCTGAATGTTTCAAAGCCAATTAAACTTCTTTCAATTCTGCTTTTGGCATATTTTGATAAAAATTATACTGTTGCAGCATTTTGTATTCATATAATCATAATTTGTTACAAGGGTTTATTTTTAAAATTGTTTGTGAAAATGTATAAGGGACTTTAAAGATTTTATACTCTTAGGGAACTTGGCACAGTGTTCTTTGTGTTCTTTTTTCCCTTTTTTTCCTGCTGTACTATAGATATTTCAGAGGCTGTCATATTAGCACATGAACACGTTTATCTATCCTTGAGTAAAATAATTTGTTTTAAAATTGTACTATTAAAAGTCAGTTTTAAAACTCTTTAATATCTTATTAGTAGTGAGAATGGTTTTTGTTGTACCTTTTATTAATGTCAGTCCTGTACCTCATCCCATTTTTATCACATGAAAATAAGCACATATGAGAAGTGTGTATATGTGTATTGAAATTCCATATTTCTAATGTAAATAAAGATAAGTATCCCAAAATTATACATAGCTCCTTGCTAGTTTTTATATTTTGCAGCAGAGGATAAATCAAGAATGAGTTTGCCCACTTGCTGTATAGTGGTTCTTATCCTTTTCTGGGTTTCCTTAACTCCATAAAAATGCCCAAAAGCACATATACACCAAAATTTTGAACACAGTAGCAGAGGATTTACGAACACCCCACAGCTCACCATTCCCTAAAGGAGTTTTCTATTCTTCTTGCTGTCACATAACCAAGATCGAATGTAAGCTCCAGTAAAGTAGAAATGTTTGTTGTTCAGTGCTGGGTCTCTTGCACTTAAGAGTAGTGCCTGGCACATAGAAGGCATTTAGTAAATATCTCTTGAATGAGTAGGTAACACTGTGATTTCTGCAGCTCTTCCCAGACATGATATAGATTCAGCACACAGAATCTAGAGTTATCTAGGGAACCTAATTATATTTGTATTGAGTTAAGTGGGATTTAAGAACCAGGCTGGGGCTATATTAAAGACCCTGGATCCTGTATATTATTAGATATACGTATGTTGGCACCTTTTTCTTCCTCTCTAAATAAAGGATAAAAGATGTCCTCCTCTCTTCTCATATTTCTCATCAAGATTGTTTTGAGAAAATGATAGCTGAAGTGTAGAAGGTGTTTGTATGTGAAGTTTATTTACCTGTAGGTGACTATCTTTGTACTTTGTAGTTCTACATAGAAGAAATAATATTTTGTATAAACAGTGATTCTTTCATTGTTCTAGGTTGGATCAGATGTTTTCAGATGCCTTTAGTAAAGATCACCAGCTAATTCGGGCTGACCCCAAACATAGTCTCTACCTCGCCTGTGCCCTTATGGTTAGAGGAAATGTACAGGTTTCAGATCTTCGCAGAAATATTGAAAGGTTTGATTTTATATTTTCATGGTAATTTATGTGTACTACTTGTAACAGTGTAGCATAGTAGTTCACATGGCCTCTCTTCGAATTCTAGCATTGCCACTTACCTAAAGGGTGACCTTGAGCAAACTACTTAGCCTTATTTTTCTCAAATGTAAAATAAGAATAATGGTACAAAATTGTTATTTTTGAACAGTGAATGATATAGGAAATACTTTATTTTCTGAAAGTGTTCAGAAAATTTAACTGTTTTATTACTACCACTACACTGCTTCTAAGTTTATGTTTTACTATTTTTTGACAGTCTTTTTAGGAAAACTACTCTATTGAATTACAAAGTAAGGAAAATTGTAATTTTTTTTAATTGTAATATTTTCATCTCTTTTTCATCCCCAGATTTAATGTCCTCCTAACTAAATGTCCCTTAGCTCACTGTCAGACTGTACCATGATACTGCTAATAGTAAAAAGTAGGTAACTTATGTTACATACTGAGCAATTAGAATGGTACCATCAGTAATGTCTGCTGCCATATATGGCAGATACATTCAGTACCTTCATTCTCACCTTTGGGTTTTTGTATCTCAGATTAAAACCTTCTCTACAGTTTGTCTCCTGGAATCAAGAAGGCTGGAAAACCAGCCTGTGTTCAGTACCTCCTGTGGGCCATTCCCATTCATTATTAGCTCTAGCAAATAACACATGCGTGAAGCCTACCTTCATGGAACTGAAAGAGAGATTCATGAGGCTCTACAAGAAAAAGGTAATTATCAGTACACCTTTGTAACTATCTGTGTTTATTTTGGCTGTTTAAGATGTCTTCTCACAAATTACACTATCACAAATCAAAGGCAATCCTGACTGCTCTATTCACTGTACTGATTATAACTGAAGAGGAGAGGTTTACTCAGACTATCTAAAGGAGAAATCTCGTGAGTTTATGGGATTTGAGTTCTCCTTTCTCTTGTAAAGCTGAGTGAAGTATCACTTTAATAAAGAATTATTTATGTTTTAGGATAGTTATTTATGTATTAAATTTTCTGAAAATGGTCAACATTATCCAGTTTTTTATTTATAGGCTCATCTTCATCACTATCTACAAATTGAAGGGATGGAAGAAAGCAGTTTCATGGAAGCTGTGTCATCTTTATCAGGGCTCATAGAGGAATACAACCAACTGGATGCCACGAAAAGCATGCCTGTGGAAGATTTTCCTAGACTAAGCATAGCTGTGTAAAAAAGAAACCCCAAGATAGAACTTTTACTTTTCTTAATTTTACACTGGATTTTGTCACCTTTTCTGTTTCAGAATACCCAGTTTGCACTTTTCCTATTAGAAAGCATTTTGTCTTAAAAAAAAAAAAAGATTTTCATTTCATCACAATTTGTGGGTGATACCAGTCTGTGAAATTAGTGAAGTCCTACTACCTTAACTTCAAACATTTGTCTTCAGGAAAATAATTTATAGTCTCTTATTTAGGCATTAATACAATGCAAGAAAAATCTTAACAAGGTATATTTTTATATTTATTTATAATTTATTTTTTATATTCTGTTTAAATTATCCTGATTTTTTAAAAGTACAAGGAGTATTAGAACACAATATAAATACTTCTGTGTAATACCCACTAACTTTTCTAGGATAGGTTTTATTACAACTATGAAGGAGGTTTTGTTTCTTTGGGTAACCACGTTTGCACTCAAAAGAATCAAAATTACACTTATTTTAACATATATATATTATCTTTAAATATAATGTTTTATTAAACCAGTTGATTTCATAATAATAAATGTCCATATTTTTAAACAGTATTGCTTGTTATTATTGGTTTTGCTTGTCACCATTTATATAAGCAAACAGAACATTACTTAGCTTGACATCTTCCAAACTTCACGGGAAAACGGCTGTAATAGTCTAGTGAACGTGTTCCAGTTATTATAATCTCCAGTTATAGTTTTAACATTAATTTATCTTTAAATACAATTTATATTTTAAATTCAGAAGTGGATTTATCACTTAAGGAAGTAATTTTTAGGAACAATTTATTCTCAAGCCAAAATAATCTTTGCTTTCTTTAGTGCTAAGTTTTTTTCTTTCCTTTTCAAAGTAAGGATACTGCTCTTGATCTTTATCTTGGAAATTTCATTTTTTACAATATTTGGTATAAAAACTTTTAGATTACACTTGTCAATAATGGCCAAATTATCTTAGAAACTTCATTTTGTACAGTATTTGGTATAAAAACTTTTAGATTACAGTTCTCAGTAATGGCCAAAGAAGTTCTGTTTTCTTCTTTCAAAAGAAATCTTAATAAACTGATACTCAGGATAGGATAGTGGAAATTATATTTGCAGTTTAATTTATCTTATTTAAGAATTAAACCCAGAATCTTGCTCACCATGTAGTGATGATCATCTGATGGAATCCTGGCTACATTGTCAAAGTACAGATAAAGTTTTAAAAAAAATAAAGTTTTAAAAAAGTTCTACTAAACTTTTACACATCTTCAACAAAGTATTCCAGATTATTTTATAGAATAAAATGCTTTCTTATAAATTGTATAATTTTTCCATTATGTATGGAATATGTAGATGGAAGCAACTATCTGTGTATTTCATAATTATACATTTAAAGTAAGAGCTCACTTTTAAGATTTTTAAGACATATATATATGCGTGTATATATATATATATATATATATATATATATATATATATATAGTTTTTTGGGTGCAAAAAAGTTTTATTAAAGCTCAGGGACAAGACCTGTGAGCAGAAAGAGCTGCACCAAGTTTTACATGTATTTTTAAGAGAACTTTTTTTTTAAGATTTTATTTATTTATTTGACAGAGACCTAACGAGAGCAGGAACACAAGCAGGGGGAGTGGGAGAGGGAGAAGCAGTTTCCCTGCCGAGCAGGGAGCCCGATGTGGGGCTCAATGCGGGGCTCGATCCCAGGACCCTGGGATCATGACCTGAGCCGAAGGCAGACGCTTAACGACTGAGCCACCCAGATGCCCCAAGAGAACCTTTTTAATAACTTCTAATGCCTTAAATAGAGTCATCTGAGAGTAGGTAGGTATTCTTCCCTTTTTTAAACCAATAAGGTAGATTTGCCACCCTTTTAAAACCACTCTAATTTTCTAATGTAATGACATGATTACCTGAACTTAACTTTTCCCATATATCCTAGGTTTTATAGGATCTTGAGGTCAGAAAATATATCTCCTGGATCTCTGCAGTTCCTTTGGCATACACAAGATGTAATCCACAGCATCTTCCATTTAAATGACCCTTCATTTGGGCAATCAAATTGAATGGTAATCATTTTAGACTTATTAGGGACACAGCATCTCTTATCCAAGCATACTCCACAGAAAGTGGGTTTATAACTCTGAGTGCTTGAGCATCCAGAAAAGACAAATTTTTCAGCTTTGAGGAGTTGGAAAGTAGGTTGGCATGTTTTTCCTTTGGGGATCTGAAAAGGTACGTAACATTAAGAAGTCATTCTTTAATTTGGTTACAACAGTTTAGAAAAGTGATACTCTATATAGAAACACAAACACAGAGATAAATTATTTCTGGGGCATTAATATTTCCCATTTAGTGACTTTCAGCACTCTCTTTTCTACCTTCGAAATCCCCTCGCCAGAGATCTGTCCTCCCTGTTCTTGTTCCATCATAATAAAGGACCCGCTCCCCAGTCTTTTCTGTTATCCACTCTTCACTTAGTTCCACGGTTTCCACAATGAAAATTTCTGTCTTTTTTAATATCAAGGGCCATGTCTTATTAAATGTTTATTTACCTAAGACTTAGCAAATTCCCTAACGCAGCTCAGACAGTTTTGAGTGGATAAATAAATGAATACATATCTTAATCCCTTTAAAATTGAGTTGTCAACTTCTTAATATGATAGGGAATAACTTGGAGATGAGAAGCCTTTTAGCATTCCTAAACCTTACTCTTGAGACCGTTATCATGCCTTGTCCTAGAAGCAAGACCAGCTCTAGTTATACCAAACAAGTCTAGAGTAAATATTTTGTCACAGTCCTTTGGCAAGTTTACTATCTAAGCACAGAGCGTTTTGGACTTGGTTTCCCCCTCCAGCTTGATAACCAGGATCAGAATTTCTCTGATGTTCACAATGTCTGTTTTTATAATTACGATGTAGCAACCAAAATCTTTTATCCATTGCCTTGATTCCACTACATAAAATTAATATATTTTTTAAAAGAATCTGAAAAGGATCAACTTTTAAAAAACATGTATGTTGGGTGTACCAGAAGAAATCAGGCTGATCAAGACCCACACTGTTGTTAGAGTATCTTGAATCAGCAGGGTAACATTACCTCTCCGCTTGGTAAGATTTTCCCCATGAACTGCAGTTAGATTAATCTTTATTCTCCTCTGAGATAGTTTGGGTTACAACGAGGTGATTTTATTTTTATAAGAATCACATACCATCTATCCCTCTAAAACACATGGGCACTTTTCAGGAGTCTCTTAATATTGAATTATAATGAAGTTAAATCTAATTAAATGTTACCTTTACTCTCTTTGATATATTACTGTCACAAGGTTGAATGTAACACAGTCTTCTCTCTTTTCTCATTTCACAGTTGCTATTTTCATTGGTGACCCGATCAGATATTCCCATCCCACATGTTCTGGAGCAAGGTGTCCACTTTGTTGCTTGCACAAGACATTTTCTTTTCCAAACAAGTGGGAGATTCCTATAAGCTAAAATAAAGGGGGGAAAGTACACGGGTATACATATATGTACTCATGTCGATAGGCCACTTTTAATCATTACTTTTCAGCTAATATTTAATAGATCAGAACGTTTTATGTAATGTAACTCAGCACAAAATAAGCTTCAGGTCTAATTCATCATTCTCTTTTTCCTGCTTTCCAAATTACCTTTCAATCAAATGTGACAGTCCAATGTCTTAGGAAGAATAAAAATATCTTTGAAAATCTGAGTAGATGCATCCATTTGCTTCTGCTTAGCTCATCTAAGGAGTAAACTACTGTGTTTTCTCTGGTTTTTGCCTCTTGCTGGATATTCTTTTCAACAATGAAACAGACATTAGTAGGATTAAGGAGTTCAAGATATTAATCAGAACAATGTCTTAACGTTAAATTTCATATTATGTTAAAATCTAAAATACAAAAGTTGTATTTGAGAATAAACTATTGAGGTCAGTTATTTTTCCTCCCCTTATTTTAATCTAGTCTTTTAGAAAATTCTCTACATTACATTGAACTAATCAAAATAATCATATACTAAGTCATGGCAAATGTGTAATCTATTTTATTCATTCAGCTTAATTGCTACATTCACTATGGTATCAGGCCCACTGTATTCATTCCATTGGCTAGCCATTTCAAATCAGTTCTAGAAAAAGACATGGCAAAGGAAAAGATGGATAGATCTCTGGGTGGCTGGGTAAGTTGGTGGATAGATGGAGCCCCCTCCACTGATTCCGGCTTAGCAGAAGGGAGGAGAAGGGGATGAATAATGAGAATACAATGAGTGCATAATAATTCTTCCATCTTATAAATCCACTGGGAGCTTCTTGTTCTGCTCATGAATGAATCAGACCATTGCTTCATTTTAAACAAACTACATATTGGTTTATTGTCTCAAAGTATTTCCTTAAGGTTAATATGCATCCTAAAATGGATTCTTGGAATAAGGTTGTGATTTGAGTCTGCAGTTGAACATAGCAACTGGCTACATTACTTCAAAATGCCAATTTAAAACTCTGAAAAGATACTCCCCACCCCACCCCACCCCCACAAAAACTGCCTTCTTAATAGGAAATATCAGTCACTTTGAAGTATCTGCTGTCTTGGAATAAAATGATACTTTACTGCTTTCGGTGTTATTAGAATAGGATCTTGCAATTGCACAAGGAACTGAGGGAGAGGAAGCAGAAACATGAAGATACCTGGAAGGTAGACAACAGTTTAAAGACCTCAATGCAGGAAGCAGATTAAAAGCACGGCACGCATCTGCAATAAATAAAGGAAGGTTAGATTATCATATTACCAATAACCCCCTTAAAGTTAAGCCAAGAGCTGCAGTTCAGGAATTTAACATTCATTAAAAAGCAAGAAAACTAGAAGAGCTTTTAAAGAGTTTATTTAGTATTTGGTGAGCAGTGAGGAAAGCATAGGGGCATTATGTCACTGCATGCTTCATACGGAGCAAACAAAGGCTAGATTCCAACCACAGGCTGTCTGGCATTAAGTATATAAATTACTACCACAAATATACCTTAAAGTGTGTGTTTGTCATTGTGCTCAATTTTAAAAACCAACTTCTGTTTGGGCCCATAAACACAGCTTCCAAGTTAAGCAGAGGAGAGACTTTAGACTGAACATACAGTTCCTCTGAAACCTATCTAGGCCTATGATCTCAACTACCAAGAGCACAGTGGCAGATGTTCCCATTTTTTGTAGCAAAGCATTAACCACTAAGAATGACCATCTAACACCCCCTCCAACCAGGTTCCGAGTGAATCATCTGGAACTGCTCTACCTCCACAAAGGAGACCACTGACTGAACTTGATCCAAAGGGCTTTACTTGTGGAAGCTGTTGGGCTAAGGTGAGGTTCATGCATGGGTCCCAAGAACTCACACTGAGTCCCTCAGATCCAATGCAGAAAATCAACTGTTCCTGTACATTTTGAAAAAAAAGAACAGTTTGGCTTATAATTTGAGAGGTTTTAGAGCATTAGTAGTGTCTTGCTATTAGCTGAAAAACTAAGTATGGTAAATGCAAATTCACCATACCCTGTTAAATTATTTTCAAATTAATTGGCTTAATGGAAGTCTCTGAGAATGTTCCTTTCATAGAGTTAATTTTTAGATATCTAAAACTCATTTCTCTGATGATAGGTGCTTTTATTAAATACCCACATAACAGAAGTGAACTTAGGAGTTTTTAGTGTAGGTGAATATCCCTTCTGTATCTCCATGGTACCTTTCATTTCCTAAGCTCTAAATTTCATTAAAAAGGCATTCTTGATTTCTGGTTGAAAACACAGAGGTGTGAATAATAACCAGGCATGAATATTGACCCTTCTGAGTCTTCCTCATCTGTGCTTCATTGGTTGGTGTTTTTGAAACTCCTGTCCCCAAAATGCCCTGGTACTTAAATAAGATATTAACTTAGAGCTGAAGAGAGTACAGCCTTTATGCATATATGGACACTCACCGCAAATGGCCGGTGCTCAAGATGAGTGATGAGTCTCATTATAGGTTTCTGACTACTCACATACCTGGGGAACCTACTTTAAAACACCTGTACGTGTGTTGATTTAGAGAGTGGTTGGTGACTGGAGAGCTTCATTCCCAGAGGATAATCTTATGTCAGCAATTTTCTGTTTTTAGAAACAATATTTACAAATTCTAAACATATTCTTAAATATTTTTAATCAGTAGGCTTCCATTTCTGCTTTCATCATATAGCAAAGTTGCCTTTGAAAATTTTGGGGACTGGATGGTTCGGACTTCTTGCCCATAATATAACAATACAAGTAAAAGTTTTTCCCAGGGTGGACGTGAACAATAAATAATTGGTCAACTTTCCTGAGAAGGGGCTGAGTGGGAATGAGCAGAGGCATAGAAGAGTTTTTCTGACCCAGCAGAGCTTTTAAAAACTGGAAAAATCTAAAACATTACGAAGTTTCCTTTTGAGATACTTAGAATATACCTCTCTGAGGCAGACTGAGTAATGGCACAGCCAAACTAAATCTCACATTTACCACTAATCAGTAAGTGCTTACTGAGTACCTGTGATACATCAAAGGAACATGAAAGAAAATCACGAGAAGCCATACATGAAAATTAAATATGCCTCTAAGCACCTGGCATTGTTTTGTAGGTTGTTGAAAGCTGCTGTTGGAATGGTCCCAGGCCACAGTTGGATTGATCAGACTTCTTTCTACCTTTAGCCCCAGAGCAGTGACTGTCAGCCGGCTTTGGTATGAACAGAGGTGTGCATCCAATGGCTCCACTCACACAGAGGCAGCTAAACTGGGGGTTGGGCTGAAAGACTTGGCCATTATGATAATGTACCCCGTTGAACTCGCATCCCACAGCTATAAGGTCTGAAAAGAGAGAAGAGCAAAATCACCAAAGAAGCCATAACGGATAGTCCAGACCTCCCATGATAAACCACAGAGTTAATGGCTATCTCCTTCATGAGGTAGCGTTCTCAACTTCTTAGGCCCCATCTGGAACCTCCTTTTCAGAACATCTATAAAAGGTGAAAATTAGACATTTTCATTTTATTGTAGGCTACTGGCCCCAGTTGGTCACTTTCAGAATTAAGACCAAATACAGGCCCTATTCTATCACTGTGAGGATAGCAGTGAGGTAACGACTGTAAGTCTGAGAGATCGGTTGGTGGCAGGTAAGAGGTGTCCCCAGCTGTCCAACAATAGGCAGGGATATATTCGTAGGAAATGAGACTACATGAATGGTTGAAGAAATTATAATTGGTTTAATTACAGTAGTCCATGGTAACTAATTATTTTCTTTCGTTAAGAGAATTGGAGGAAACTTTCACTCCTCTGAGAGGCATTCTTGACCTGGATCAACAGTTTTCAGAAGTGTGACCCCTTGGGTCTCCTGGGAATACTGAGGCCCTTTCGAGAGCATCTGCAAGGTCAAAACTCTTTCTCAGAATACTAAGAGGTGCCTGTTTTCACTGTGTTGATATTTGCACTGAAGGTACAAAAGCAATGGCAGCTACAACTGCTGCTGGAACCTTAGCGTGAAGCAGACCATACAGGGTCATCACCGTATTTTTGCCTTGCCACTGCACTTGTCCATAAATGTACTTTTGGGGGAAAAAAAAAAGCTAGTTTTACTTAATAATGTCCTGACAGCACGGTAAGAATTACTAACTTTATTAAATCTTAACCATCAAATATATGTCTTTTTAATATCCTGTGAGACAAAATAAGAAGTATTCATAGAGCATTTCTATAGATATTCTATCATCTTGAGGAGAAGCACCTATTCTATTGCTTGAGTTTTGGGCTGAACCAGCCACTTTTTCAGGAGGAATTTCACCTAAAGAAATGACTGACAGAGAAGCCATGATTACTCAGGCACTTGGCAGACGTTTCCTTGAAAATCAACAGTGAGCCTGTCACTTCAAGGAAAACAACTTTCTGGCCAATGACAGAATTCAGGCTTTCAAGCCAGAATTAGAATTTTGGAAAACCTGTATCCACCGCTGAGCTCTTTATAGCTACCCAATATGCAGACTTTTCTGATCATATTAGTATTAATTAATGTGATTTTTAAAAATATTATATAATTAAGTATATCAATATTTGGAACATCTACATAACCATTGTTCCAAACTAGCATTTTCCAAATAACCAATGCAAGGTATTACAAAATTATGTATGAGTAAAAGACCCATTCCAAGTAGGTCTTGGATAGACCATTTTATTGTCACAGTTTGACAAGTTCATTGATACGGTTGCAGAGTCCATGATGCAGCTAATTTTCAAGAAATTAGCACTTCTCCAGTTTTAATATCAAAAAGAATATTCACAATTATCTGAAAATTCTGTTAAAATATTCCTGCCTTTTCCAATGACCTATCTGTGTCAGGCCGGATTCCCTTCATAGATTTCAACCAAAATAACATACAGGAATAGATTGAAAGCAGAAGCAGATGGGGAAATCTATCTTCTGTTAAGCTGGACATTAGAGAGAGGTGCAAAAATATAAACCTATTTCATTCTTCTAATTTTTCCTTTGTTTTGGAAAATATTTTTTCATAAATATATTCCCACCAAGCTGCAATGAGTTTCCTATTTTTAAATGAATTAGTATTTTTAAATTTCTAATCCATTTAAATACCCATAGAGAAAACCCACATAAACAAAAGCTCCTGGGGTCTTCATTAATTTCTAAGGGGGGGGTCCTCAGACCAAAGTTTAAAAATCATCGTTCTATATCACAGATCAGAAAATGTTCCATAAAGAGCCAAATAGTAAATATCTTAGCATTTATAGACCATTGGGGTTTTGTCGCAGCTACTGGGCTCTGGACCATAAAGCGGTCATAGACCATATAACTAGATGGTGTGGCTGTGCTCCAATAAAATGTTATTTCCAAAAACAGGCTCTGGGCCCGAATATAGCCCCTGGGCCATAGTTTGTGACCCCAGTTAGAGGTCATCGCCACCCCCATCTTCATGGCTACGCTCTGTTAAAATACTCACCACATTGTATGTGACATCACATGTGGAAAGATCTGACACAATAAACTTTGACTCTGTAAGGGCAGGGCCTATATATGTATTTTTTTTTCTTTGTTTTCTCCCCAGCTGCTGGTCACAGTGCCTGCCGTGGTAGTGGCTGCTCACTACGTGCTTGTGAGGTTAATAAAATAACGTGCCCAGCACCGTTTGGGAGAAAGAGGTATCGTCATGCCAGAGTCTGATAGGACATGTTTTCCCTGTTAAATTTTAATAATAGCTAACATTTTTAGAAGTCTACTGCCGACCAGATATTCTGCTAAGTGTTTGGGGTTTTGTATCCTTATTTCATTTGCTCCTCCTGGCATTTCTGTAAGGTAGGAAATATATATGACGTAGGTCACTCAGCATATAAAGCCCACAGTTGGAACCCAGCGTTAGTCAGCACTAAACAGGGTATCAGGCTATCAAACCTGAACGCTCTACACATTCGGTCCACGCTCACACCCACACTTCCGGGAGTAATTTGCCTGCCCACGCAGTCTTTCCTACAGACTGACTAAAATGTCCAGCTGACATGCGTACTTCTCTTCCCTTGGAAATTTTCATTTTAATCCCAGGTAAATCAGGATCCTGAATTGTCGTCGAGGTGTAGATTTAGAGGGTCTCAAAGTGTCTCCAGAGCTAAAAGCCCCTCAAACTGAGGGTCAGGCTGTGATTTGGAGTAGCCCCCCCCCCCCACCTTCCTTTTTACACATCTGCTTCAGCTAAAGAGTACAGTGACTTGCTGGTTATCTGGAAAGGCTGAGATGGAAGCAGGATGTCTGCATACTAGATACACATCCTTACGTCTGAAGCGAGATTAAGTTTTTAGTTACAGAGAAGGCTAAATTCAGACTGCGTTTGACCGCAGTTATCAAAAGCTGTCACTGTGTGGCGCTGTTAGAAGTCAGACTCGATTTACATAATCTTTGCTATTGTTCTCCCTAAAAGCAATCACCTAAAAATAACTACAAGATGACTTCAATGCAATATAAATAACAGGGGGTTCTGACCACGTGTAAACATCTGCCAGTGTCCCATGCTGTCCACTGTGACAAAGCCGGTCCCGCCGAAACCCACCTCACATGTGGCCTAACTCAGCTGACTATTCCACAGGGACAACGACAGGAGAACTGCCGCCCAGACTCGAGCGTCTCCCGCGGTCCGAGCAGGAGACACTTACGCGCGCACACTCCGGTCTCGAACCGAGGCCTGTCGGCCGAGTAGTCACAGTACAGCCCTTTGTGGGGGTCACAGAGGTCGGCTTCGTTGCAGATGTCCCCCGGCTGTTTGGCACAGATCTTACAGCACCCGCAGCCGTCCCTCAGCAAGCTCACTCCAGGAGGGCAGCTGGGCTTCTGACGAGGGCATTTACAGGGCCAGTGACAAAACTGTCTGCGAGGCTGCACTTCCGGTTCCTCTCCGGGCCTTCCTTCCGGCGCCCTGGCCAATGGCCCGCCGCCCTGCGCCCTGCAGCAGAACTTCAGTGGGTAACACAGGTGCCATTAGATTACTCAAACTAATTTCAGAGATTGCTAGAAACAGAAGCCTTCCCCTAAACGGGTAGGCTACAGTGAGGTGAGTTGTGATAATATTTATCAGTATCTGACCCCATCCATCTTTCCTTGAACCTTTCTTCACTCAGCTTCCAGCACATCACTCTCTTCCTCCTCTCTACTCGCTAATGGCTCTTTCTCCGTGTGCTTTGCTGGGTTCTTTGCACGCTCTTCAACCCTAACTGGAGCCCCCTGTGGTGAATGAATACCTCCCAAGGCTCTCCCCTCACTGTATCTCGTATCTCCTGCCACATCTCCCTTCTGGACTCCGATGCAACCTGCCAGATCCCCCTGTGGAGATCTGATAGGCTTAGCAAGCTCAACGTGACCAAAACAATCTCCCAAGTTTCCCTCCCCATCTACTCTTCCACGCACAACCCCGCTTGAGCACCCGCCAATTTCATTTTTTCAGAATACCTTGGGGTGCGGTTCCCCTTGATTCTTCTGTCACATTTCACATCCCACCCCATCAGTAAATCTGTTGGTGATATCTTTAAAATGTACCCACTCTAATCATTTCTTAGCACCCCCACTGCTATGCTAGTGATCCAAGCCACTATTATTTCTCACCTTAGAGGATTATAATAGTCTCCTAAAGGTTCTCCTTGCTTCCCTCTTTGTCCTCTATGTCCTCCACCCGGCAGAATGGTTAAAATAAAATAAGCTACAGCCCCGGTAGCTAACACTTATACACTTAAATTTTGCTCAGAGAGTAGACCTTAGGTTAATTGTTCTTACCACACACAAAGAATAATAAAGGGGACAGGAGGAAACTTTGAGGGGTGATGGATATGTTTATGGCTTGGGTAGTGGTAACGGTTTTATGAGTATGTACTTATCCCAGAGCTTATCAAATGGTATACATTAACTATGTATATCTTTTTACAATCATACTTTAATTCCTGTCACTCCTTCCTCAGAAGAGGTGGCTTCCTCATGGCTTCCCATTTCAGTGTAAAAGCCAAACTACCAGGCTCAGTCGGTTAAGGGTCTGCCTTCAGCTCAGGTCATGATCCCAGTTTCCTAGGATTGAGTCTCAGGCTCCCTCCTCAGTGGGGAGTCTGCTTCTCCCTCTTCCTCTGCCCCACCCCCCTGCTCATGCTTGCTCACCCGCTCTCTCTCTCTCTCTCTCTCAAATAAATAAATAAAATCTTAAAAAAAAAAAAAAAGCCAAACTACCCTCTAAGGCCTGCACACCCACTGGCTTGCTTCCCTCCACACCACACCCACCTCCTTCTTTGAACACTCCAAGCCTGCAGGTACCTTCGACCCTCACTCTTTCACTTGCTTGGGTCTGTGCTCACATTTATCAGTGAGTCCCTTCTTGACCACCCTTTATAAAACAGCACCCTGCCCCAGCCTTTTCCCCACAGACGTTCTTACCACCTATCTTATTGCTATATGTTCTACTTGTTTATTTTCTGAAGCATGCATCAAGAATGTGAGCTTCTTGAAGGGCAAGCTCTTTGCTGAGTGTCTGTCTTATCGCCTGTAATAAAACGTATTGAATGAAAGAACATGGGACCTCCTATGTGCCAAGTGCCTTATATGATTACATCACTGAACCTTCATAAGAATAGTGGGGAGCAGTTATTATCCACCTGTAATAGGCATAGTAATTCTCCCTTCAAAGATATCTGTGTTCCATTCCCTGGAACCTTATTAACATGTTACCTTACAAAGCAAAGGGGATTTTGCAGATGCAGTTAAAAATCTTGAGATGAGATTATCCTGGATTAACCAGGTGGGCCCAGTGGAACCACAAGAATCCTTAAAAAGGAGAGAGGCAGGGGGCGCCTGGGTGGCTCAGTCGGTTAAGCAGATTCCTGTTACCCCAAATATGACTTACATTTGGACTAATTGGTGTTTCGTGACCTTAATGTATTGCTTTTCGCCCTCTGCACACTGTCTCTTAGCAATCTCGTCCACTCCTTTGCCTTCCATTTCCACCTTGTGCAAGCTTCAAAACTAAATTTCCATCTAGGATTTCTCCACTGAGCTCTAGAGCCATATAGCTCACTACCTACTGGACATCGCCACTAGAATGTCCTGTGGGAAAAGCTCATTTCCCCAAACTCATCATCCCTCACCCACCTCTGCCCCTTTGGACAGCTTCTTCCAAGTTTGGAGTTAGGAAGCCAGGAGTCATCCAGGTCATTTTCCTCTTCCTCACCTCCAATTAAGATAATTAAGATAATAACTAAAGTACCTTCCTCACCTCCCAGATAGCCATTCAGTGACTAATGCTTAGTGTCCTCATATTCCTAGAACTAGTCGGTGTTTCGCCGTTTGCACTGCTACTGAGTATGATTGCGACACGTTCCTTCCTCGAGAATGACTTCCCAAATTAATCTGCCACATTGCTGCTGGAGGGATCTCTTTAAAAAACATATCTGATTCTACTACTCCTCTCCTTAAAGCCCATGAGTGGTCCCCTACTGGTTGCACTGTGCAGTCCGAAATTATAAGCATGCTGTCTAGAGCCTGTGCTGGTTTATGCCTTCCTCTCCAGACTTCACCCTCAATGCACTCTCCTCTGCACCTTGCTGCTTACTGGACCCAGGTCAGTTTCCTCCTCCATGCTTTTCCTCATACGGCTGCCTCTTAAGGAAATGCCTACTCTTAAAACTGCCCACCTGGGGACACCTGTTTCTCTTTCCAGTCTTGGAACATTTCTATATAATCTCTGAGGCCACAAGGTAGCACTGTTGAAAACCAAAGATAAAGAGAAAACTTTGAAAGCAAAGTGAGGAAAAAAAAAAAGCATTACATACAAGAGAATAACAAAAAGAATGAGATCTGACTCCCCATCAAAAGGAGACCACAGTGTTCTTCAGTAGGTGCCTCAGATATAGCCAGACAATAGAATATTATTCAGTGCTAAAAAGAAATGAGCTATCAATCCATGAAAAGACACACGTATTACTAAGCGAAAGAAGCCAATCTGAAAAGTCTACATATTGTTTGATTCCAACTACATGACATTCTGGAAAAGGGCAAAACTATGGAGACAGTAACAAAATCAGTAGCTGCCAGGTGTTGAAGGAAGGGGTAAACAGGTGGCGCACAGAGGATTTTTAGGGCATCAAAAATACTCTATGATACTATAATGGTGGATATATGTCATTATACATTTATCCAAACTCATAGGATGTACATCACCAAAAGTGAACCCCAAGGTAAACTATGGACTCTAGGTAATAATGTGTCAGTGTAGGTTCATCAATTGTAACAAATGTACCATTCTGGTGGATGATGTTAATGGGGAAGCTATGAATGTGTACGAGCAGGTGGTATACCGGAAATCTCTGTACCTTCCTCTCAAATTTGCTGTAATTTTTTTTTTAAGATTTGTTTACTTATTTGGGAGAGATAGAGCACAAGTGGGAGGGACAGAAGGAGAGGGAGAGAGAATCTCAAGCAGACTCCATGCTGAGCACAGAGCCCAATACAGGGCTCGGTCTCATGACCCTGACATCATGACCTAAGCAGAAACCAAGAGTTAGATGCTTAGCCACTGCAACACCCAGGTACCCCTCAAACTTGTTGTGATCTTAAAGCTACTCTAAAAAAAAAATTAAGTCTTTAAAAAAAAAAAAAAAAAGGAGGAAGAGGAGAACAAGACCCAGTGCTGAAAGGGGCTGGGGAGGGGGACTGTCAAGCCGGTATTCTATCTCCAGTGAAACTGTCTTTCAAAAGAGAAGGTGAAATTAAAGCCATTTCCAGTTAAACAAAAACTGAGAGAAGTTATTGCTGGCATACCTGCCTCACAAGAAATATTAAAGGAAGATCTTCAGTCTAAAGGAAAATTACAAGAGATAGTAATTCAGAAATACAGAAAGAAATGAAGAGTCCCAGAAATGGCAAATAGTGGGAAACTATGAAGAGATATATATATTTCTTTTTTCTTCAGACATTTTAACTGTTTTCAAAGTCAAAATCTCAGAACAACAAAACAGTCAGCAGACTCTTTTGGTGCAACAGAAAAGAAATGGAACAGAATTCTTTTGGTACACCCAACAGGCTCTTTTGGTGTAGCAGAAAGGGTTTTGAAACCAGAGCTGAGCTTTGGTATAGCTCTCTCTACATACAGAGTGATCTTCGATGACTTTCTATCATTTATTTGATCTTTGAGCCTCAATCCTCCTCTGTAAAATGGGATTATTAATATCCACCTTATAAGGTTATTTTGAGGATTAAGATAATAACTAAAGTACCTAGCACAGTGCTTGGCATGTGGCAGATGTTCAACGAATGGTAGGTATTCTTCCCAAAAATTCATAATGGCAAGAGTAAGCAAAATAATACTTTCTTGTTGCTGTATTTTAGCACCTTTTTATGTTCGTTTGTTTTAATTGTGGACACATCTCTCTATAATGGAATATTTGCTGTTTGGGAATACCTTGTAGACTTTCCATTCACAACAATGATAGGCCTTTTCTCAAGAAGGGTGGACTGGGAGATAGGTAGCCCCATCTCACTTCTGCTGGGGAAATGTGCCCTCCACATAACAGTGGAAATAAACTGTACCACCAGCATTCTTATTAGGATTCTTTTATAATCTTAGATCTCTCCGTATAAAATACAACATATTTCATCTCTTGTTTCCTAAAATACAATTTACTGGCCTAATCAACTGTTAACTCAAAGACCCGTCCCAGGTTTTCCAAATCACCAGAAGGTTTCAAAAGCTCCATCCTCTGTGCAAGCAATAACCTCCACCGTGTAAATAAATCCATAAATAAGTCACCCTGTTTTCAGCTTCTTGGTAAAAAATATTAAGACAATGAATTGCTCCTATTAAATTAAACTTCCCTTTGGTCTGTTGCTTGAACTATTTCAAAGTCTTCATGGACTTGATTCCCTTTCGTGAAAAGTGAGAAACACATGATTTGAGGAAAGACAAAGCAACAGAATGTTTTAAAAATATAAATGTGTATCCGAAGTGCTCCTCTCCAACAAGAACAGGCTTAACTGAAGAGGGTTGTCAGAATCAATTTTTCCAGTGGCTGTCTGCACGTTTTGCACACAGCCATGGAAAGCTGAGCCCCAGCCTGGGGCTCAGAGGCACCGTTCACCACGCCCGCACCAGGCAGGCCTGCGCCTCCCAGTTCCGTGGTGTGTGTCCCAGTCCCCTCAAAAATACACATTATTCCAGTCTGAGAGCTGTTCAAACATATCGAAAGTAGGATTTAGTGCCATTACCTGAGAGGGAGAAATGTTTTCCACTTCTTTCCTGAAGCTAATAAACTAAAACCCAACTTTCTTTGGAGAGGAAAATGGCTCCCTGTTGGGTATGAAGTCTTTCCACAAAGAATTTACCCCCCCACACACACACCCCCACCCCCGCCTCCCCCGTCGACTTCTTCCTTTTTCATTTCTGGCCTGAAGAAATACGGAACCGCCGCAGCCTCCCGAGGGGACGCAGGAGGAGCGGGAGCTTACCTGCGCCAGAGCAGCGCCCAGCAGCGTGGAGAGGAGGAGCCCCGGCATGTTCCCCAGGAGCCGGCAGCAGGGACATAGGAGGCGGCTCAGGCCCCGCACAAAGGGCCCCTGTGTCTCCTCAGCAGGACACACACGCCTCCACCTCCCACGCCACCGACTTTGTGCTCACACTCTCAGCCTCTGCTTTCGCTCTCAGGCATCTGCTTTAATACCCTGTTTTCCTTCCTGCCTCTTGCCTCATATTTACCTTCGCAGGGTCGTGGAGTGCGTCATGAGGGTGTGAGTGCTCTCCTCCAGGACTAAGGAGGATAGGTCAAGCGGTGACTTTTCTTTGAGCAGCTGTTCTGTCAGTTCCCAGAGATCAGAGTCTGCCCTTTGGTAAAAAAATGGTGCAGTTGGAGGCATTCACCTTCCTCACCCTCAGCCTCCCCATTCGCTCTAGGCTCACCCTGCCCCAGTCCCTCCAGGCCCCAGAGCACAGAGTGCCCGCCTGCTCTCTGTCCCCAGCCCCAAAGGCAGCCTGCTCTGGGGTTCTCCCTCCACAGCGATAACAGGGTTCCAAAGGCCTTCCCTGACTCCCCCAGCCCTGGATTCTGCCTCAGACGCCCACGGGGTGCCCGGCAGTTACCTCCCTCACAGCACATCTCTCACACCAGCTGGCTCATGACTGGAAAAAATGGAGGGGGAACGGGGTGGACACCTAGAGTATCTGGCTTGAGAGAAGTTCTCTCTGTGGCCATGGTCTCATGACAGATAAAGTAAAATTAACCCCAATCTTTTTGGGCTAAGACAAAACAATTATGCTGGTGGGAGTCATTTAACAAATTAAGATTGGGGGAAGAAAACAATTTCTTACAGATCTGTACCCTTCCTCCTCCTAAGTCTCACCTGTGTGTGTGTGTGTGTGTGTGTGTGTGTGTGTGTGACCTTCCTTCATCCCACTTTCTCAGCCTTGGTCTTTGCTTATGCCTCTTGACATGCATCTGCACTGGGGCTTTGTCTCCTTGTGGATCCTGTGTCTGGTCCACCTTCTTGCCCCCATCCAAGGGCCTATTTCTATTCTCTTTGACCCTTTACACATCCTCTCTCTTCCTGTTACCTTACCTCTCCTGGGTGCTCTGCTCACCTGTGTTTCATTAGAGCTGTCCCAGCTATATAAAAACACGGTAAATAAAGCCTAGTGCTGAGGGTCTGGGGAAAATCTGGGCTCTCTGCCAACAATAGGGAATCTGGGGTTCCTCGGAGAGCCAGGGATTCCATAAGGTGCAAACAAACTCTACATAGATTACTAAATAGTCAATTAAACCAAAATTATAATCACACCAAAACAGCAAGGAATACCCAGTGTGGTTGTGATGTCAATTCCTACTCCTTCTTCCCTAAGAAATAGGAAAAAACCTCAGAACCACCCAGTGAAGGAAAACGTATCTGTTCTGGTCCAATCCAATCTATTTCTTTAATCTTTCTGGTGTAACACTGTTTGATCTTTGGGTTCCCAACCTCAGTGATTCCTGTCACACACTGGCCATCAGAATGGATTGTTTCTCATCTCCTGGCTGGTCTGTCCAAAGCAGAGGAACCCCAGGTGAGGGCTAGTGTACCGGTCAACTCCATCCCTCCTGCGCGCCCTGTTCCCAGTGTGATGCCATCCATATCTGTGGAGCCTTTGAGTTTAAGGAGGTTCATGCTCCTCCCCCTTCACTCTCTGTGAAACGCTGATAGCAGCCTCCATTTTTCTGGAAATGTCTTCCTTCCCTCTGTAATCTCTCTGCAAAGGGGAGGAGAAGATGTCATACTCAGTATCCTTGCCTCTTGAGGGGGAAGGAACATCTTGGTTGAGAACTAACTTGTGAGCCCCCTCCCCCACCGAAGTGTACAGAATTGACTGGCTCCAGGTTATTCACTGTCATACATGTTTACACATCTCCACCCCAGGGCATGCTCCTAGTTAACTATTTCACGCCTACTACAGATGGACTAAGAGAATATGATATTTTTAGAGGTTGGGGCTGCCATCTTTGACTTCTGACAATGAGAGCTGTCACGGGGTGCATCCTGTTCCAAGCACTTTCCTTTATTATCTCATTTAACAAAATACTCATCTGGCTAGGAACCCATTGCACAAGTGTTCAGCTCATGATGTGCATTCAAATACACATGGCACTGAGCATAGTTAACATTTGCATCATGTTTTATGATTTATGAGGAAGTTTCACATTATTATCTTTATTAATTTCACAGCTCAGTGAGGTAGGCAAAAGCAGTATTAACTATCCTCATTTAACATATTAAAAACTTGAAGTTAAGTGATTGTACTTGGTCAATAAAACACACTTAATCCCTGCCCTCCAGAGCTACATATAATCTACTGGGAGAGAAGTCACTAAACAAACACACAAAGTATCCATCACTAAAAACTGAATAAAGGCTAAAAATAAGAGCAAGAAAGTCAAAGAATGGCAGGGAGGAGCTAATGGAGCTCAGGGGGCAGAGAGGACATCGCTGAGGAAATGGCCCTTACTGAGTTGAGAGAGGAAGCCAACTAGAGAGTTGGGGAAGACTTCTGCCCCGTGCTCTTTCCACTGGCGAAATGCACACCGCTGATGGTGACGAGCTCCATCTGCCAAGAGCACAGCCCACTGACCTTTGCATAAAATGCCTGAAATCCTGCTATCGGGCACATCATCACAGCTAGACTATTCCCTTCTCCCAGGAGGATCAGCCACCTAGACAGGCAAAGGTCCAAACCCACACCTTCCTTTTCTCCTCTCATACTGTCTGTGGGAGGGAGACATGCTGGCGTGCTAACACACTGGAAGTGTGCTTTGAGGGAGGGTCTGCATTTGCCTCAGTGGAACTAGAGATGTACTACTAACAGCTAACAATGCCTGCTCAGGTGTGTCTCCATTGTGCCGACTGCTGTGTAAATATTGACTCATCTGATCCTCAAGGCAACACTGCAGGGCGGGTGCATCTTCCTTTCACTTATGAGGAAGCCACAAGATGAGGCCACATGGGTAGCAAGAAGCAGAACGGAGATTCCAAGTATTTACTCCCTCTGCTCGGCTCCCTCTCAGCCTGGCCTATACATTCCATGATAATCTGTAGCAGGATGATTTATTGAGATATTAATTTGCATTGAGTTCTCAACATTTTTCTTCTTCCTGCTCCTCCCTCTAACCTCAAGAAGTTAGTGAGGCCTTTTATACTTCTCTCTGATCCATCTTCCAAGCAGAAAATGGAAGCCACTGGAACGCTTTATCTCATCTTTTTTTTTTCTTAAGATTTTATTTATTTGACAGAACGAGAGCACAAGCAGGCGGAGTGGCAGAGGGAGAGGGAGAATCAGGCTCTCTGCTGAGCAGGGAGCCCAATGTGGGGGCTGGATGCAGGGCTCTATCCTAGGACCCTGGGATCATGACCTGAGCTGAAAGCAGGTGCTTAACCAGCTGAGCCACCCACGCATGCCTTTATCTTGTCTTTTAGGGAGGCCTGATCTCACTGAAGAGGGGAGGCTGAGAAAGGAGAGTGGGGAGTGGATGTGAGGCAGTTGAGAAGAAGAAGAAGCGGGTGCAGCCCATGGGTTGAGTGAGGACTGGATGCTCAGGCCATCTGGTGACAGCATCAAAGCCCAGAGGGACTTGGTGTTCCATGATGCTTTCTGGAGATTGACCCAGCTTGCCATCCGCAAGCTCCCCGCAGACCTCTGCGCGCAGACATGGAGCATCAGGGTGTGGGCAGAAAGCTCAGAGAGTGAAGACCAAAAGCCTGGCCTCTTGTCTGGGCACCAGCTAGACCTCCTGGACTGTTGCTCAGCCTCCGCCGATGGTGGTGGTGGTGGTGGTGGTGCCTGTGCTGGCATTGGGGCGGGGCGGGGGCGGGGAACACACCGGTGAGAGCTTAGAACAAACTGATCTCCAGATGGAGATGGAGGAGGGGGTCCGAGCCATGTTTAATTGTAATTGTAATTAAAGTTTAAACAATTAAATTTAATAAATTTTTAATTTTAATTCAAAGAAAATGAAGAAATGGACAGTTCCTACACTCTACTGCATGATTTGGAGAGTCACTCATACTTGTTCCAAATACTCTAAGTCTCACAAGATTGCTATTCTCCTTGTGTGTGTTTTCTTCCCTGAAAAGTCACAGACCCTAGAACCAAAACCAAAGCTGGGGCCTCTGTACGACCTCCTCTGGTTCTCTGCTCTCTCCCAGCAGGGCCTGCAGCCAGATCTCTAATAATTCAGTGATTTTTCCAGCCAGATTGACAATGCAAACATAACAGCGCTGAAGGACATGTACATGACAGGTGTTCAATAAAAACTTGCTGGTTATTTAAAAGGACTCCTTTTAAAATCACACTCTACCATAGCTAAGCATGATTATCATTTTGCATGCATTTAGCCACTGCATTTTTTATGCTCATTTTCTATTACTAATTATGGCACTTCTCACCTTTTTCCTAGATGTCCTCATCTTAAACGCAACCCAATCTTTTTACAAAGCTCTTGCCTCACGATCCCACCGTGATTTTTGTGCTAGGGCCTGAGAGAGTTGATGTATTCTCTCTGCTACCTCCCCTAACCCTCCTGAGCTCGGTCTTCCAACACCTGTGTGTTCTCTGAGGAGCTGCCCTGCGCTAAGACATTGCCATTGGCTCCTCCCATCCAGCTTTTAGTGAGCCAGATCCAAGACGGAGCTGCCCCCCCACAACCACAAAACGCCTGGCCCTGCCATCTGCCGTCTTTTTGCAAAGAAGCAGGTGCCCTCGCCTCATTCCCGGGGCGTCATAAAGTCAGGCTGGGGCCCAAGGAAAACAAGGCCAAATAGCTCAGAGGGATGTAATTCACTTTGTCGCTTGGCCCTGTTCGTCTGGTTTGCAGGGGGACCCCTGTGTGGGAAAGAGGGCTGAGTTAATGGAGAGGTAGACACGGAGGACGCCCCAGGAGAAGTAGGAAGGGAGAGAGGGCAAGGACGGGTTATTTTCCGTAGTTCTGCATGCGAGTGGAGCTCATCTTTCAGAGAAGGAGCAGCGTGCCTAATGTGGTGTGTCATTCCTGATCTGAAAAATGACTGTATGCGTGACTCCGAATCCAATTAGAAGCGCAAGCCCCTTGGCAGGGTGCCGGGCAGAGCTGGGCTTGGAGCCGGAAGACCCCAGTTCACATCCAAGCTCTGCTACTTTTAGGAGCTCCCTGACCTCAGTCTTCCCCCAGCCCCACCTTCCGGCTTCTTAGCCCGTCCCATCCCCCCCCCCCCCCCCGCACTGCTGCCAGATGTACCTCCTTTAACACAAATGTGACCACGTTACAGTCCTACTCAAAACATTTCTTTCGGGGTGCCTGGCTGGCTCAGTCGGTGGGGCGTGGGACTCTTGATCTCAGAGCTGTGGGTTTGGGCCCTGCAATGGGTGTGGAGATTACTTAAAAATAAAATCTTTAATAAAAGACAACAACAACAACCCCCTTCTTTCACTCCCCCTCGCATACAGGTTGAAATCCAGCTCCTGGGTAACACGGCAGGGGCCCTCTGTGATGCAGCAAGCTCCCATTGGGCCCCTCTGCTCCTCACCCCTGTGCTCTAGCAGCACAGAACTGCTGTGCTGTGGGTAACCCCCCCCCCAGCCTCCTGCCGTCGCTTGTCCTACCAAATCCATATGGATTTACCCTCCTAGGCTGTGTCAAGTGACAGTGGAGACTAGAGAATCATCAGCACAGCCTGGTACTTACAAAATGACCGAGAGATGCTTGATAATCGTTATTTACTTTACACGACCGGCACTTGGCGTTTTTAGCCTTAAAAATGAGTCATCTTACATGCAAATGCATAAGCACCACAGTTATTTTTTTTTCTTTGCCTTTTAAAATTAGATCCACTCTTGAAGGCTAAGTGTGGCTCCACGCACAACCTAGAGGGCAGTTTCTGACTTTCCAGGGCCAGCCTGCGATGAGCACCGGCGGACTCTAGATGGCGCAGCGGGCTAACCTAGCAGCCTCCCAGCGCGCACGGCGGGCGCCGGGGGTAAAGAAGGTGCGGCTCTGCCGCAGAGCCCTGCATTATTGATCGTTACGCTGCCGCAGAGGTGGGCGGAGCCCGCCGCCATCTCGCCAAGGCTGCCGCACCGCCGACTTCTCTTCGAGAAGCTCTTCCTTTCCTGTGGAAAGTCCTATGATGTGTGAGGAGAGAGCTCCCGATTGCACACGTTTATTGTTTCCATTCATAGGAGGATCGGACCTTTCAGTAGTCAGAACCATTTTTCTTTCGCATTGTCATTGTGAATAGCGGCACCAAAGGACAGCAGCTGTACCTTGTGAAAGCCACTGCTTCTGAAATCAATATCGATTTTAAAATATTACCCCGTGTAATTAAAAGGCAATAAAATCGCTTGGGGGGTGGGGTGAGGGTGTTCATCACCCAGGTATGAAACGTTCTTATACAAATATATGAAAATACTTTCGATGTAAAATAATAACATTATATTGATGTATCTACCGCTACAGGTTCAGCCAGCATTTTAACCGGAAACCTACACATTCTATATGAAAACAGATGCTCTGAAACTAAACAGTGGGTGGGGCTTCCACGCGATTCATGGGCGGCATCCCTCCCTTCTGACCAGCAGAGGGCGGTAATGCATTCGCACAAAAAGGGGGATCACACACCCAAATGTACATAATGTGCAGCAAACATTGTGTTCTAACAGGAATCTTAAAATGTGTTCACTCACCAATCCTTTTGTTTGGCCAGTGCCTGTCTTTGAATATGGATTTGCTGATTAGAGTGCTGTCTTGTCCCTTTTCTTTGTGAACCACACACATAATGCATCCTCTATGTTCTATCATTTGGGTTACCTTAGTGAAATGAGAGTTCAAAGACAGTTCAAAGCATCTCGATTCAAGAATCCTTCTAGACACTGTACTGAGAACCACCAAATATAATTCAACAACACTTTTTAAAACGACTTCCCTTCTTTGAGTCTTTCCAGAGCAGTAAGCTTAATTTTCATGGGTAACACATTCCTCTCTGGGCACTCTAGTATAGCCAGCTTTAATAATATGTAGTCAAAGTGTGTAATTATTGGAATGCAGTCAGATGGAACGGACAGGTTAGGAAGAAAGCAAACACACACAGTGGGCCTACTAAACAGCATCCTCCTGCCATAGCAGCCTCTAGCCCTCAGTGGGCTGTGGGCAGTAGTGTCTTAGCTCAGGCTGCTATCACAGAATACCATAGGCTAGATGACTACTGAGCCACAGAAATTTATTTGTTACAGTTGTGGAGGCTGGGAGCCCCCAGATTAGCGTGGCAGCATGGTTGTGTTCCGGTGAGGACACCTTCCTGGTTCATAGACTGCCGCCTTCTCACTGAGTACTCGCACGGTGGAGGGGAGAGCTATCTGGGGTCTCTTTTATCAAGGAAGTCATCCTATTCATGAGGGCTCATGACCTAATAACTTCCTAAAGACCCACTTCCTATACCCTCACATTGAGGGTTAGGATTTCAACATAGGAATTTTGAGGGGATACAAACATTGGTTCCATTACCATCAGTTTGTTTCACAAAGGAAATGGGGAGTTAGTTAATCTGGCCAATCAGTTACATGGAGGTCAGTTATGAGAGCTTCTACTTGAACCCAGACAAATAATAATTTTTTCCAAAGACCGATAAATACATATACTAACCTATCACTTAGCCAAACCCACATGTAGTGTGATTGAATCAATCGCTAAATCACATGCTATCCTAAGACCTGGCAGAACAAAAATGAACTCATTCTTAGCCCCAGCGAGGTTGTCAGCTGATGAGGCTCATCCACAAAACTCATCCCAAAAGTGAGTTGCATGTCAACATTTCAGAGTATGGAAAGCAACTCTCCAGTCCTGGCTGCTGGCTGCTAGAAGGCCATCGTGTGCTAGTCGCATAGACACTGCCCTTACTGGCCCCTCGGATTTTATGTCTGAACTCAGTATATTCAACCGCAGCAAGCAAGGGTTTTAGTTCTGAAATTCAGGTGCACGATAAATAGCATATATTTTTAGCATCCTGTAAATCAAGTTAAATGTGACTCCAAGTCCCCTTCCACAGAGATGATGGGCAATTGGATCAATTATTATTGGGTGCCTGCTCCATCCTGACTTTTGTCAGGGTACGTCCTGCAACCCATAGGCCACATTGTTCCAGCCCCTGTGTTCCTTTGGATCTGGAGTCTGCTGTTTCTGTCCCACTCTCGGGGTATGAGAATCATCTGTGACCTGGAAGGTCCTGCATCTGGGGTCTACTCTCTCTGACTCAAGTCACCCCTGGGGATGTCCTTCCATCTCTGTAGCACACAACGAAGGAGTGGAGAGCAGCTCCCACTCTCAAAAGACCTCTGACTCCTCTTTGAGGGGTGTCTCTCCTTCAATGCCCAGTTGCCTCCTAAGACATGCCTCTTTCCCCTCCCACTCTAGGGTAGAATTTACTGTAAACAGTACCAGCAGGAAATCCTTTCAGACGGGATCTAAAGGAACGAATAGGTGGTAGAAACCGAGTTTGTGGATTGGCACTGCATGGAAATAAATTTTGTTCTAATGGAGACAACGTAATGTTAAAGATTCAGAGCAGTTTCAACCAAGAATATTTTGTCTTTAGAACTGGACAGTTCTAAAAAGAGGAGGATGGAAACTTCCTCACCATGCAGAACATGGGGTTTCTGTTGTTGGGCTCTTGAAGCATTTCCACATCTAAACATTTCATTTTGTTAACCAGCATTTCCAGCTCATACATTCCTTCTGTCCCAACTGTAATTAAGCAAGTGCATTAAATTTTCAGTACCAGCAACAAATGTCCCTCCAGCCCACGAACTTTCTATTACAGTTGCACACCTTTTCTACTATAGAAAAGAAATAACTCAAGTTTATGTGATGCAAATGTTGGCTTTGAGAAAATGAATATGGAAGCAAATCAGGAATTAATCAACAGGAAGCATAGCAGCGGGAAAGAGAACTGGAACTCACAGCTCTTGGGAACTGGAGGGTCACCCCAGGTTAGCAAGCCACTTTCATTTGGGAGCTCGATATTTCAAAAGCCCATCCATGCCATTGTTGGAACCCTCTGCAGCAGCATTGTCCAGTAGAACGTTCTGCAATGATGGAAATATTCCATACTATAGAGCTATATTGTGCTTGCTATTAGGCATTTAAAATATGGCTAGTGCAATGGAGAAATGGAATTTAATATTTTCTTTAATTTTAATTAGTTTAACTTAAATTTAAATAGGTGTGGCTAGAGGTTACCGTGTTGGACAGCACAAAGAGCTATGATTTATTCCTCATCCACTTCCATAAAGGTTCTAAGATAACTTACCGAAAACTCAAACACAGCATGAAATAAGAAAATTGAGATTTTCTAATGAAAACAATAAAAGAAGAAAGTAGTTCTGAAAAAGTGAGCAGAGACACAGATGTTCCCAGACACATGGAAGGAATTAGTCATTGCCTTTTTAATTAAATTTATGACCAAATTGCTAGAGACTAAGGCAAAATGAAAAGTCACGCAAAAGGCAACACTGAAATCTGTAGTTAACAATTGTTTGGCTACCAGCAACCCCTATTTTCTGGGAGCAGTTGGCTTACCCTGAAGCCCCACACCCTCACCCCACTTACTTGGTTATGGCAGAGCCCTCAGGGCAACACTAAGCCAGGCCAATCACAGTTGTTTTCTTGAGAGACTGGACATGGGACATAGGCAGGTGTGATCTCTCCCAGGGCTGATGGACAGCAGGTGTGAAACTTGGGGTCTGCAGAATGAAGGGCAGAAGACTGTGGTCGGCACCAAGGCAGGGGAATGCAGTGTGGTGAGGATCGCACACACAGGTTCTGGGTCCGCACCTGTTCTCACACTTAGGACTGTGACATTGGCCACATGTCCTAACTTCTCCAGGCTTCCTTTTCTGTAAAATGCGAGTGGTTTTCGTTCAGATCTCATAGAGTCGTTATAAAAAAGTAACTGTGAGCCCATGATAAGTACTTCACAAATATTACTATTAATTATAATAATATTAGTGGCAGAATCCTGCCAGCTTCAAGTTGCTAGATCTGTGGCATTTGCCAAAATCTTAGCAATCGTCAGCCCTTGGGCTCCATGAGATACACTCTTCCCCCATATTCTTAAAATAGTGTTTCTATTTGGCTTCATCTGATTTGGGTTGGGTTTCTGGTAACTGTATCCAGCAGAGATGTCACTCATCTGCCATTTGTTTGGAATTCCAACTTGTTTTCTTCCCTCTGCAGAAAGCCAAGGGTACCTAACCTTCTGTAGACTCTGACCACAGGGGAGGGCCATGGGATAGGAGAACTCAGGTGGACACAACCCTTAATGGACATATGCTACATTTTTGGTTGCCCAGAACCCATATACCCTTCTTATTTGGGAATAAACCTTCGAGAATATGCATCGTGGTGGGAGAGAGGGCCCCACCTCTTACTACAGGAGCCAGAAGTTGCCACACAATGTTTTTCTTCATCCATTGGCAGCTACCATGTGGATGTGAAACTTGGGCTGGGCTAATTGAATGCTCCCAATGGGGACTTTGGAAAGAACATAGACATGAGTTGTGGTTGTCATGGTGATGGTGGTATTGATGTCCAGAGCCATGCTGTGGAGGGGGCAGCACCAATGGCAATGTGCTGATCAGATTGCTCCTGCCATATGACCCTCACAGACAGGCTCCCCCTGTCCAAACTCCCATTTTCTGTGCCTAGCTCTGCAGCCTTCCTGTGGATTCTGTGAGCTACCCAACATGTTGTCAATGAATTCCTTCTCTGCATAAACTAGCCAGGAGGGGGGGCCTTTCCTTTTCACCCTCTTGAGTAATTAAGTGAGCAAAAATGAACACAGCCTGCTCACTGGGCCTAGGCTGTGTCACCATTAACATTACTATTCCAGTACCCCAGGTGGTCACATTTGTGGTGATTCTCGCACAATCCTGTGGTGCTCAGACTGCCACTCGGCCACATTTGGCCTGATTATTATACCATAGCACAGACTGTGATGGAAGAAGGCAGAAGGACCGTGCAGGTACCAGGCATGCCACGCTGCTTTCAAAATTACCAGTATCAGATTTGGGGCTGGTGTTTTATTCTGAAGAGAAGAAAATAAGTTGTCTTCAGAATGACTGAATTTATATAAATATCTAATTTTCATCTATTTAAAGTGGATGTGCCAGAACATCTCTAACAACATTCTTATCATTTATATTAATAAATTAGTATTCTCTATTGGTGACACAATATAGTTTCACCTTCTCATATAATTTTCTTCCAGAAAAAAATTAGTTTGACAGTTTACCCACAATGTGTTCTTCTCTGACCTTTAGGTAGACAGGGGCATATAGCCCCACTCCCCAGCATGGTTCCTAGAGAAAAGTGACAATAAACGTTTGTTGAACAAATAAATAAGGAAGCTAATGAGCTTGTGTACAAGCAGTATACCAGAGGAAAATGAAGAGTCAGCTATTTGTGTTTGCCCTGGAATGACAGACCTTCCATGAGCTTGGTAATGGAGAAAGAAAGAACAAGGCTGATGATCCAGAACATCTACTCATTGCAAAAATATGAGGCTGTTTTGATCTGTTTGTTTTTCATTGTGAGGAAAATTTACAATTAAGTCCTTCTGTTAAGGTTACAGGCTCACCCAACGGGAGGCTTGGACTCAAGCAATAAGGCACTCAGTGATGGGGCAAGTCACGATCATGTATGGTGGTGCATATGCGAACACACACCTCTGTGCAAGGAGGAATTCATCTCTGGCATTTGAGGGTTCTCGTTCACTCCTGTCTCTTCCTTCATCCAGCTTAGCTCTCCAGCAACACCTGGAATAATAGACTCTGTAGCCGGCTCACATCAATTTGGATGATTTGACTAATCTCTTGGGGACTACATTTCTGATTTCCCCTATTCTTTAGTTCATCCAAAACAAAGGAGGAAAAGAACCATTTCTGACACCACTTGTTATCTATATAAGTAAAATTACATTTCTGTTTCCTTTTGCTTTGACCACATCAGGGGAACACACCTAGACAGATTTTCATGAATTCCAGACTGCCTAACTTAAAACATTGACCAACTGGTCTGAAAGATTCAGTCTGGGGACCCTAGACTTTCCTTCAAGAGATAGCAGCCATCCACCAGGATAGTGGACATGAGGTATAGGAGGCCAAGGTGACTGCTGACAAGGTGAGATGTGCTTTGACCTGAAGATAAATCTAGACACAGCCACACAGGCTGACAGGCTGCATCACAGAGTTTGTTGGCTTTTTGGTTGGTTGGTTTGGATCACAGGTGTGAAGCTGAGTGGAGCTGCTTTTCACGGGGCAACTCTCTCTAGCCTAGTGCTTCTCAAACAATACAAAGAGTGTGGGGATCATGGCTCCGGATCTGGATGGAGCTTTTCTTACCAGCTCTGGGGTGGCATCAGTGTTGGTGGTCCTCAGACCCCCCTGGGAGTAGGAGGCTCAGGCTCCAAGGTGAGCAACACAGCTGTTTAGATAGTGGTGGCTGAGTTTCCCAGAGCAATTTCAGGTACAGCAGCTATACTTAATAAAGGATTAATATAGGATTAATAAAGGATAAATATACCCTGGAGTATAGAAGAAAAAAGTGTTTTAAACGTTCTCATTCCCATTTCCCTAAAGCCGTGGCTTTGGAGAAATCTCAACTTTGGCTGCAATTAGAATCACTGGGAGAACTTTTAAATATCGTAGGACCCACCTCTGACCAATGACATCAGCATCTACACGGTGAGATCTAGGTGTCAGGATTTTTAAAGCTTCCCCAGGTGATTCCAACATGCAGCCGGAGTTGAGACTGGCTGCCCAAAGCAAACCTTTACCCATGAGTCATTGAGATTAACAGCCCGCTCTCCCTCTCCCTGCTCCTTCTCCTGGCCTCCTATGTTTGCAACGACCCTCTACTCCACCTGCCTGGGGGGCCATGTTCCCCACCTTGGATTTGGGAATAGCAGTCATCAGCTCCTCTCCCAGGAGAGTCCATCACTCTGACATCAAGCCTAATTGTGCTCTCAGGTCTGACACTAACTCTGCTCTCTGCTGGTGTGTGGCTCCCAGAGTGTGTTTCTACACAACACCAATCCCACAGGGATGCTAATAGATGCCATTTGAAAAGGTAACTACCATATATGCCGTGCAATATCAGGTACTGGGATGTATAAATTTGGTGTCTAATTCACAGGAATAATTAGAGAATAGCTGGGCTTAACTGAGTCATATTGTTAACACACAATAGAATCTAATTTAATTAAAAAATAAAGGAATAGTAAGAGAGGGCTATGTAAGGCAAGGAGATCTTCATGGAGGATGTAATCCCTTTCTTTAAGACCTTAAAGAATGAGTAGGATTTGGATGTGCAAGAGAGTGGAAGGAAGAGCATTTGCAGTGGAGGAAACAACATGAGGCAGAACCTCAGAGCAGGGATGAGTGGGGTGAGATGGGCTATCAGGGGCACGGCATGAGATGTGAGGATAGGGAGTGGACTGGCCTGGATACAGTAGTGATGGGAATACTGAGTCTATGCAAATCAAAGAGCTTGCTCATAAGGTGATACCCCTTCTTCCCAGTGAGATGATTTTTTAAAAAATTAATCGCCATCCTGAATGTATAAACTTGTAAGCACACAAACTAATCAACATCTTAGCACGATACTTAGGAGAACTTTTTTTTAATTAACATATAATGTATTATTTGTTTCAGGGGTACAGATCTGTGAGTCATCAGTCTTACACAATTCACAGCGCTCACCATAGCACATACCCTCCCCAATGTCCATCACCCAGCCACCCCATCCCTCCCACCCCCCTCCACTCCAGCAACCCTCAGTTTGTTTCCTGAGATTAAGAGTCTCTTATGGTTTGTCTCCCTCTCCAGTTTCATCTTGTTTCATTTTTCCCCTCCCCTATGATCCTCTGTCTTGTTTCTCAAATTCCTCATATCAGTGAGATCATATGATAATTGTCTTTCTCTGATTGACTTATTTCACTTAGCGTAATACCCTCTAGTGCCATCCATGTCGTTGCAAATGGCAAGATTTCATTTTTTGATGGCTGCATAATATTCCATTGTATATTTAGCACAATATTATTAACATCATACCCTTACTGTCACAGGGTGAGTTCTCTGGAAGCAGATGCTGAGAGGGAGCTTGGGGTGCAAAATGTTTATTAGAGATTAACAGCCATGGAAGGAAGGGGGAGGGAGCAGGATTGGGCAGGAAGGCATTAAATTGTGAGATAGGCTTGACAAAGATGCCACCAACCTGCAGGGAGCTGAGGGGTGGGGGAGATGTTGCCTATCAGTTACCCCAGGTAAAGCCAAGTGTCTGGGTCTTTGCCTTTCCACCTTGCTCAGTCCCGGGCTGTGGGCTGCCCTGAGAGTGAGCCCTTGGGTGGGGAGCAGTCTTCACGGAAAGGCCCAATGGCGCTGATAGCTTGGATGCAACTCACTCCCTAAAGGCAACCTGGGCAACACATCTCTGTTTCTAACGCATGTGCTGTTCTAGAATCTTGTCCCACACAGTGTACAAATGCTTGTCTCCATTCTCACTTTTTATAACTCAGGTTTTGAAACACTTCTTACGTATCTTCGTATGCATCGTTGTCATCACTTAACAGTTCTATTTCAAGTCGTGCATCACAATTTACAGAGCACATCATCTTTATAGTCATGGAAGGTTCTGGACATACAGTTTGACATAAGCCGCATGCAAAATTGTCATTGAACGTCTTATCCAAGCTGTAATTTACCAGTTCCATCTCTTTAGGTCAGTTGTTGTTGTTTTTAACCTTCCTTCTATAGTTGCAAGCTTGTGATTGCCACCAAGTAACTTCTTACTGTATACTGTGTTTTTCTAAATAATCTTTAAAAAACAATCACTTTAAAAATCTTAAAAGTGAGGTCATACTCTCAGAAGTAATTACTGAACCTTGCTAAATTGTTTTTTTGCTTGCATTTTTCTTTATGATCCTAACAGGTAACCTCAATAAACATCCCAAACTAGCACTGACATTAGTCTAATATGTGTCCTCCAGGTAGTGATTTTAGTTCCAAATAAAGTAGTTGAGAAAACACCCACATTGCAGGTGCTCTTTACAAACTTTGTAAAGACTTCAATATAAAGTGACTTTTCTTTTTTCTGAGAAAATGCTAGTGGGAAGGAAGTTGTAATTCATTTTTGAGCATAAATGATAAGTTTGGCCGGGTGACATGAGGCCAAGTCACAGAAGCTTTGAAGACCAAGGAGAGTTTAGATGGAATATCAATGTGGTTATGGAGCAGGGAGGTGACCTGATAAACATCATCTTAGGAAACCCTGTGCAGCTAAAGAAATTTTCAAGATGAACTTGGGGAAATATTTTGGAAGCAAGAAAGTCATCTAAAAACTGTTACAAACAGAAGCTAGAATAGCTTGGACTATAGTGATGGCACAGGAAGGGGTGGGGTGTGAGGGGGGAAGAAGTGAATGGAAAAGCATTTCTAAAGAATTTTTTTAATTTTAAAAAATAATGGAGAATTAATAACCTTGCAGGCAAGCTGGATATTGCAGAAGGTGAAGGGCCAAGCATGGCTTCAAGAACTTGAAAAGAAGTCTTTAAATATATAATGGGTATATCCCTGAGAAATGACCATGATAACCATTTTATTTTTTTTAATTTTTTTTTAATTTTTTTTTTTTTTTTTTTTTAAGAAAAGCAGACTCTCACAGGCAGCACCTAACACTGGGATGTGTCTGGAGTCTTGGAAGCTTGACTTCCCTACATTCTCCTACAAATGGCCCTTGTGAGCTTGTTTGAGGGTTCTAGAAGGGGAGCACAGCTATTTGTTATACCGTTGACTGAAGAACGGTCCTCTTCTACGAGGGAAGGTCGTCCTCTTCAACGAGAGAGCTTGCAGCTTAGGGAGGGACACATGTACATGGAGTAGTGAGAGAGGAAAGAGACACTCACCTAACCAGCCAGATGAGCCGGCTCAGCTCTGGCTATCAGTGGGGGTGATGTATGTTGCAGCCAGATCACCCTTACATCCAACCATTGTAGAACTACAAACTTCTAGATGATGGATTTCTTGAAGAGGTTTTAAGCTGCAACAGGACACAGTGCCTACCTTAATGTCTGTTCAGCTGCCCTGACAATTGCTTTTTTGTCAAACACCAAAACCAGATTTGTTTTTCTCTACTGTCAGCACTGACCACCCAGAAAAAAGTCATCACAATAGTAACTGCAGGAGCCTAAGCTGTGTTCCAACTTGTGCATTTGCAGGGACCACAGAATTGTTGGATGCCTCCCACATTACTGCTTTCTAGGGTTAAGTTGTTGTCCTTACCCTATGACCATGATGAGGAAGATTTCATTGGGAAACCCAAGGACAGTACTTTGTTATTACTCTGATTTCTGCACTGCTAATCACATACATTGGTTATCATGGTAAACATGGTGGGTGTTCCATAGAAATGTAGGTGTTGACTAGTTGGTTAGTTGATTGGTGGGTTGAGACTCAATAGAGAAATCAGGACTGCCTTCTGAGCTGCTCTCAAGAGTCTGCTGTGGTGCTTCTCTTTCGTTAATGTGCCCACAAATCACCTGGGGCATCTTGTTAAATGCAGACTCTGACCCAGTGGGGCACGGGTGGGGCCTGAGAGTGTGCTTTTTTTAGCAAGCTTCCATGATGACCACGTTTGTGTAGAAAGCTTTTCCCTCTGAAGGTAGCCATGAGTTCCTGGGGACTGGCCTCACCTGGGAGTGCATGTGAGCATACTGTAGATCAGTGAGGTATCCACAGTGAATCCAGAACAGGCAGGAAGCTAAAGTCAGCAGGACTTGAGAGCGGGCAGACACATCCATAAAGCTCACCCAAGAAATTCTAATGACCAGGGTGTGGATATGACACTGACAGCAAAATTCTAGGCCTTGGACAAGCCTGAAGAGCAACTGTCAGTCAGTTGCCTTTCAAAGGAGGCCTCGGAGGAGGGGTATCAATTCTGGCAAGAATGAGGACTATTTTATTCTGGAGAACTCCCTAATTATGCAGTTAGAGAGCCATGTGTGGCCCATTCCGGAGCCTACACTGCTCCCATAAGGATTCCACTGTTAATTTTAAGAAGAGAAATAGCAGTGCAACTTTCTCAACTCCTACACCATTCACACATTGAATTTGTGTGCCAACTCAAAGCATACCCACTGGAAATGAAAACAGAGTTAAAGCCAACCCTTAAACTGAAGCTTGTCAAGCCACAGAGACACACAGAGAAAGGACTTTGTTTTCTTTCTCCTATTTCAAAACAAAATTTTCTCTCTGCCATTTTAACATTTACATAAGACGTACCTTTGTTAAACCAAAAATGCCAGAGCCCAAGAAGCCTTAGCACAGGGGTCTTCACACAATGGGTGCTTAATCCATGTTTGTGTATCACCTGAGGGGTCTTTCAACACAGTTCACCCTGGACCTAAGGAAACAGCCTGCCATAGGAGCCCCTGGTGAACCCAAGCAAGTCAGTCCCATATGGTCCCTCCCTTTGGACATAGGAGCAGGCAATGAGGATGGAGCTGTTAGGTCACAGAGTCTACAGGGCAGCAAGACAGCAAATCTGGACCTAATTGCTGGCTGCCCCAGCCGAACTCTATATGGCAAGGGCTTTCAAACTTTCTTGACTGTGACTCTCAGAAAAAAAAAAAATATATATATATATATTTTTTTTTTTTACATCACATCCCAACACACACACACGACCACAGACACACACACACACACACACACACGAAACAAGAGCTTTATGAAATCATAGTCTTCCCTGATATATAGGATGTGCCCTATTTTTGAATGATGGTCTCTCCAGGTACATCATTCAGACAATTCCCCAAACCACCATTTTTTTCACAGATTTTTTTTCACAGCAGCTCTTTTGTGATCTCATGATTGTTAAAGTACCACTTCAATAATTCTTTTTCCTTCATTATTCCCACGCAATGCATTGCTGCTATTGTCCTCCCTTATCAATGAGTTGTATGCTCCTCTCTTAAAACAGGGGGAAGTAATTAGCACAGTGATAAGTGGCCTAGAGTCTGGAGCCAGACTCACCTCCACCACCGTGGGACCTCGGGCAGGTTAACTTCTCTGGGTCTCAGTCCCATCATCTGTAAAAGGGTGGCAATAACAAGGCTGCCTCAGAGAGTTGTCGAAAGCATTTCATATGTTAATACAGACGAAGTCAGAACATTGCAGAGCACAGAGTAAGTCACCTGCTAAAACAACTGTTCTTGCTCCATCCTCTCTTCTGAGAAGAGACAACCTCTGTGATTCGCCTCTGCTTTGAAGCCTCTGCTTCTCAGCACTTATGCATTCAACCATGTACATGGAGTAGTGAGAGAGGAAAGAGACACTCACCTAACCAGCCATGACTTGGTCATGTCCCACTTACCCTGCCTCTTTCTGACCACTGGAGTGAACATTGTAAGTATGGAAATTTCCTTTCTTTTGTAACATTTCCAAAATGTACTATTTAACTTAAATGATTGCAGAAGATACTAAGTCTGCTGTAGATTTTACTTGATCACAAAGAGTCATCCTTAAAAACATCGATTATGACACTAGGCTGTACTACAGTGATACCTCTGGGACCCACAATAAAGTCCCTTTAGCAAGAGGTTTCCACGTTCCAGTTGCTCCAAAATGTTGCTGGGAGTTTAGGAGCCCGAAGAAACATGTTTGTTAGAACAAGGAACAAAACCGTAAGAGTAAGCGGATTATTTTTGAAGACCTCCTCAATGAATAAAATGCATGCACTTTGGTGTATCTGTTTAAGGACATTGATTCTGGCTGAGTTGGGGACACTGGTTTCAACTATGTTCCAGATAATTGCTGCTACCCCCAAAAAGGCATCTCAATCGGTGAGGTATCATTACATGCTGTTCTCATGGTATTTCATGTGTGTGCAACCTCTTCCCCACTTGATTCTGACCAGAGTGCAGAGACTATGTTTTTAATTCCACTCATTCATTCACTGATTCTTTCAACAAAAAAATGACCAAGCGCCAAGGTGCCAGGCATTATGCAGGATACTGGAAATAATGACAAACACGTACATGGGACTCTATAGTTGTCAAAGCGCTTTCAGGTAAATTACTTCATTTGTTCCTCTAAATAGCTCTAACAGACAAGTGATCCTATTCCCATTTTACAGACAAAAAAAAAAAAAGGAAATAATGCACAAGAAACAGTAAAGGGAAAAGGAAGTAATAACTGACCAAAAGTCTTTTTTTTTTTTAAGATTTTATTTTTAAGTAATCTCTACACCCAACGTGGGACTCGAACTCACAACCCCGAGATCAAGAGTCACACGCTCCCCTGACTGAGCCGGCCAGGCTCCCCTGACCAAAAGTCTTGAGCATTCTATCCATGTTGGCATTTACAGAAGGGCAACACCCCAAGGAGCATGGACCTCGCTTCCTGAGCTGACTTGGTGCTTTGCCCAGCCCAGCACTGCATGTGAAGAGTCGTTTAATAAGCACTTTGAAGGAAGATAATTTTGATGCTGGTAAGCATTCAGGTCATCTCTGGGGAAGGGGGAAAGGAGGTTAATGAATTCCAGGAGCCAGAATAAAAGAGAGGATTAACAACAAATACTGGGGGATGAGGTGGCAGGATAACAGGCAAGACTTGAAGGAAGGTACTGAGGTTGAGGTTAATTTCAGTCTGGGTGAGAAGACAGCCCAACAAAGAGGACGTGGCCCCAGTGAAGACATCAGAGCACGGAGAGCAGCGACTTGGGATCCAAGGGCCATTTTCAGGATGTTACAAACTGGCCTCAAGGAAAGGAAACACTCTTTTCTGTGCTTTCACCAACAACTTCCAGCCAGCAAAGTGGTTCCAGATTTCTGGCAACCTTTTAAATTAGGGGGAAAAAAATTAGCTTCAAGCCCAAATTCAAAGCAGAAACTGCCCTAGATTCCTGTTTCTCAATATTTCCCTTTCCTGTTGCACTAGGCAGCTCCAGATACTCCCTCCTGATGATCTCGTGGGTGCTCAAAAATTGTGGCTTCACAGATGAATCAATCTGTGAAGCCACGTTCTTATTGAGGATGTGCTGCAGCTCACCAAGGTGAGGTGCACCGTGGTGAGGATCAACAGCATCACAGACAACAGGCTTGCTGGTTTCCGGCAGCATGCTTGTGATAATACCCTTGTGTGTACACGGTGAAAGACTATATACCTGAGTGGGAAGTAGGATCAGAAAGGCAGGGCAGGGCCACATCACAAAAGGCCTAAAGAGAGAGGAGTTTAAGTAAAAAGATATCATTAAAGTCTTGTGGGTAGGTAGGTGCCCAAATCCATGGAATGCATGCATGCGGAAATGATTTTAAATGAGCATACTGACATCCTCATAGAATTATTGTGAGATTAGGGAAGGGTAGAGGTCTACTCTTTTCCTGAAGACAGTGACTTTTGGCTCCCTGAACTGATTTGGATGACTTGGAAACAGAGGACGAGAAGCTGAGAGACAACTGTGCTCGGCATGGAATGGGCGAACCCTACTAACAGCAGAATAGTGGAGAAATGATGAGTGAGAGAGGAAAGAAGTCTATGGCCAGATTCTCCTCCTGCCTAAGCAGGTCCCCAGGTCTTCCCAAGGACAGAGAATGGAAAGATGGGGAACCAGGTTCACTCACATGCACGTGTGCACCCCTGCACAGGCACTCTGCAGACGATGGTCAGTACTGACCACTGAGCCTTACGTGCTCTGCTTCCTGTGCCTTCTTAACCCTAAAACCCTTTCTAGGGTATCTTGTGTATCTTTTTTTTAAAGATTTTATTTATTTATTCAACAGAGAGAGAGAGAGAGAGAGAGCACAAGCAGTGGGAGAAGCAGGCTTCTCACCGATCAGGGAGCCCGATGCAAGACTTGATCCCAGGACCCTGAGGTCATGACCTGAGCCGAAGGCAGTTGCTTAACCGACTGAGCCACCCAAGGCGCCCAGGGGTATCTTGTGTATCTTGACAGTGTCAAAGACACAGAAGATGTAGCAATCTGCACAGTGAGGAGTAAATTGGATGGTTTCTGAATCTTAAGCAGGGAAGTCTTCCAGATGAAGAGTGTGCCAGTTCACAGAGCATGCTTCCAAACAGCCTTCAGCAGAGATCCCATCGGAATGCTTCTGGAATGGAGCAACTGTGGGCATCTTATAGTCCTCCCCTATCCCTCCGCCTGCCCTCTCTCTGTACACAAACCATGGCCCCACGTGTATCCGACCCTCAGACCCGTCCTAAGGCAACTGCCACTTTGTGTACTGGCTCAACCTTTAATAATTTGAACATATAACAAAAGAAAACCTATTGGGCCAAGGTCATCATCTTCATGAACAAGAAGTCGGCCATGAGTACCAGCAGAGGGTCATCTGTGAGGGACGTGAGGGGTCAGAGCAGTTAAAGAGCAAGGCATTTCTTCAGTAGTCCTTCTTTTTCTCACAATGTGAGGCTCAAGCTGGGCCTTTCCACGAAGGTCCTATGCTTCTGTGTTTTCTTCGTGCCACCTGATTGAACCATCATTTAATGCTGGCTAAGCCCGTAGCTTCCCTGGAGCACACTTAGCTGTTGGGTTGCACTTCCTCTGGCCAATATAAAGGAAGGAGTTTCCAGTAGAGACTTTTAGATAGATTTACTGAGTTCAAATTCCAAACCCATTACTCTGTCCAAGTTTTATTGACTTGTGTACCTGGGTAGACATCCCAGAGTCATCGACCTCACAAGCCCACGCTTTGTTAAAGTGAATTTTTTTATTATTTTAAAGATTTTATTTATTTACTCGACAGAGAGAGACACAGCAAGAGAGGGAACACAAGCAGAGGGAGTGGGAGAGGGAGAAGCAGGCTTCCTGAGGACCATGGAGCCCGATGCTGGGCTCCATCCCAGGACGCTGGGATCATGACCCAAGCCGAAGGCAGATGCTTAATGACTGAGCGCTCCTTGTTAAAGTGAGTTCTGAGGGTTGGGTGGAACAGAGAGAGGGAGCGGCAAAGGCAGGGCAAAGGCTGACCAAAGCCAGGTTCTTCTGACTTTGCCTTTTGGAGGACAATAATCACCCTACCACCCTGCAGTTCACGACCCAGACTCACAATGCTAAAACCTCCCCATGAGGAGGGTGGCGGTCCTCTGACCCCCTCATGAGGAATTAAAATCCACACCTGGACCATTGGCTATGTCCTTTAACTGGGGTTATGTACTACTCTGTGTGCCAAATATCTTGCCTTTCAAGGTGAGAGAACCGTTTAAAGACCTGTTGGAAGGTAGAGATTTTTCCATGAGAGGCACGTTTGGAATTTGCCTCTTCCACATTCAGCAGGGACCATCTCAGCTCACTCCCGATGAACCAACAGTAACAGCAGTCCTCCCGCTACTCCGGAGGCAATCATCTAACATCATTGGGGGTAATCTTTTATCACTTGAGACTTTGGTAGAGTCAGCTGCTTTACAAGCACGTTAGTTGCAAGTACGTATGCACAACAGGATGTGGTTAGAGGTTCAAAGATCCGTAGGTCTCGGTAGCCCAATGAAAGCTAGATGGAACAGGGTGGCTGAAAACCCCTGCCCAAAATGTGCAGGCTTTACTGATAATGTCAGAACATGTGGTTGAATTCAACATATATCTCTTATATATTTATATTTATTTAATGCCTACCATACACGATACTTGGCATGATGGGAGGTAAAAATCAAGACACAGTCCCTGCTGTGCAATCAGGGTATGAGGTTTAACAGACTCAGACTGAAATAAGCCTTGTTTAAACTCCATTCTGGAGGGAATGTGGGGCTTTCTGAGTTTTCCTGCTGTGGCCACCAAATAGATTTGAATTATTAGGTAGGGTCCACTCCATCCAGACAACCCTCAAAAGTGATCCCCGAGAGGGTTCTTTAATCAAGGACTTCAGGAACATACCAAAAGCGTTTGCTGGGAAAGGACTGATCAATATACTGGAATGGGAACTAGATGTGTGTGGCCACGCAGCTCACTTAGAAATCTCACAACTTCAGATGATGGCGTGACTTGGGACCTAAGACCCAGTTCACCTCTTTTTCAGTCAAGAACTAGTGAAAACCAGTGTGTTGATTTGTGTTGTGACGTGTTCAGATTTCTCTTCTCCTAGTGTCACCCTGTCCAGACTACGCCTCCTCTGAGGGCTGGTGCCTGTTTTGGCATCTTGCCAGGCGGAGTTGCTGCTTCTTCCATCCCAGAGTTTTTCCCCTGTCCCTTGGGGACTGGCTTCACACACACACACACACACACACACACACACACACACACACACACACTGCTCTGAGAGCTGTCCTAGGTGTGTCCTCTGGGCATGGCGACCAGTGCTCTGCGCCACTGCACCCTTTAGTAAAATGGAGGAAGGGAAGGGTGTGTTGGAAAGAGCCATTTCCCCTGTTTGGGGACTGAGAGAAAAATGGATCCTACCTTGAACAGAAACGAGACTCTAGACACTACCTGTGTAACTATTAACTGTCCAGTGGCTTGTTTTCCAGCTTGGTCTTGACACCAGCTATCATGTAGGTTGGGTAGGGGTAGGGGAATGAAAGGCATGACATAAAAAATCACAATGAAGGGGCACAGAAAGGCAGCCATTTGCATTTTTCCGAATCACCCCACATACTCTCAGTTCTCCTCATCACTGGGTAATAGGAAAGCAATCTAAATCCTCGACGTGAGTATCCACAGTATTGTTTTTCATTTTATGTATGAAAATATATTCAGAACTTCTCGTACTTATGTTTGGTGTTCATCAATATGAAAGTTGCCTCTTCACTGCTGCCTTCCTTGCATGATTTTTGATCTTGGAACTTCGTGGACTGCAGCAACCCCTCCGCTCAGCGCCCATCATAGCTGCCCATCTGCTACAAGACTGTGAGCTCTGAGAGGGCAGGCCTTATGTCTGACACAGTCACAGGTTATTCCTGTGCCCAGCACACAGCCCAGCAAAATCAGAGAGCTCAGTAATTATTTACTGACTAATTAATGCAAAAATAAACCATTAGCTTTCAGGCTAGTCCCAGGGTAAGGGGAATCACGCCCACCCACCTCCATCCCTTACTCAATGCCATCCCATTGTCACATTCTAAAATCGCAGAGGAGAACCAGCAAAACTGTCAGAAATGTAATGAACAGTCAATAGCACATAAAATCCTTTAAAATTATGAAACAACTGGCCCAGTTCTATTTTTTTCATGAAGGCAGAAAATGAGAGCAGCTACCCTGAACACCGTGTGATGGCAATAAATGCAAGTATCAGAGTGAAGTGTTTAGTGGCCCACCCTGTACGACCACCACCATGTGTTCTCTACTCCGTCCATGCATAGGGCATAGCCCATTGTGGTGTCAACAACACAGAACGGGGTTCAAGTCCCAGGTCTGCCACTTACTAACTGGTGGATGATCATTATGATGCCCTTCCAAGATCCTGTGTTGAAGTCCTAACTCCCTCGTACTTCAGAATGGGACCTTATTTGGAAACAGGGCTGTTGGCAGATGCAATTAGTTAAGTTACAATAAGGTCCCACTAGTATAGGGTGGGCTCATCCTCCAGGATGACTGGTGTCCTTATAAAAAGGGGAAATTTGGACACAGGCACACACACACACAGGGAGACTCCCCTGTGAAGAATGACATTCCTCTGCCACAAGCCAAGGAACTGCCAGAAGCTGGGAGAGAGTTCTGGAACAGATGCTTCCGTAGTGTCTTGAGAGTGAACACCTTGAGCTCAGACTTCTGGCCTCCAGAACTATGAGACAACACATTTCTGTTATGTGAGGCACCCAGTTTCTAGTACTTTGTTACAGCAGCCCTGGGAAACTTAATACGGTGGCCTTTGCAAATCAATCGCTGCGCCTCGGTTCCATTTTTTTTTTTTAATGAGGTTAGTCATGGTCCCTATCTCATGGAGTTGTTATGAGGATTAAATTAGTTGATATTTGGAGGGTGCTTGGAAATGATACCTGGCACAGAAGACCAACAAGGTTCTTCTAATGGTCAAGACTCTTGCCTTTTCCACGCAGCAGTGACAGAACCAAATGTGATAAATTCTGACATAGTGAGTCCTAATTTACAACTCATTGCTGGGTTGTGGCATTTCATACTTTAGCTTCTGTGTAGAGCATGGATACATAAAAGGACTCGAGAGTTCACTGAGAGAGTGGTGGGGGCTGGAGTGCTTTGCAATTACTTGTATTCACTAGAGACTTAACTGAGCACCTTCTCCATGCCAGGTGCAGAGCTAAGGATCTCATGTGGCCAGATGTGACCTTGCTGGGAAGAATGTTTCATAGCATTTTATTGTTTCTAATACTGAACCATTAAAAAGCAAAATGATCCTAGGTTTTTTTATCAGTTTCTGCTGAATATTTCTAGCTTTCTCATAATTTATGCAACCCTGGAAACTCAGAAAAGTAGGAGAACTTTAAGAGAAATAAAACACCTGTGAATGAAGGACAGAAACAGTAAATGGGGGAGTGGCTGAGGCCAAAGAAAATTCAGGAATTATCATTCTCTTTTCACTTTAAACAAAGGATCCTTTGCTTACCAAAAGTCCTCTGAGCTGTAGGTCATTGGAGGACCTCCCTTAAAGCCTGTGTGGGTTGCACAAGTTCTTTGGGAAAGGACTGAGAATCTCTCTATTCTCCTGGCCAAAATTACCACCAGGAAATTCCTTCAATCAGTCATTTGACAAGTATTTATTGAGCACTTACTATGGGTTAGGTGCTGTTTTAGGCACGGGGATATCGCAAAGGATAAAACTGAAAAAAAAATCCATTTCTTCATGGAACTCCTATTCTGGTGAGGGGAAAAAGATGATTGACACAATAAACAAGTAAAATAGATAGTACATCAGATAGTTATAAATGTTAAAGAGGAAATGAAAGCAGGGACGTGTGGGGTGCAGGATTTACACTGGGGTGGAGGATTTACAATTTTACACAAGATGAGCAGGGAGGCCTCACTGAATGGCCTCACTTGAAAGAGTTGGCAGAGGTGAGCGAGTGAGCTGTCTGTCTGGGAGAAGAGCATTCCAGGCAGAAGGAACAGCATGTGCAAAGGCCCAAGGCAGGAGTGTTACGGAACAGGAAGAAAGATTGGCTGGAGTGGCGTGAGAGGAGCCGAGGAGCATGGGAGGGAGGTGACAGGGGCCTGGGGGGCGGGGTCACAGGAACGTTGGCTTCTGCCTTCAGTGCAGAGAAAGAGCCATTGGAAGGATCTCTGGCTTCTGCTCAGTCTTCTCGTTGTGTCAGGGGCAAGGAGAGGACACAGGGACACGAGTTCAAGGCTTTTGCAATGATCCCAAAGGGAGACAACAACTCAGGATGGTAGTGACAGTGACAGTGATTCTGGATCTATTCGGAAGATCGAGCAAGCAGGATTCGCCAGGTGGGATGTGAAATATGCAATAAAGGGAGAAGTTATGGATGATTCCAGGGTTTCTGTCCTGAGCAACTAGAAGTACAGACTTGTCGTTTTCTTTTCTTCTTCTTCTTTTTTTTTTAAGATTATTTATTTATCTATTTGACAGAGAGAGACACAGCAAAAGCGGGAACACAAGCAGCGGGAGTGGGAGAGGGAGAAGCGGGCCTCCCGCCGAGCAGGGAGCCCGATGCGGAGCTCGATCCCAGGATCCCTGGGATGGTGACCTGAGCCGAAGGCAGACGCTTAACGACTGAGCCACCCAGGCACCCCGACTTGTTGTTTTTCTAAGACAAGGAGAGCTATGAGAAGAGCAGGTTTGCGGGGAATCCCAGGAGTGTGGTCCTGGAATCACAGGCTTCCAGACGTCCAGTAGATACAGGGTTAGGTGTCCATGGCTGCCATAACAAACTGCCAGAAACTAGGTGGCTTAAAACAACAAAACCTACTTTCTCATAGTTCTAGAGGCCAGAAATCCAAACTCAGTTTTATGGGGCCAAGATCAAGGCGTCAGTAGATCTAGGTGTCCTCTCCAGGGGCTTTAGGGGAGAATCCATTCCCTGCCTCTTCCAGCTCCTGGAGGCGGCTGGCATTCCTTGGCTTGGGGCTGCATCACTTTCATCTCTACCTCCGTGGTCACATTGCCTTCTCCTCTTCTGTGTGTCAAATCTCCCTGTGCATCCCTCTTGTAAGGTTACATGTGATTGCATTTAGGGCCTGCCCAGATAACCAGGATCATCTTCCCAACTCAACATCATCTCCCCCTCCTTAACATAATCACATGGGCAAAGTCCCCTTTACCATTTAAGGTAACCTAACAGGCGGCAGGGACTGACTAGGACATGGAGAGGTTCTGGAGGGCCATTGTTCAGCCTATCGAAGATATCCTGGTGGAGATGGTGCACAAGCAATTCCTGATACAGTCTGGACCTCAGGGAAGAGGCACATGCCCGAGGTAGGAGTCAAAGAGTCATCAGCATCCTGGTGGTATTATTTACTGTCATGAGACTGGCCCGCCCAGGGAGGGCGTGCACATAAAAAAGATGTCCAAAAACCTGGGCTGTGCTCAGAGGTCTGTGGTATTGGGAGAAATCAGCAAAGGAAACTGAGGAGCTGCTGAAGAGGCCAGAGGACAATCAGGAGGCTTCTGAGAGGCAGGCAAAGAACGGTTCTGAAACAGCAGAGAGTGGTTGACCATGTCAAGTGCACTGATGGGTCCAGTAAAATGAGATCTTAGAGCATTGGGCTTGGCCACGTGGAGGTCACCGTTGCTCTCAAACAAGAACAGTCTGATGTAGAGGCAGGGACCAAATCTGATGTGAGAGGTCCTGGAAAAGGATGGGAAGAAGGAACTGGAGATAGCCCGCACTGACAACTTTACAAGGTGCTTGGTCCTAAAAGGCAGTCCTGAAAAGAATCCTCTCCCTGCCCCCCGAAAAGAATCTCTTTATCTACCCTGACTTTTAGAACAGCAGAGAGGATGCCCGCTGGAAGTGTCCTCGTTGGGATTCTAGGATCCAAAGAGGATTCTACCTGTCTGTTTTGTCCAAAACAGTCCTGTACTTGTTACTGCCTTGTGAGTCCTTGTACTTGTTATTGCTAAGGCTGACTACATTCTGAAAACTCCCCATAGAAGGCATGTCCCTGAATTTGAAACCTTTGATCACTGTGGACAGATGGACCACACCCTCACCCAACACAAGCAGAGATGCCTTAACCCTTAGAGATGTGCCATGCAGCCTCCTCCCAAGCACCAAAAGATCTATTAATCACAAGGTTTCTAAGTTGGTGCGAGCAGTGCACCATTATGCACACTGCAGCTGTGGAGCTAATTAACCTTGAACCAGGCAAGTTTCTAAGTCTCTCAGAGAAGTTTATTTTGCCTCCTAAAACTGAGGGCAATAGCTACAGCCTGATTTTAATTCTATGTTTGAGAAAGTGTGAGGTGTTACTGTAATGCTAATGAAAAGAGGCATAAGTAAATTAGCACCAGCCTGCAAGGAGTTAGTTAAAGAAAATCCTAAGGTTCTCTCGTGAGTCTCTAGAAGATACTGTAATCTACTTACCTTTTCATAACTATGACACTTAAGAAGACACAAGACCAGGCTCCAACTAGACTGGAGGGAGAATACTAGCTGTTGTTCACTGAGTGCTCCTCTGGGACGAGATGCTTCTCTGGGACGAGATGCTCCTCTGGGACAGATATTCTGCACATTATTATTTCATCCTCATGGGAGTTCTGTGCACTGGTTACTTCTGTTGGACTCATTTTACAGCTGGGAAAAACGAGGCTCAGCTTCATGCCATTCTCACAGGAATAGCAGATAAATGCAGGAGCATGACAGTTAGAGCCTCTTCTATGGAAGTAACATGACTGCAGGGCACAAAAGAAGATGGAGCCAGGAGCTGGAGAAGAGGTCTGGTGTCCAGAAAACCAACCTGCTTCATTGCCGGGCATCTGAAAATGCTTCGGCAAGAGCCAATATCCTTTGCAATTGTCCATTAGAAAAAGATAATGAAATGCTTCCTTTGTGAACTGAGACAGAGCCACAAACGGCATAGAAGGTGAGGGGTAAGGGATGGCTCCCTGTAAATACAGAGATACTCATTTCTGGACAGAGCGGTCCACTGAGTTTATTGGAGGAGGCTGGGGTTTGGTTATCAGTTAGCCGGAATATGCATGCTAAAGAGGGAAAAAACAAAGGACACCTTCAATTTCCAGACAGCCTATGTGCCCAGCAGGATTTTTTTTAATTAGTACAGCAGTTATTTTTAACGGGTGAAATTTAACACAACAGTACCAAACACTCCCAAAGAATAGATGGTGCGTGTGAAGCTGAGATTTGGCACATGAGGACAATAGCTGTTGGCTCCCAGAACCTTCCCGGGCTACCCAAGGCCAGAACTAAACAAAGTTGTAAAAAACAAAAGTTATCCTCAGTGGTTCTTTTGCCTGACATCTTCTTCACGCAGGAGCTCCCAGACAACCTCAGAGGATGTCTGCTACCCTCAAGTATTCTCCATGGCCCAGCCTCTCCCCCGTTGAGAGCCCCTTCTCCTGCCCTTTCTTGCTCTCAGCAGAATTGGTATTCTGGACTCAATTACTTTCAGTGTCCTCCAAGGTGACAACCAAACTGATTTTATTAGAATGGAGGACTGGTGTTTTCAGGGAGGAGAAGCACCCATTCAAGCCACTACCAACTCCTCTTCCTTAATGAGGCTTCGGATCCTTCTCTGAAATTGGCCAAGCTTTACACAGGCTGTGTGCGATCTACCGGGAACCTGAGAGGTGTGTACACACCAAGACATTCACGGGGAGGACCCACTTATATCTTTGTTAGTTAAAATGAACTGCATAGATCTAATAATTATGGAATAGGAGTTAGTTTTTCAAGCCCAAATGAGGTACTACTACTAAGACAAAAATCACTCTCTGGAAAGATTGCTTTTGCCCACCCAAACCTTTCCCAGCACCAAACAGCAACAAACTCATACACAGAATCAGGTTAGTAGCTTGTTTCTGCTACTAGTTCATTGACGGACATCAGGTAACAAGTTTCTTCATCTACAAGACCACAGTAACAAGAGTACGTAGCCCACGGGGCTTTGTGTGGATTAGATATGAAAACTCTTATGAAACCCTTAGCAAGATCCTTGGCTCCTAGTAAACATTTAAAAGATGTTGGCTACCATATTATCCCTCTCTAACTTATAATAGCTCCACTTAATGTGTAGTTTACCCAGTGCCGACCACTGTTCTGAGTACTTGACATAAGTTAACTTGGAATTTTCACAATGACCCTATGATGTACGTTGTCCCCGTTTGGAAGAGAAGCAAATGAAAGCACAGAGAGGAGTGATTTGCCAAAGTACTACCGTGTGTCGATGGCAGGGCTAGAGCTCGAACTCCAGCCTGGTCCCTCCATCTACACTCTTGACCACAACCACCCAGTTCTATGGCACCTGATGGGGGCTCTAGAAGGCACAGCCCATCTTATATCCAAGAAAAGTTGTGTTTGTGAGACAAAGAGAAGGCTGTCCGTGAACTCTGTCCCCTAAAGGAAGAAAATAAAACAAGTGATCCAAGCACCAAGAGGGAGCTTCCATTGGGAACATAGTCAGGTCCCACACTTGGCTGGAAGTGAGTCGTTCTGAAATCAGCAACATTTCTCTGTGGTGAAATTTAAGGGGAGGACGTTCTCCATCAAGAATGAACGTAAGTCACCATGAAGTGAGGGACTAAAGAGATTCTCTAAAAAGTGCAAAAGGAAGACAGGAGGGGCAGGAGGAAGAAAGGAAACAAAGGGGCTAAGGAAAGGCAATCCTATCCCTGGAGTCATAATTCACACGCAGCACAGGTTCTGGCAGCGTTTATAGGGACAGCCTGTTCAATAACACACACAATGCACAATGCTCTGACTAGTTTGATGTCGAAATGTTTTCTTGAATGAGATTCACAAAGGCAATTCTTGTTGTTTGACGTTCCTTCCAGTTTCTTGGGCCACGACGCCGGGTATGAATTGCCACGTGTGCCACAGGGCGCAGGGAGTGCGCCTGGCCACAGGTTGTAGCTGTTCATGCGCGAGTCTGGTCTCTCTGGTTTGGCGGCAGCTCTGCCTTGTATTTCACTCACTCCATTAACATTTGGGGACGGGAAGAAGGAGGGGAAAGAAACCTAAAAATTTCAACGACGCTAAAGGAAAATTTCCAACTTGTGATTCTTTTAAAAAGCGTCTGGCCTTTTAATAAAAATCTCTTTAAAGGTGCATCCAAAGAGGAGGTCTGCACTCAGGGATTTATCAAGGTAAAGTCTGGGCTGCTCTCATTTAGCTGCTGCCCCTGTGGAGGGTTTCCAGCCAGGACAAATAAAACCAAACCCAGGGTCCACAGAGCGAGCAAAAGGCCTCTGAAGGGTTTGTCACTCCAGCTTCTATCCATGAGTTTGCCTGTTGCCATGGGGATAGAAATCCTTTGATGGGGGGTTGGGGAGAATATTATTTTCAGAAGCTGGCTACTCCCAGGCAAGCTTTTCGACAAACTACGAAAACTCATAACCACTTAAGAGTAAAAGAGAATTAGTGAATTATATTTCAGCTCCTTTTCCTTGCAGTTGTCCCTTTTGAGGGAAATTATAAACCCTAAAGCAGGAAGCGGTGAGTTCTCATCAGTTGTGAGAGGCAAGCTAACCATCCACCCAGCATCATCACCATCATGGAATCTAGAAACCCTTCATTGGGCTGGATTGAGGCTGTGTTTCATCCATAAAATGCCCTCACTGCTTCTGGACCCCCACTTTCCGGGTGATCTTAGAGCTGAGAGGGGCTCCCTGCCCGCTGGAGATCCAAGGGTTCGGATACAACCCAGCACAAGGCCAAGCTGCTGCCTTCCCAGCCTCTTCTGGGAGGTGATTTCCTAAACGATTTCTTTGACCACACAGATAAATTCTCATTTAAATTCAGGGACATACACCCACAGGCTGATCGACAAAGACACACCATGAATTGAATGATAAATAATATATGCAGACAAAGACAACATCAGCTCTTATTTGCAGATGGAAGAACACTAGAAATTATTTCTGATGGAAGTATAAAAGATTAAATTCAAGCAGGGCATGGAGGAGGAAGTAATTTTTTTAAAGCTCCTTAAGAAACAACCTCATTGTTTCACTTTCAAAAGGCACTTTCTGTCTTGAATTGGGAATTCAGTGGGCACTTGGGAACCCAGGCCCCAGTGGGAGATGCTTGTCCACTACTGAGAGAGCCCAAGGGGGCAGAAACGGAAGTGAAATCTTAAGAGAGGATACCTGCTGATAGGCAGCCTGGCATCCATCTCCCTTCTTCTGGTAATTTTCTATCAGAAAACTCTCCCCTTTCCACTCCCACTCTGTAGAGCCAAAGGGTGTTGGAGCTGGGAGCAGGGTTCAGAAAATGAACCAAGTCATCCCAGTGAGACCCTATTGCCCAACTTGGCTCTCTTTTCACCAAAGTTTCCAGCCAGTGGGATGTAAGCCTGGGGCTGCTGGGGCTTGTGAGGTCAGGAGAGTCTGCCTGAGAGCACAGAGGAAAAGAGCCAAGCTACGGATCCCTAATTATGTATTGTGAGTGCCCGAATTCAGCCATTCCTGAAGCTAGGCTGCCCTTGATGTTTCAGTTACAGAAGCCAATGAATTCATGTTTGTGCTTATGTCAGCTTCAGCTGGGTTTCCCTCCCTCTGTCAAGCACTCAGTAAGATGGACTGGTGGGTCCTGCTCATATATGTGTAATATACACGAACTTATACAGATACATAAGTATATATCTATACCTATCTATCTATCTAATTACTAACATGAAGGCAACCCTCTTATGAGTATTAGTAAGAAGTTCTATCCCACTGACAGGCTAAATCTCCATAAGAAAATCCAGGTTTATCAGTTAAGCGTCAGATTTGGGCTCAGGTCCGAATCTCAGGGTCCTGGGATCAAACCCCACCTCAGGCTCCGTGATGATCAGCGGGGAGTTTGCTGATCCCTCTGTCTCTCCCCCCACGTGTGCGTTCTTTCTCTCTCTCTCTCTCTCTCAAATAAGTAAGTAAAATCTTTTAAAAATTAAGGAATAGTTACTTTTTTCTTAAGGATTACACAGGATGTCTTTAAAGAATTATATGGCAAACAAGGCCCTCACCTGAGATTAGGAGAAACAACTCTCAGAAGAAGGGGATCATGGCCTGGGAGGATACCTCAAAAGATGTTTAACGCAATATGGAAAATACAACTTAAAAAGGGAAAATTAATAAAAATAAGAATCAAATCAAAACCATGAGCCTTATGAGAACATACAGTGCTGGAAACAGGTGAAAGAGAGAGCCAAGAAGAAAGAACCATGACTAGCTTGAACCATTAAAAACTTGTTATTCTCTACCCCAAGGTTTAGGAGAATTCCAACAGAGTAGAGGTGAAAGTTTGCAGAGATTCCAGTAGGTGGAGAGGAGCTGGTGTAGACTGCTCTTCTCCTCATTCGGATGGTCCAGAAACCATGCCCAGAGGATGAGCCATCTTCCCCTTCCCATCCACAGACAGAGGTTCTAATCGAGCTATCTTTGACTCTTTACCTGACAGCCAACGCACCTAATCCATTTCATTTTATCTTCAAAATATATATAGTTTGAAGTTCATTCTTCAGTTCGTCCTCTAGTTCATTCTCACACTTTGGTCTTAGACGCCATCAGCCCTCATGTAGATTACTGTGAATGTCTCCTAAGTGTCCTCCCTGATTCTACCCGTGTCCTCCTTAATCTCTTCTGTAGACCCCAGAGTGAGCCTTTTAAAACACAGCTCAGACCATATCATTCCTCAGTTCAAAACCTCTCCATCTCACCCAACAAAAGCCAAAATTTGAATTTGGTCAGAATAAAGAAGATGGAATGACTATGACACATTTCAACCAGATAAGGAAATGAAGGCTAAGAGTAACATTTTGCCTCTTTTCTCTCTAACTGAAAAGCCAGAACAAAACCCGACAGAGAATATAACTACATAAAAGTTCCATGAAGGCAAAAGTAATCAAACCTTTAAAAATAAAAGTGAGTAGACTTCAAGCATTATGGGAAAGAAGTAAGACTCAGACTGTCTGGACTCACAACCCAGCTCCACCATATAACAAGCTGTGAGATTCTGGACAAATTATTTTACTTCCTTGGGTCTCGATTTTCTCATCTGTGAAATGGGGATGCTAACAGTACCTACTTCATCAGGTTGTTATGAAAACAAAATGACACATATAATGTGCTTAGAACCTTGCCTAATGTGTTGTAGGAATCCAATAAATGTTAACTATTAATGTTTATTATTATTTATGTTAAAGAAAAATTTTCAGATAATTTAGTTATGAACAAGTATCAAAATAGTGCTAACATCATGTTTGCAAGGGGAAAGGCCTATAGCAGGCCAACTCAGAGATATTTTACAGGAAAAGAGAATAGTGAAAATATCACTGTTAGATACAAAATAAAAAGAATAGCTGGTTAAAGGTCCCTGAACTCCTTTCTTACAATCACCTAAGAGTCAACTATGTGGGTAGGTAACTGATTTCCTAGACCAAATCTTCATTCCATTAAAATTCAGCAGAAAATTGCGTAAGTATTTTTTTTCTAGAAGGAGAATATCGATTTTTATCACATAGAAAAGTTTTACCCCAGACCAGATTTGGGACACTTTTTCTATTACGGGAAAGAAGTATACTAACACACTATGTACTCTCTCGCTGTTTCCTTGGAAATGTTCTATAAGGGGAGAGTGATGATGAGTCATATTATCGTTCTACAGTCATGAAAGTGAGGCCTCCCTCCCACAGTTGACCATGTTTACATGCTTAGGTCATATGACATGACAACAGAAGAGTATACAAGGGAATCCCATTCATAACAACAATCCAATGATATCATGGCAAAAGTATAATCTTCGAGCCAAGCAGACTCATAACCAAATCCTGGTTTGGTCAAGTTACTTAACCCCTCTTCATTTCCCTTTACGTATCTGAAAATAAGGATGACAATATCTGTTGTGTGGATAAGGTAAGACAAAATATGTCAAGTACCTAATATGCTGATATGTAATGTAAACTTAAGATAATATTGGTTTTCCCCTTTTCCTACTCCCCATTCCTACCTGTCTTGCCCAAAATACAGCCCAGTAAGTCTCTAAGCTAGTTGTTGCACCCCCATTTCCTACATTTATCAGGAATTCTCAGGAGGGGAGCAAAGTGAGCAATAATTCACCTCTCCCATATACCCCAAATGGCCATACTTAACCTAAAGCCCCATTTTAAGGGCATTATCTCCTAATGGTCCCAAGTCCAGTCTTCAGAGCTCCAGAACAACATGAGATTCCCAATGTGACCAGGAGAGTAGCCCTCCCCTCTGCCACTCGGGGCCATGCTTTGTAACCTGACCTTCTGTCCATGGTCTGAATGATTCCCCCAGCTCCTGACATGTATCCCTCCAACCCCAACCACAGCACTCATCGGCTCCTTGGGTTGGGTGGGGACAGCGTCTCCTCCATCTATCTTATCTTCCTTTCCCATGCATTAGCCTAGAGGCAAACATGGCAGCAATGTGGGTTTGGGGAAGAGGATGGAAGGGGGGTAATTTATTGGAAATAGTTATCCACTGTTCTCAGTTATAGAATAAGCCTTGAGTACTACGAATCTGAATTATGTCTAAGGAGGGAAGAGAATATAGACTCAGTCCCTGTTATCATTCATGGCCAATTGAAAAGAGGAGCCTGCTCCTTAAGGCCTGAGTAGTCATGTCTCATCTCCCTTATGTCCTCCACGTCCTTGCTTATAATGGAATCTCAATAATTACCGAAAGTATGAATAAATTAGTGAAAATTTCTCTTCAGCCAACTTAGCACATATTCTAAAGATGTGATTTGGGAGGGGACATTAAAACTCAAACTAATATTTATTTAATGAAGCAAATGCTTCCTTTCAAAAAATAGATATGGCTAGGGGATTAAAACACAATTGGTACATTTCTTTTGCAGTTGGGAATTCTATTATTCGAATTTTCAAAAGATGTGATTCTTGTCAGGCCAAAACATTTATGATAAAGTATCAGGGCACTGAAAATAATGGCCTATTGTGTGAGAGAGGATAATAAAACATGTACATTGTCAAAATTAGAGATTGGGCTCAGATCAATAAAATGAGACTCAATTTTTAAAACAGCAAAGTGATTCCCATATGAGAAAATATGGAAGCAAGTTGAGAATTGGGACTGTGTGTCTGGCTGAGTGTGAGTAATAAATAGTTTGCAGGTCCACAGAGGGCCCCACCGCAACACTAGACCGTGGCGTGTCGTGCTGGGATGCAGGGATTCACTCCAAGGTCAAATAGGCATGTGTTTATTACTCTTGATTTGGCCTTCATAAAGACAAACCCAGTGGGGACACTAACTATATTCTTCTTCAAGCTCCAAATTTCAAAATCACCGTAGACCAAAGAAGTTTCACAGGAAAATGAGAACAAGAAACATTTTTTTAAACTAAGGTCTTACAAGAAAACACAAGTTAGAAGGACTATGTTTGGTCTGTAAGGAAAGAGATTAAGGGGAGCCATGAATCTTTAAGTGTATAAGGTTAGGGTACAGAGAGAACAAAAATGATTTATTCTCTCCATTCAGAGTGGATAGTTGAAATAATAAAGGCATGGTGTCAGCATTGCTTCATGAGCACTGATAAATCTAGAAAACAGGCGATGAGGACAATTATGGGCATGGTCTGCTCCACCCTGGGCAAAGGCTGGCCTTTATTCAACCTATTACTCAAACACCCTGCTTTTCCTCCACTAGCATAAACAAAACTATCCTCACAGAAACCTCGGAAGGAGGAAAAATACCTTATCCTCTCACATAGAAGGTATCAAAATAAGAATATTATATTCCAGGACAAAAACAACATGATAGGGTGGTGGAGGGAGAGGGTATATGCTATTACCACCAACACCAGTTCCCTGTTCATCCTGCGTGTGTGAACTGGTGAGGTCTTAAGGGATGTCTGTCCTCTGTGAACTTTGTACACTTTAATTTGGTTTGTGACTTCCAAATATAGACCTACAACCTATGTAAGTTGTACTGAGAAGCAAAGAGGAAGGTCTTTGCTCCTCCTCCCTGAATGCGGGGCAATAGGGCTCTCTTCTGAACCTTTAACAGCTCCCATCCATCCCAGGGACAGAGCCATAGGCGCTCTACAAATGACTTGTGGCTTTTGTCCAGCTCAGGCCAGTTCTCCTGCCCTCCTCCCTCACCCTGACCTGTATCTCCATTCCGTGTCTTATGGTCTCATGCCTAGTTTCCCAAGACTCTTCCCTGCCTCTTCAGGTGAACACTCCATGTGTAGCCTCTGCATGGCCCTCATTTCAGACATGGCCTCAGAACTTTCCTTTGGATCTCTCTTGATTCCATGCTCTGCCCCCTGAGAGCCACCCTCACCTCCCCCCACACCAGCTCAGGCTCCTAAATCCCAGACCTGGTCAGAGAAGTCCCAGAACCGCCAGTCCAAGAAGCATAAACTTGACCATGCTACCCAAGGCCACTCTGAATATAAATGAATCCTAAGTATCTAAAAGGGTTATTTGGGATGAAATGTATAGATATTTGGCCAAGATTCAGAATCTCTTAACCTGCCACTCTGTAAGATTGTGAGGGAAGAAGAGGGAGGTCCCTTCCCCTCAACCAGCAAAAAATACTCTCTCTGTTCCTGTGAGGCCTGGATCACGAGCAACATGCCTGCAGGGGTCAGAGAAGTGATGGGATGGTTGAAGCGAGCCAGGCAGGGGCGTGGTGGGAAGCGTGGCCCCCTGCAGACCATCCCCACCTGTCTTAGGTTACTCAGGCTGCCATAACAAAGTACCGGACTCGGGGAGGCTTAAACAACAGAAAGGTGTCTTCTCACAGTCCTGGATGCCAGAAGTATAAGATCAAGGAGTTGATATGTTTGGTTTCTTCTGATGCTTCCCTCTTTGCCGTGTGGATGGCCACTTTTTCACTATCCTCACGTCGTCTTTCTTCTGTGTCTGTGTGCTCATCCCTTTTATCAGGATCTCAGTCATATTGGATCAGTGTCCACTCTATGACCTCATTTAATTTGATTACCTCTTGTAGACCCTATCTACAAGAGTGATTCCTGGGAAAACACTTTGAATTAATCTGACCTGGCTCTGTCCCAAAGATAATCCTACAAACAGGTACAGAAAAGAAACTGGTACATTTCAGAAAGGATCTGTGACTTCTCTGGGCCTCCTTCAAACCTCAAGCAGAGAAGCTGCTTCTAGGCACAGTACAGTAATGGCGGTGGTAGACGGACTGTAGGCCAAGAGTCATATTTGACCCATAATAGGCATAACTGTGGCAGATTCTGGGGAGACCTGGTAGCTAAAGTCTGACAGACCCCAGAGCCGTGTAGCTGGGGCCGGGAGCTAAGAAGAACGGTAGGCAGTGATAAAGGTAAATGCAGCATGCCGCGGGGGCACAGAGGCAGCCAAAATCAATGCCCATCTCTGAAAATGAGTGTGAGCTGGTTGGATGAAGGAACCGGGATGACAAAATACTTAGAGAAAAGTACCTAATATGTGCCTTGCATTATTATAAATGCTATACGCATGTTGACTCATGTCATCCTCTGGGGGAGGTCTTTTGTTATTACATTTCACAGATACAGAAACTGAGGCTCAGATATTAAGTAAGCTGCTCAAGGTCCACAGCTAGTAAGTGGCAGAGCCACAGTTCAAACGTTCATGGTCTGCCCTCACAGCCTGTGCCTGGCTGCCCCTTAATGGAAGGGTAGACATGGATGAAAAGGTCACTCTTGAAAGATATTTCAGGATGAAAATGGACTTTGGAGTCCATCCAGTCCAAGTGATACATGAGATGGGGATATTTGGGCTAATGCCCTCAACCGTCTTCACTTCGCAGATTGTTCTGAATCCTCAGACTTCAGAAGCACCTGTTGTTCTCTCTTAAGGATTAACATCCCTAGGACAAAATTAATGGGCACCCGGCAAGGATGCTACTCAATCTGAAATTAAAAGTAATCAAGGATGAATGGTCAAGATGCTGAGGATTGTCATCCCAATCAAAAGCTACGATCCCTTGCCCAGTTTCCAGATAATGAACAAGTTTTGTGGACCTGGAACCTAATAAAGGAGAGACTAGGTCCTGGGAGGAAGGACTCCACAACATCATGGCAAGTGTATCCAGCAACAATTCCTCCAGTCCTTCCCCAAATAGATTGTGTGGCCATTTGCCACGGGCACACCAAGGAAAGGGAGACACCCAAACATTTTGAGGTCTACCAAATACAAGATCTGACTTGACATTGCTAACTGGAGACTCAAAGCATCAATATGCCCCTCCGTTTAGAGTGAGAACACATGGGTCCCAGGAAATAAATAAAGGTAGCATGGCCCAGGTCTGGCTTACACTGGACCCACTGAATCCAAGGACCCATCAATTGTCATTTCCATAGTCCCCAAGTGAAAAATTGGATGCACACACACCCACATTGGACTGTGGGAAAGCCAAGTGGAAACTACACTCCTCCCAAACCCAGTTCAAAATAGTAAATCAAAACCAAGATAACTTTCTGGAGGAATGGCAGGAAAAAAACACTTAAAGGGCAGAGGGTTGGTGAACCCCATCTTACCTCCATTTATGTCACCAGTCTGGCCCCTGCAAAAAGCAGACAGATCCTGAAGGATGGCCGTTTAGATGGCCACCATTCAATCGAGCCCAAATGCAGCTGCTCTACCAGATGTGGCATTTTTGCTAGAGCAAATGAACATAGCCTTGGGTCTATGGCATGCAGCCACTGATCTGGCAAATGTATTATTTTCCATCCCTATCAAAAAAGAGGATCAGAAGCACATATATATTTATAGTCTGGTTTGAGGGCAATAATAACTCGCCTACCTTCTGTCATAATACAGTCAAAAATAAAAACCTGGACTGATTAAACATCCCACAGAATATCACCCTGGTCCATTATACTAATGGCATTATGCTAATTGGATTGGATGAGCAGGAAGTGGCTAGGACATTGCAAGCCTAACTAAGCCACGTGCACTCAGGACGCTAGGAAATAAACGGTACGCAGGTTGAGGAACCCACCCCGTCAGTAAAAAAAATTAGGTTTCCAGTGATCTGAGCAATGCCAGGGCGTTCGTTCCAAAATAAAGGATAAACTATTGCATCTTGCACAAGTCTCCACAAAAAATGAAGGCTAATGATGCCTGGTTCCAGTAACGGGTTCTTGAGACATAGGACTACCTCCCGCCAGGCATGGGGGTCAGGGCAATTAGGCAATAAGAGCGTTCCTGGAAGCCACTTTTCCTCAGAAATGGCTAGCAATAATTCAACTCTAAACAGAAGTGACTACACACCACTTAATCCAAAGGCATTCCTAACTCACTTCTGCTTACCAGAATCTCAAAAGGCTATTCCAACACCACCGAACCCAAGAGGAAGTTAGAGTGTAGATGTTTTCAAAAGTCTGCCCAGGTGCACACATTGCTAGGGCACCTCCGAGAGTCTCGGCAGGGGTCTGTTCAAGTGAAAGACCTGGGAGTTGACATGCCATTAGCTTCTGGGTAAATTCAACAATGGCCGGGAACCAAGACAATGAGCATCTGGAGGGGGATGGAGGATGGGGTGTCAGGCCAAGGTGGAGCTGGATGTGGGTGCTGAAGTCTTGGTGCACTTTTCCAAAACTTCTTCTTGATGCCTACATCTGTAAATATTTTCACCACTGTGACAATTACCAAGAGCTTTTTGTTTGTTTATCAAACTAGGTTCCATCAAATACTCTCATAATTAGGAACAGCTGGTGAAGTGCAGGGGCTGGGAGGAGAGCCGCCACTCCATCCTCATCCAAAAAGAGTCATGGAGACGAAGAGTTTGGCTCCTTAGCTGCTACTCTGGGTGGGAATTACAAGTATCTGGATGTTCTTGCCATGGTCTAAAATTCCAGCGCTTGACACAAGGCATGAGAGCTTGTGGCTCCGTTTTCCACATCTGCACATTGACGATATTTACTAGTTGGTGACTGCTGGATGAATGGCACTATCGAACTGCAAAATCACAGTATTATGGCTTTTCCTCTTTCATCCCATGGGGCAAGATGAATTTATGATATCGTAATTGTTTCCATGGCAGCAAATCATATTGTCCCAAACAGGGGATTTTATGACTTCATGGCTGGATGAAGAAAAAAGGAGAAATCGGATTGAGAGTGAGAAATTTGCTCAAGCATTAAATATCTTCAATGATAGCAAGGGGAATAGAGCAAATTACAGATAGGCGAAATTGCCTTTGGTTTAAATGTTCTTTTTACAAGTTCATCCTGGGGCAGAAGCCCCTTCTCTAGGCATATAATTTGTATAATGATGCTTCTTTGCTTGAATTCGCAGAAGGCTAATGGTGAAGCTCATCTATTTCGGAATGCTTCAGCAATGCTGTTTCTAATTGTTTTGCAGCAAATATCTGGATTTCTGCTCTAAGCAGTTTTGTTTGGCTTTTCTATTTGTTTGGGTTGTTTGGAGGCTTTTCTTTTTTTATTCCCTCAAGGTTTTATCTACACAAATTCATTTGAAATAAACCTTTCCAGATAAAAATTGGCTTTATGTCATCTGAAAAACTGTCAAGAACTCTCTGCTCACTAGAGGTGTCTGCTTTGCCTTCTGTAGGTTCCTATGGACTTCATTCTCATATTTCCAGTCTCTCATTAGTTTCTGTTTATTGCCTAAGAAGAAAGCAAAATTTCTTCCCAATTTGGAAGCCACTTAAATTCACCTCAGTTTCATTTAACCATATACAACAAACAAAGACTTGGGATTTTAAAATTCTGGGTCTCTCACTTGATCGCTCTTTCCTTTCCTCTCTCTCTCTCCCTCCCTCCTTCTCTAATCTCTCTTCCTTCCTCTCCCTCCTCCTTCCTTCTCTCCCCATCTTGCCCCAACTCCACACCACTCCATTTTCTGCACAGACATATTTCCAGTACCTTCTAAGAGTAGTGTCCCCCCTTTTCCTTTTAACCCTCACATACCCAGAATCTGCAGATTCCTGCTAATTCACAAACTTCTGGCCAACTAGCTCACCCAGGAGCACCACAGGGTTTCCATTCTCTGAACATCCCGGAGACTCACTGTTTCTTATCATTGTGTCTCAGTAATCTTTCTCCATTCTTATTCTGAAGATTCCACCTTGCTGAATCCTGTACAACGAATTACTCATCAATATGATTCCATAAACAAGTGTTTTATGATGATTTGTTTTATGTCAGTTTGGGTAGACTATAGTAGCCAGTCATTTAATCAAGCAGTAATCTAAGCATTTCTCTGAAGGCATTTGGTAGATGTGTTTAACATCTATAATAGGTGACTTTAAGCAAAGGAGATGACCTTCAATATTGTGGGTGGGCCTCGTCCAATCAGTTGAAGGCCTTACGAGCAAAAACAGGTTGCTCAAAGAAGAAATATTGCCTCAAGATTGTAACATGAAGTTCTGCCTGAGTTTTCAGGCTGATGCCTGCCCTAAATGATTTAGGACTTTCCAGAACTCCACAATCACATTCACCAATCCTTAAACAAGTCTGTGTGTGTGTATGTGTGTGTGCGTGCATTTGTTTTTTACATTTCTTGGAAGAACCCTGATTGATACATGTACATAAAGAACACACTAGGTGTTTAGTGACATGCTGAGCAATATACTGTAAGAAATACAAAGGACACAAAAGATGTGGTCCATTTCCCCCAAAGAGCTTACAGTTCATGGGAGAACCAGAACTAATAGTGCCTAAAACAATGGCAAATTTAAAAAAATAATAATAAAAGTAGGGTTTAAATGTTTTGTGTAGTTGCCTAGGAGTTCAGCCGAAAGAAGTATCAGTGAGAACTGGAGGGGTCAGGGAACATTTCATGGAAGAAGTGAGGGTTGAGCTGGCCCAGGGAGGATTTGAGGACTAGCACAGGCATGGGAGAGATCAGAAGAAACTCAGGCAAGAAAAGCCAAGCAGAAGAAGGCCCAGAGGCAAGCATGTGTGCAGTCTTCTTACAGAACCAGGAGGAGACCAGTCTGAGTGGAGCAGGGTGCATTCAGAAAACCTGGAAAGCAAGGCTGGAGAGGCCGACTGGGATGGAATTGGGGGAGACCCCAATAAACCCTGGGAGGATTGTTTAAACCTTAAAATTATCGAAGAGATCCTAGAGTTTAGAAGCAAGAGAACTTAGAGATTGACAAATTCAAGGACCTTGCCCAAGCGCCCATGGCTAGTTAGTGGTAGCGCCAGAGAACCAGGTTTCTTGACCCTTTGTCTAACCTTGTTCCCACCACTCCTCTCTGCCTCCATACAGAATAGAGAAAAGATATCATGGAAATGGCGTTAGAGAGATTGTCTAGTTGGTGGACTATGGGAGCAGGGATGAGACCTTAGAAGGGAGGCTCCCAGGTGTGGGAGGCAAGGGTCTCCACCAGGGGAACATGGGGAAGAGAAGGATGACGGAAGGACGGACACACAAACCCAACAGCACCTTCTCAACCTTCACCCTTCCCAGGTCATATTAGCATTTTATAATGTCTGTGACTCCTTCCTGAAACTGCAACCCTCATCTTCTCTGACCCTTTCTCTCCTCCCTCCTCTCTTTATGCTCCTTCTCTGGATCCTTCCTCCTCCTAGCTCATCAATGTAAGTGGCCATCTTGTCCACTCTTTTTAACAATACCTTGGCAATTGTGATCAATCTCTTGACCTAAACTCTAACCTTGGTAATGACCTCCATATTGCCATTTCTAGGTCTGACCACTGTCATGCATTTCGGGCTCATGGGTTTAATTACCTATTAGAAAGCTCCACTTGGATGGAGCTTTCTGGCACCTCCCACTCACTGTGACTGCAACTAAACTCATTGCTGGCCTCCTCACACTTGATCCTCTAGTCTTCCCTGTTTCTGACTTGGGGATCAGACACTTGGGCTCAACATCCCAGCATCGTTTTTGCTACTGTTCCCTCTTGTTTGTTCTCCAAATTCAATTAGATGCAAAGTTCTGTTCATTCTACCTCACCAGCATCTCCGCCAACCCCATGCCTGCATTTCCACCTCTGCTCCTACTTCTACCACCCACATTCTGGCTACTGCGACCTCCAGCCTAGATGATTATGCCCTCTCTTGCATTTCTCATCTCCAACCCATTTTTGAGGCTGTAACTAGATTAACTTTCCTGAAACACAGCTCCAATGCATTATTTACCTGCATGGTATTTTTGAATCTTTTTCCAAGGCCTCCAAACAGAAATAAGTTCCCTTCCTGTCTTCTTCACCTTCCTTCCCACTCTCCCCCTCCCCGACTCTAGGCTCCAGCCCCGCTCAGCGATCATCTTCCCTTCTCACTGGTGGCTGTGTTGCCTCCTGGGTTCTGTTCATGCTGTTCCTTCTGGCTGAAAGGCCAACCCCAGGGTTGTCATGTCCAAGCATGACCTAATTCTCACAGTCCATCTCAAATGTCCCTCTTTCTCAAAGCCTTCCTGAACTCAAGTGGAAGTAATTTTCCCCTCTTTTGCATCCTCATAACCCGAATCAATCTGTAACTCATTATTTTCCTCCTTAAATTACTCTTCCTGAACATGTTTTACCTCTAGGCTTTGGTTACAAACTCTCCGAGGGTAGAAAATGAATCTTTATAGCACCAACCCCAAAGCATTTACACAGTGTTTTGCACATACTAGGCAATAAATAAATATTTCCTTAGTGAATTCTGAAAGAAGACACTATGGGACTTGGTGTGGATTGGAAAAAATATTTAAAGATAGGAATAAGGAGAAATGGAAAGGTTTCAGGTTTAGCTAGGTGGAAGGAAATAGTGACACTGGGAGGGGACAGTGACTCTGACAGTGGAAAGGGATTTGGGGGCTTTAGGTGACAATAAGATTTCTAAATGGAAATGGCTACCTGGCAGCTGGAAATATGGGTCTGGTAGTCTCAGATAAGATGCCAAGACAGGGGCACAGACGTGAGAGAGAAAGTTCTGAGAGTACATGGGGTCCTCAGCGAATAATATGGAGGAAGAGAAAAGCACAGGTGATGAACCTGAGCCTTGAAAAATAGAACAGAAAACAAAGAAGTTGCAGTCAAAGAGTAAGGGACAAGAACTAATATCATAAAGAGAACAGCATTTCCAGAAGGAAAGAAATGCCAACAATGTTACATAGAGACATCTATAAGTCACCTGCTGAATGAATGTTTATTGAGCATCTTCTATGCGTCCAGCACTGTTGGACGTGCTAGCGATTCAGTGTTAAATATAATAGAGCCCCTGAAGAGTTACAGTCCAGTGGGGAAGAAGAAAAAGCACACATAAACATATAGCAGGTGGCAATGAAGCTCCATAAAGAAAAGTGGGGTAAGGAGATAGAGAAAGAGAGGGGTGTTATCTTAGATAGGAAAGGTCTCACCATGGAGGTGACATCTGAACAGAAAGCTGAATGAAGTCAAGGAACGAGCCATGTAAATATCTGGGCAAGTGTCTGGAAACAGCCAGACAATGGTGGGCATGGTAGCTTCCTTCTGGGTGTCTTAGCCTGCTCTGACAGGTAAGTGGTAAGAACATGAGATGAGGAAGGAGAGGCAGTGTGGAGATTTGAGGAAGGAGAGACAGCCACTGTCACGTGCTGGGGGGCAGGTAGGGGGCTGCACATGCCAGATGAATGGAAATTGTGCCAGGCAGAGGCAGAGGTGCTGTAGAAGGGAGACCTCGAGAATCAAGAGTGAGCTCGGACTTCCTCCAGCAGGGACTCTGGTTCCAGGACACAATCCTCACCTGGTTCACCGTCTACCTCCAGAAAAAGTTGGCCCTTCCAGAGTGCCCAGTTGGTCAATGCCACCATTTGCCAACTCCCTGACAGAGAACTTTTGAGAAATCTTCCTTTCCCTTTGAGTCTTTCCAAATCCTTCCTGACCAATTCCTAATCCAGTTTGCTAGCAAATCCTGCTGTCCTTTCCTCTCTTGATATTTAGTGTTCCTACCTATCTTTCTGTTTGCACTGTCACAGCCTGAGAACAGACATGGACACTTTGCCAGGGAAACCGTCTTCCTCCTCAGACTTTTTCCCTCTGATTCTACCTACCCTCCCCCCACTGAGCCCCACCACCTCAGCCACAATCACCTACTTCTATTGGTATTGCTTTTATCCAACCATCATTTTTATTTTACTTTTCTTCCTTTTTTGGGCTGGGATTCTAACATCACCAAAGACCAAGCCCAGGCTGTTGAACCCTTGGATCAGGAACCAGGGAGCTCTGCCTATCTTAGCCTCTTCACTGTGGCCCTCCCCCTTGGCCTGAACTTGTCCATCCCTTTGCCCCAAACCTGTTCCCAAGTGGGGCCACAGGCTCAGCCATGCCATCTAGGCAAACGTGCTGGTTGATCCAGTACTGTCCACAGGCCTCCCTGGCTCTATCGGGTCACGTGATGGCCACCTCCCCCTTCATCTGTGTGCCCACCCTCACCAGTCACTCCTGCTCCTGGCACATAAATGTGACATTAGGGGAACATGTGGCCGAGGACAGTGTGAATCTCTGGCTTCAATCTGTCAACTCTGAGGATGGGTCCTGCTTTAAGCAACTGCTTAGATCCTTGATCTAATAATGTAGGGACGAGGGAGCCCTCATGAAACTGGGACAGCCTAAGCACAGTGATGTGCTCGCAGCTTAAAAACCACAGCAAAACAAACAAACAAACAATAAATGCAGCATTTCCACTCTGAAGCTTTGTTAATAAGCAGCAGCAGGGCAAACCCCGTTATTCAGCAAATATGTACTTGAATCTATCGACCTTTGATCGGTTGAAGTTACAGGAAAATGTATTCCCTCCCCAACCCCAAGCCCCTATTCCCCTGACAAAACAGCAAAGTCATGGGCCAGGAACTGTGATTTTAGCCTTTCTCCGAAGCATCTCCTCCTGGCTCCTGAGCTGGGAGGTCTCCCTCTGGCCCCATTATTCAGAGGGAATGAACACCAGCAGCCTGTGAGCTAGCTTGGCCTAAACTTGGCCCTGGAGACTCAGAACCTGGCTTCAGAAGAGTGGGAGGGGCAGAATGCGAGGGAAGAACAGAGGGTAAGAACCTTCTAGGCTACTTACTGCCCTTGGAAGCACCAGGGTGCGGGGAAAGAAGGCTTCAACAGCCTGCCACCGTAAGTAGCGCCTCTGAAAGCTGCTGTCGCTGAGGGAGGCTGAGCAGGAGCCCCTGACCTTCCCTACAGCTCCCAGGGGACACAACCTGTGGCCCCTCCTGAGCGCCCCTCCGCACCCCCTTTGGCCTCAGCCCTCTCCGCTGCACGCGGCGGCGCGCACACCCCGTCCTGGGTGAACTCCCCGGGGTGAAGCCCTAAAGGTAACTGAGAAGGCTTTAAAAAACAAATCCCCGTAATCCATGTGGAGGGGGGGAAAAAACCCACAAAAAAACAAAAAACAAAACCAAACCCAGCCACGTTTGAGTAGCATCTCGGGCACTGCTGGTAGTGCGCGGCAGAAACGAACGAAATCTTCAGCCGGTCAGTCCCGAGCGTCTTTACCACGGAAAACAATGAGGAAACGTCTTCCTCGCCTTTGTTTGTGGGAAATTTCGTAAGAATTCCCATCTCTGCGGCTATTTTCACGCTGTCCTCTTAGCCGCATGCAAATCCCGAGCCGCGCGCTAGAGGCCGCTGTTCATCACAATCCAACTTGGCCTCCGGTGAGGTCCGCCGGCCCGCCCGCCTCACGTCTTCACCGTAGGGGGAGCGACCTGCGGGCTCTGGCGGCAGGAAAATCTGCTGGGTAACGCCCAGGCCAGGTATGTCGGGATGCATCCACCTGCAAGGACGTTTGCCCTTCGTTACACAGAAGTATAAAAGGGGGGAGGGGGCTATCATCAAAGGGGCTTCCAATTAATTAGAATTTTTCACAAGTGCTGCATAATTTGTGACCTTTTAAACACTTGCCCTATTCCCCTGCCTTCCCCTCCTCAACTCCCCAGCTGTATCACTTCTTTGCAGGTGACCCAACAAGCAATTTGAAGAAGGTACGATAAGAACGACTTGAACCAAAGCCAGGGTTTCAATACAGGCCATACCTGCGGCTAGCTACTACCACTGACACCACTGGGTTTGTATCCCTCCTAGCCGGTTCTGTGCCCAGAATATAAAACAGCTAAGAAATAAAAAGCTGAGAACCCTGTAAGCCGTTACAGCCTTGCCTGCTGCAGAGATTTCTAAAGCTGCTACTCCTCAAAGAGCAGCGTCCGAATGGAAGGCTGTTATTAATGAACCAGAGCTCGGCCTGGCCAGCTTCTACTCTTCCTTTCCTGCGTCTCCCAATTACACTCATCCATCCCTTCTTTGGTCCTGACTTCGGAAATTGCAGTTCTTTCCACACAGACCAACGCAAAGGCGAGACAGAGGCCAGAGTGGACATAAAAGTCAGCAGTACTTTTCATTTCGAGGCAAGTCATGAAGCCCTTATTTATCATTTGCAGCATTTCCACTTCTGTCCTTTGCTCCGGATCCAAAGTACAATCTAGATGGTGACACAGGGTCATCATTACACACATGCAGACGCTGGTACAAGACAATGTGTAATTCAGCGTTAAGATCGGAGCACAGGCTCCAAGTCTTAGGGAAGTTCCTAAAAGAGCCCTGAGCGCCAGTGTAGACAGGCAAAGGCTTCTTGGTGAAGAGCAGGGCTGAGCCCCTTCTCTTGCGGGTGGTGGACCTGGGCTGAGAGCACCCGGGGTAGGGTACTGCTGAGGGGACTGCCCACCTGCACTGAGTTGGAGGGGAAGACAGGAACCACCAACAGTGCGGCAGCAGGGGGTGAATCTGCACACTTCCGTTGTGGTGGTAAAATGTACATAACATGGTATTTACCACTGTGAACCTTTTTAAGTGTGCAATTCAGTGGCATTGAGTAGATCCACATTCTCATGCAACTGTCTCCACTGTCCATCTCCAGAATCTCTTCCTCATCCTAAATAGAAACTCTGCACCCATTTTAAGCAGCGGCCCATTCCCCTCTCCTCCCAGCCCCTGGTGAACTTCATTTTACTTTCTGTAGCTATGAATTTGCCTATTCTACGTACCTCGTGTAAGTGAAATCATGCAATAGGTGTCCTTTTGTGACTGGTTTATTTCATGTAGCATAATGTCCTCGAGGTTCCTCCATGCTGTAGTATGAGTCAGAACTCCATTCCTTTCTAAGGCTGAATAATATTCCATTGTATGGATATATGACATTTTGCTTATTCATTCATCTGTAGATGGACTTTTGGGTTGTTTCCACTTTTTGGCTATTGTGAATAAAGCTGCTCTGAACATTGGTGTACAAGTATCTTTTTAGGTTCTTACTTTCAGTTCTCTTGGGTATATATCTAGGAGTGGAATTACTGGATCAATATGGTAATTCTATATTTAAGTTCTTGAAGAACAAATTATTTCCCACAGCAGCTGCGCCATTTTACATTCCGAGAAGTGAAGCACAAGATACCAATTTTTCCACATCCTCACCCAGCACTTGTAATTTTCTGGTTTTTTTTTAATAATAGCCATCTTAATGGGTGAAGTGGTATGTCATTATGGTTTTGATTTGCATTTCCCTAATGATTAGTTATTATTGGACATCTTTTTTGTGCTTATTGGCCTTTTGTATCTTCTTCAGATAAATGTCTATTCAAGTCTTTTGCCCACTTTTGAATGACCATACACTTTTGAGGTAGTATGCTGTTTCTGTCCTGGCTTGGGCCCTTCCTAGCTGTGTGACCCAGAGCTCGTTACATAATTGCTCTCGGTTTCTTCATCTGTAAGACAAAAATAATAGTATTTGCCCACACAGGATTGTATGAAGATTGAGTTTGGATCTATAAAGCGCTTTGAATAGCAGCATAGCAGACCCGCAGGAAGTGTTAGATTCATTACTAAACACGGTGGCTTGGAGAGGGGAAGGATGGAGTGCGGGGCGGCGGGAGGAGTGGGGAGATAGCATCCTACCACAGGGGCTGGTGGGAATAGCCTCAGAGACCCTTCTAGTCTAGCCTCTGTATATAACCAGAAAGCAAAGAGACAAAAAGTTTGGCCCAAGGGCCCAGGGGCAAGAGGGGCCCTTGGAGCCGCTGCTCCAGAGTCCAAGACCAGGCTCCTTCTACCACACTTTCTACTGATTTCCATTCCAACCTGCAGTGTTCCATTAGCATCCTCATGGAATATGACTTGAACATCTTCAAAACCATCTTGATATCCTCTTATTGGCATCATAGTGATGGACCTACAACCGTTGTCCGTTCTGAGGCTCAGAGTGGGAGCTGGTGTGAGCAGGAGGCAGTGTTGCCTCCAAAATTCCCTTTTAGGGAAAGGGAGCCCCAGGTTCTCTCAGTGCTAGGGGCTGGCCAGCTTTCAGTCAGCTTCACAGTTCTCAGGGATCTACTCCCACCTTTCCCTCTCACTTGCTACTTCTGTGGGACAGACCAATTAGAGTAGAAGACTAGGGACTAGAAGACCCTATCCTAGAGAGACAACTCTTGGGACCTCCCCCAAAGGGCCTGAGAGTGTAGGCAACCCCCACTTCCGGTGGAGGTCTTACTGAGTGGAACCCTGCTTGTCTGTGTGAAACTCCCCATTATTCTGTGCCTACCAGCACGCATGACAATGCTAACTGCCTCCCAACCCCCCACGGTGGCAGGTGACACAGCAATAGGTGGACAAATGGACACAAGATGAGCCGAGGCTGCACGGTCTGCCGAGGGTTTTTACAGCACCTCAGAAACAACACCTGGCATCAGTGGTGAAATCAATATGGCCTTTTTCATAGTCCCTAAAGCTGAAGTTCATTTCCAATTTCCTAAACCGTCCTGCCTCCAACAGCAGAATCCGTTCATATCAGTTTGACATAAACCCAGACGCTCTGCATCTCTACCTCAGATTTGGCTAATGTGATTTCTCCTGTTCACCGCCCCTAGACAAGGCAACACGTACTTTATCTCTGACTGAGCCTCATGGCCTCTCTCGTACAGTCTGCTTGCTGATGATTCACATCAAATTTCCTGTTTGGCTTCCTTTAGAGATGCATGGCTCCTGGTGTTTTTACCTATCTTCTCGTGGTGCATCCGGCCCAAGAATGCTTATCACACTTGTCAGCTTAGCAGCCGTCCCTCTCCACCAATGCCACCCCAGGCAGCAGAAGGAAGTTTCACGTTTTAAAAATGTTTTGATTATTTCTTCTTCCTCCTACTTTCCCCCTTCTCTTCCAGGATGAACAAATGTGGGCTGTTATAACCCCAGGGTCCCAGGGACATCTTGGGTCATCACATGTCCAGCGAGCAAGAAGCACCCGCGGGCCCACGACCAAGTCCTCCCCAAGGGGGAGGACGAGGGCCAGGGAACCCAAAGCATGAAGGGTGGCCTCCAAGGCCTACGCAGCCATTTGGAGGAAGAAGTTGGAGCTTTGGGGGTCGCCCGGTACACCAAGGATGATTAATGCCACAGTGGTGGCTTCCACACCAGTGGTTTTTGAATTGCTCCCCAAAAGTGCGGGGAGAGAGAGAGAACGGGTGGAGAACGAGGGACAGCCAGGGTCTGGGCCGCCTCCTTTGATTTAAGGAGAGGGGCTCCGAGTTTAGATGTTTCATACAAGATGTTCTTTGGAAGAAGCCCCTCTGTGGCCCCAGACAGGCAAACCCATAAATGTGCTTAAAAGATCACTGTCCTGGGGGGAAGGACGTCGGTCCCAACCTAGCTCCACAGTCTTTGTCAGAGCATTGGCGTTCTCCCTGCCATCTCCGAAATTAAAAGACTCAGGCTAGGAGATGGCTAAGGACCTTCCAGTTGCCTGATCTCTTCTTAAATGTGATTTGTAACCTTTAGACGACTGGATCAGCTCCCAGTCAGAAGAACTTGGAGCTCCGTTCCAGCTCATGGTTCTGCTACCTGGGCAGGAGGACGCTCCTCCCCTGGAATCACTGATAATGTTGATGGCCTTGCAAGGTTGTTGTAGGGGTTAAAAATAGTATATAGAACTCTTGGGGCGCCTGGGGGCTCCGTTGGTTAAGCGTCTGACTCTTGATTTCGGTTCAGGTCATGATCTCAGGGCGAGCCCTGGGTCAGGCTCCATGCTGGGCGTGGAGCCTACTTAAGATTCTCTCTCCCTCTCCCTTTCCCTCTGCCTCTCCTCCTCGCCACCCCCACCTGCTCTCACTCCCTGCCCCTGCTCCTGTAAATGTGAGCTCGCTTGCTCTCTGTTTCTCTCTCTTAAAAGACAAACAAACATATATATAGAACTCTTCTCAGCCCATAGTCGTTCCTCAGTGAAGAGTAGCTATGACCTACCATGATTTTTATGCATATACCTTTAACATTTTATGCATATACCTTTTATGCATATACCTTCTCAGCCATCCTAGTACTGGACATTTAACCTATAGGTATTTGAGTGAACATTCACCAAGACATTCATACAAAAATATTCATAGCAGCAAAATCTGTAATACAAAAAAAAAAAAGAAGAGGAAAACAAATAGAATGTGTCCATCAATCAGGAACTGAATAAATAAATCATGAATTGTGCGTCTCTGTATATTTGTATTTCATGACCGTAGAAAGGTTTGTTTATTGATCTATTTTATCAAAAGCAAGATTATAACCTATCCTTTTTTTTTGTTTACCTCTTTATACTTCTCTATATTAAAGGTAAGTCCAATCAATACATGTTATTTTTTTAATGCAACATTCTATGTTCTATGTATATATTTGTTAAATAAATAAACATTGACTATGATGAGGCTGATGATGCAGATGATGATGGGTCACTTTCAGAGGGTGTAGGAATCTCAGGATGTCTTTTGCATCGGCTACCAACAAGGAGCAGGCTCTTCAGATGGATGTTCTCTCGCCAGTCTATTTCTCAGACCCTGTCTCTTCCACCTGATGAATTATTTGGGTCTTCCTGGGACCTTCTCCAAGAGAAATAACTCTCTGGCCCTTGGTTTTATTTATTTTTTTCTATTTTACAACCAGAAAAACCACGAGAAAGGAGGGTTAACAATTCTTACCAGGTTTCAAAACCTAGAACCGAATGCTCAGCTGAACACCACCAGGGTTCTCTAAGACACAAACCCAATTCCCAGGGCCTCAGTGCTGGTTTCTTAGCACTTGGTTTGAGAGTGAAGAGGCTCGACAGCCTCCAGCAGATGATCTGTTCCACTTGCAGAAAAAGGGGCTCCTGTCTTTATACATGAAGCTCAGATCTTTGAGGTTTCTGTTTTATTCTTAAGATCTTTTCCTAACTACATTTACAGTAAAATATTCATTTTTCAGGCACGTAGGCCAGTGCTAACCAAATATTTCCATCACACAGATGAAAAACTCTAGCCAATACTACTCTAAGGATGCAGAATTTCTGGCCTGGGAAATAAATGTGTAAGTGAGATTGTTTGGTCCCCTTCTCCCCTGTGAACCTCCCACACACACACACGTTGAATGTCACACTACTTCTCTGGCTTCAGGGCCCCATCACGGCATCCTGTCATATCTGATTTCTTCTGAAGTGTGCCAAGCTCTGCATGACTTCTCCCTCTCCTTCCCCCAAGACCCCTCTACCCTTCCAACTCCCCGACCCCCATACAAGCTCAAATTTTCTCCCTCCTTGGGTACCCATCAGGAGGAAAGTCAGCTGATTCACTGATTTAATTTATGGTGTGAACACTGATGACCTGATAATTTTCTCTGGGAAAGTGAAGGTTTTATCAGAGGCATTTATGCAAAATTTACCCTGCAGAGAGTATAGGTTCTTCTCTCCTCCATCCCTAACCCAGCCCTGAATTTGATGCTGGTCCATAGTCCTATTGTCCTCAGGGCTGAGAAGATCTCCGTTCATCAGGAAGAAGGCAGCTTCTTCTTCCCTGGTAGACTGTTCTCCTGTGATCCTGACTCTTTCCTACTATGGATATCATATATTTCTCACTTCCCTTCCTCCTTTTCTTCCTCCAGAGCCCAGAGCCCAGAGCCCATAAGCCTTTACTCTCTCTCTCTCTGTTTCATTTTTGGGGCAGATCATAGGCATTCTTCTTCTCTTCCCACAGTTTCTCTTTCCAGTGGCTGCTCAGGGATCTGGAAAGAGATCACAGAGGGATTCCACTTTTATGACTGCAGGGCTCCCAAATGCCAGTCTGCGGGCATAACCACACTCCCCCTGGCTTAGGGAGCACAGTATAGGGGAAATGTTGCTAGGATCTGGGCTAAGAGCCTTATCCATGAAATCCTGATTGCTGTCTGTTCAAGGGCCCCTTGGGTGTCTCGAGTGTGGTCTTGGGTAATATTTATTTTGCTCCTTCCTTCTGCCACTCTCCATCCTCAGGATCTTCCTGCAAGGACCGTTGCCTTCTGCCGTCCCACAGCAACTCTAGCTGCTTTGTTGTATTTCACAGTCGAGAGGTGGCTCCTCTCTTATACTGTAAGCCCAAGTATGAGATAGTTGGGCCCACTCAGTGACATGGATCTGCCAAGGGGACTATATTTTTCATTTAAGTACAATTTTCATGTTATCACAGTTTCCCTTCCCTTTGAAAGTTGGCGCAAATCCTCTGGACCAGAAGACACCATGGAATGCTAGCTGTGCAAAATGTCACCCAAACAACTCGTTGATAAGGCAAAGCTGAGTTTATTGCCTACAGCGGTGAAAGAGAGCACTTGTCCTCAGAGTCTCATCGCATCTCCTCGGAGCGAGAGGGGCTAAGGAGATATATTTAGTGAGATTTTGAAGTCTGACTTAAGACAAGTGTTTCAGGGATGCCTGGGTGCCTCAGGCGTTAGGCGTCTGCCTTCGGCTCAGGTCATGATCCCGGGGTCCTGGGATCAAGCCCCACATTGGGCTCCCTGCTCGGCAGGAAGTCTGCTTCTCCCTCTCCCACTCCCCCTGCTTGTGTTCCCTCTCTCCCTGTGTCTCTCTCTGTCAAATAAATCAATAAAATCTTTAAAAAAAAAAAAAAAGACCGGTGTTTCACTGTGGGGGCACGTTTAGGACTGAGGAAGGATCATGGTATCATAATCTAATATTGGTGGACAAAACAAAGCAAGGATTTTGGAAGCAAAAGGTTTCAACAAGTCTTAGGTTATAATCTGTCATTTAATGCTTTTAAAATTAAAGATTTGAGGAGCACTTGATGGCTCAGTCAGTTGAGTGTCAGACTCTTGATTTCAGCTCAGGTCATGATCTCAGGGTTGTGGGATCAAGTCCACAATCGGCTCTATGATCAGCATGGAGTCGGCTTGTCCCTCTCCCTTCCCTTCTGTCCCTCTCCCTGTTCATGCACATGTTCTCCCTCTCGTCTCTCTCTCTCTCTCTCTCTCTCTCTCTCTCTCTCTCTCTTGCGTGCGCATGCGCATGTGCAAGTGTACACACATGCACGCTCTCTCGGCTCTCTCTCAAATAAATAAGTAAAATCTTTTTAAAATTAAAAAAATAAATTAAAGACTTGATACATCTATCAGGAAGTTCTTGCGATGATCAGTAAAATTATCTGCCACTTTTGTCTCCCTGGAAAAGAATTTTCTGTAATAATTAAGTTACGTGATGAAGACAGTAGAATAGAAAAGTCATGTGTAAACTGTAAGCTATCTAGGAGGTTTGATTCTTAATAGTAAAAAGTCCCCAAAGTACCCATAGTGCTACCCTCAATCATCTCCCTGTATAGCCAACCCCACCCACCTTGTGCAGAATCTGTGGACCTAGACGTTTCAGACCATTTTTCTTTTCTTGTAGTGCTTCCTTTCTCATCCGGGTCACCATCTGCAAGGGAAAGGATTCCTGTTTTCATGCCCAGCTCAGCTACATGCTGTCTCTCCTTGAAGCCCCTCCAGATCTCCTGCAGACAGAATTCCTTCCAGCCTTCTGGACAGGCCCTGACAGGCCTGAATTCACACACACTAGGTAGACCTCAGGAGCCCTTGTTCACGACTTTCATGGGCAGATAAATGTTTGGTAGAAGAGGCAGAATGTACACGTTGGGCCTATTGTAACGTGGCGCCACCGTGGAAAGGGCCACAGAAAAGAGGGCACACGAATTACTGTTATTACTAAAGGAAATGGGGCAGAGCTAGCTAGATGTCCAGCAACATTTTTACTCCCTCTCACCCGGGACAGAATTAGCACTGATCTTGGGCAAGATACCAGGCAGGACAGAAGTAGCCTGGGTCTCAGGATCATCAGATGGAGAAAAGCCTGCCAGGCAGGAAATGAGGGAGAAATAAACTCCTATTATGTTAACCATGAAGATATGTTTGGTCTATTTGTTACAGCAGCTCGTACAGGAAGCACAGTGATAATATTCCCTTCGGGAGTCAGAAGAAAATGGTCTCTGTCATTGTTTTGAACTGAAAAACCACACCACAGCAAAGAACACCGGGTTCAAGCTTTGGGTGACCTTGATGGAAAACCAGAACAAATTAACTTGGCTTTGGCATATTAATCAAGGGGCAGGTATTTATAGAATGTGTTATTAGCTGATCATCCTTTGAAAACCAGTTTGCTTCTTGGGGAAGGTTTTGGTAGCTGTGCATTGGCTGATAGTTCTCATTGTTGCCCTGCTCATAGAAGTAAACCAAGATCTCTTGCTCTCTCTTTTTTTTAAGATTTATTTCTTTATTTTAGAGAAAGAGAACACACGAACAGGGGATGGGGGCAGGCAGAGGGAGAGGGAGAAGGAGAGAAGCAGACTCCCCACTGAGCGCAGAGCCAGACGCTTGATCCTACAACCCTGAGATCATGACCTGAGCCCAAATCAAGAGTCAGACACTTAACCGACTGAGACACCCAGGCGCCCCAAAACTGAGATGATTCTAATTTATGTATTTCAGATGGGAAGAAAGATAAGGTCAAAGTCATATTTTATCAGAATCTCAATACCTAGGTCATTCTCCCTGGAGTTCAGTTTGTTGCAGAATTCGGAGAAAAAATCTCTCCCAGCACCCTTCTAAATAACCTCATGGGCTGGAAGAACTAATAGTGACAAAGGAGTCCTCACTTTCAGGTACTCTCCTACAATTTTGCCCCCCCGAGTGTAGGCGTTCAGGCTGAGTCACAAAAAAAAAAAAAATAAATGAATTAATTAATTAATTAAAAAAATAAAAATCACATACCCATAAGGATAGGCAAGAGCCCCCCCTTTGCCCCATGTTTCTATCATGTTATAGAGAAGGACACAATGTTGATCAGGGTGCAAATCCACACTAGTTTGCCTGGGATAACAACTGTAAGAGGGCTTATCCATATTGGTTTGAGGTGGGCCCCAGCTCAAGATCATCGCTGGTCTGTATGCACTGATGCTAAGCAGTGTGCATTCTGCCTCTATCACTGCCACCATATGATCCCGGGAAGGATTCACCCACCTCCTCCACCTACCCCACCATTTTCTGTAAAATAAAATTGATGAAATCGGCGAATTTCATTTGAGAGAGGTAGTTAATAGGTAGTTAAGGATTACGGACTATTATAGGAGGGAAATACAGAATACTATATATAAACACTATGTACACGCTAATTGGCCTCAATGCTGGGACAGTTCCTCCTGTCACAGGGGAAAAAGAGTCCAGTGGATTCAAAAAAATCTTTTTTTTTTTTTTAATTTTCCTTTCTCGGTAAAACTTTTACAATGGGAAAAGACATATAGCATTTGGCTTATGCATTCTGAGTACAAAAGGATTCTACAGGCAAACAACGTTATTAGAAGAAGCCGTCCAGCTCATACTTGTTCACTCATTTGTGGGAGCGTGAGAGCTGTCAAGCAAACTGGTTTTGTGACATTCTCATTTGAGGAGGTCACATGGGCACCTTCAGCCCATTTCCATGTGTGAGTTATTTGTGGGCAAGGCTCACATGAAAGCTTTGGAAGGGTTGGCTTTTCAAGGTTCAGTTTGGAGTGAGAAGAGAAGTTGACTTTGGGGACTGGAAGGCTTGGAGACCTGGCAGACTCAGCACTAGGTGCTATTTTTAGTAGTTCTTCAACCTTATTGACATGAAAAATGCCAAGTAGAATAAGACCCTAAAGGAAGGCACCTGATTTAACCATCAAATGCGACAGAAATAATCATTAGAAGCTCTTGTCCTTAACAACCGTCTTTACTCGGTTAGTTATAGCTCTTAACTTCTGGATAGTGGTTCACATTTCAGTACTTGAGGAGCATAGGGAATGCCTTTGGATTTTATTATTTCTGATAACATGAGATTTAAAAATAAATAAATGTATCTAAATTTATTTTTGGTTTAAGTGTACTTTTTGTTTAAAAGTTTCTAAGTAAAAATACCATAGAAATTTAGGCTGCCTGAGGGCTTATGAAATCAGAGGGGAGTGTCACCTCGAGCAGACTTTGTGGTCTTCTCCCCTCACCTCCTCAGCTGTGGTACTGTTCTCTCACCCTTCTGGGCTGTAGTGTGTCTCCTCACCTCCTCACCTCCTGGGTGGTGTTCTCTCACCTCCTGGGCTGTGATATTGTCTCCTCACCTCCCGGGCTGTGGTGTTGTTCTCTCACCTTCTGAGCTATGGTATTGACCCATCTCCTGAACGGTGGTGTTGTCCCCTCACCTCCTCAGCTGCGGCATTGGCCTCTCACCTCCTGAGCTGGGGTGTGAAGAACAGCCTAGGTGCTCCTGCAGCATGCCTTGCCCACTCTCCAAGAGTGGCAGCCACACCATGAGAAAAAGTGGCCGTCCTTGTGATTTGTTTCAATTTGAGAAATAGAGACCCACTGAAGCCAAGTCAAATAAACAAGATTTATTGTGGGAACACATAGGAATTAAAGAAGAAATAGAGTTCCAAGGACATCCAAGCACAGGAGCTATAATTGAGCTCGGTCCGGGTGTCAAGGACACTCAGTCAACCCCAGAGGTAGAAATTAATAGATCTTCACTCCAAAAGCTCCAAGATCTGCCAAAACTTGTGTCTCTTCCTGTCACTGCTCTGCTCAAAATACTCCAGTGGCTCCCCAGAGTAAAACACTAAATTCTTACCATGACCCACAGGTCCTCTACGATGTTCACCCCCTCCCCGCAGCCACACTGTGCCTCCCCTCAGTTAAGCTGCTGTGACTGGCCATGCTGTCCACCCTGTGGTCCTTTAACACGCCAGGAGCACTCCTGTCTCCCGGATGTTGCATCTGCTGTGCCCACTGCCTGGGATGCTCATCCTCAGCTACGTGCTTATCACCTTCTGGAGGTCTTTGCCCAAAAGTCATCCTCTCAGTGAAGCCATCCTTCTGTCTAAAATTGTAAGCCCACCCCAGCCCAACACTTCCTATCCAACTTAACCTGAATTTTTTTTAAATGTTGTGTTATGAAAAATTTTAAACACATTCAAAATGGTATAATGAAACCCCCCTTCTAGTCATCATTGATCAGATGTCTAAATTTCACTGATCTTGTTTCATCTATGCCCCCTCCATTTCTTTCCTGCATTATATCTAAACCTCCCAGCATTTATCACTCTCTAAAATACATTTCTTATTTTTCTTGGTTATTTCATGTCTTCCCCTGAGAAACATCGGCTCCATGAGGGAGGGCTGGATTTTTCCGTCTTTGTTCAAGGCTGGATCACTGGCATCTGCAAGAGTGCCTGATGCAGGGTAAGTACTCATTATTCGTGGCTGAGTGAAGCAATGAAGCAGTTACCACAATATTGCCGGCTTTCTTCTCCCACAGCCTCCCCCACCGTCTGACCTGCGCAGCTGCGAGTGCTGCAAGCTCCCCTACTCTGACTCCACCCAGTGACTGTCAGCCACGGCTCCTACTTAGCCCCATCCCAGACTCTCTACAAGTCCCTGGCTCACATTCAAAAGAGGCAAAACCAGATTGGCCCCGTTCTCTGCCTGTGGGCCATGTCACAGTATTCTGGCAAGGCTGTAAATTAACCTGCCTGGGGTCCTCTTGTCACCATGGGGTACAAAAGTAGATGCCCAACAGGGGCCGTCGGTGAGATGTTTCCCCGGAAAGGAAGTGAGTAATTGACATCCCTCCTTCACCACACAAACGATCTTCAGCGAATTTGATGAGATTGGGCCATGGTCCTTTTTAGGTGGGTGGGTAACTTTCTCGAGCACCTCTAATCGTTCTAGCCATCTTGGAGTTATCGTGCATCCCATAGAGAAGATATATATATATTATATATATATATATTATATATACATATATTTGGCCAGGCTCCACCTGTGAGGTAGAAAAGAATGCACAAGGAATAGCTCCCCTCAATTCAATATCTTTCTTCCACCACTTGTCAACCAGCAAAGCCCTTTGGGCATCAGACACTCTCCAATTAGGCCTTCAATAAAAGCCAGGAGGTGTTGCCAGCCCATGATGACAAGCTAGGAACCTGAAGGACCAGTAATAAGCTGGCATCCTGGCAACCACAATGAGGATTGCTTGGCGAATGCTTCTTGCCAACAATGTTTCCAGTCTACCTGCCAAAGGGTGTGTGTGGTCTCATCCTCAGGCCAGCTCCCTTGGAAACCAAGCACTGACCAGGCAAGGGTAGATCCAGAAGAAAACATCACCACATCAGAGCATATCCCAAGGCTGTTGCATTCTTTTCAGGAAAGACTCCTTTTCACTGGGGGCTGGGTATTCCCTGATCGCTCTACGCCCCCACCCCCAGCTGCCATTCACGATGATTTTTAAGGCCACCTGGTTTTCAAAGTCATCTTATTAGGTTGTGGAGACTCAGTCCCAACTCAGATTCAAATTTTTAAAATTAACAGTATTTCCTCCATTAGGTGTTGGATATTGACCAAGACCTCACAGGGGCATATCCTTTTTCTAGATTCTTTCAAGAGTAGGATTGATACTCATCTTGTGCTGTCTGGTACAGTCATCCTTCAGTCAAAGTATTAGAATACTTCCATGCCACTTGGTAAATAGACAATGCCTCAAACACCCCCACTCTGAATTCTTCCACCATCTCAGCTACCTCAGCTCCTCCTCTGAGTCCCTTGGATCTTGACATGGCCCAGGAGGCAAAGCGTTAATGCTGGCCCAGGAGGGACCACAGTATCCATTGTGATGGGTCGGCACCTGTGCCATATTTAGTTGTTAAGTATTTTTAATATCACCCCCACTTCTAAGTTAAAAGCAACAACTTGGGGCACCTGGGTGGCTCAGTCGGTTAAGCGTCTGCCTTTAGCGCAGGTCATGACCCCAGGGTCCTGGGATCGAGCCCCGCATCAGGCTCCCTGCTCAGCAGGAAGCCTGCTCCTCCCTCTCCCACTCCCCCTGCTTGTGTTCCCTCTCTCGCTGTCTCTCTCTCTCTCTGTCAAATAAATAAATAAAATCTTAAAAAAATAAAATAAATAAAATGAAATGAAAGCAACAACTACCACCATCCCTCATCTTAGACATTTTCATTCTTGCTAATTTATAGAGAAGGCTGCAGTGGAATTGGGATTAGACCAAGGTCCTAATACTGCACAGAGACAGGACAGCCAGAAACAGAAGGAATCGTTCAAGCAGAGATGCTGCAAGTGCTTGCCTCCACTATAGACATCTCTCCACCAGAATGATACCGACATAGGATATAAATGGTTGTCTGGTTTGTGCACTGCTGTATATTCCAGCACCCAGAACGGTGCTCCGCACACAGAAAGTGCTCAATAAATCAACAACTTTTGAATAAAGACATGAATTCCCTGATCTGATGGCCCCGTTGTTGCCTAACTCGATGAACTTAGGTAAATCTAAAGCTTTTCAAGACTTCACGGTTTTGACCTTTTTCTTTTCTTCTTCTTTTTTTTTTTTAAAGATTTTGTATCTTTTCTCTTAATTATTTCATCTCTTCCTACATTGAGGCACAGGGGACACAAGCACAGCCATGGAGCATGTCACCGCCTGATCTCCACATTTGCAGTGATGTGATGTCTGTAGCATTTCCCTGCGGTCTATAGGGTGTTCTGGTTTCTCCAAGACACTTTGATTTTCATTTCCAGAAAATTAGCCTCACACATGACATCCGTTTGACCAACTCGGCAGAAGCTGTAGCAGGATCCCAGGCAGCACAGGTGAAACAAGAGAGCAGAGCAGTCCTCTGCCATTGCATCCCCACCACGAGCCACATCATCGGTGGCTTCTTGTCCCCAGGTGCTCCAGGGTAGTGGACCGGGGTCAGGGACCAGGAGGAAGTGGGGTAGGCAGCAGGCCTTTGAGAACTGGAGTAAACAAGTTCACCTTCTCCAGCCACTGACGAAAGGCCACTCTGGAAGCAGGAAAGGGCCGGGTTTCATTCACCAAGGCATCCCCTACCTTCTACCCACTGTCCAGTTGTGCTCACCCAGGACATGTTTTCTGTCAGCAAGATCTCTGTGGGGTTTGAAGTCTCTGGAGGAAAACTTGAAATATGTAACATTTCAGAATCAGCCCTCTTCCCTGTTTACAAAACTCCAGGGAGAAGTGTCAGCCTCTGAACACACATTCCACATGCAAATCCACGTTTTCCTCTTGACTGTAGTTTGGGGACCAATGTGACTTCCAATACACCACACAGATGGCATGTTTCCCTACAAGTGACACGAATCGTGCGTCACAATTACACTTTGTTTTTAACCCCTTTCATCCTGGCATTGCCACGCAGTGTGCAAACTTTAATTAATACCCCTCACAAAGTAGCGAGGATCATTATCCCTGTGTCAGGTTTGAGAAACCGAGTCACCATAGGCTGTGACCCAGAGGCCACAGGCTGAGTCAGTGGGAGAGCAAGAGACCGAATTCCTGACTCCCAACAGCCTGGCCACTGGCCTGGCCTCACACCCACTGCTGGCATCTCTTATTTGAAGCTGCTCGCTTTTGCGTGGAGCCAGCCAGACGCCTTCCCTGAGGCCTCTTTCTCATTCCACATCTAACAAGGAGGCTGCGGCCTGGGAGAGGCGGGGAACAGCAATGGTGGAGCACATATCAGAGAGCATCTGAGGACCTTCAACGTGGTCAAGAATCTGGGCCTGACCTGGGAGTTTTCTCCCAGGAATGTGAGACCACAAAGACCCGAGCTTTCCAGACACCTCTCTCCACTCTCAGAGCACGCTTAGTCCGCACCTCCCTTTCTATAGTTCCTGGTTCTTAGGGACTACATGAATGACTTTCGCCTTCATCTTTTCTTCCTTTCTCTCTGCTTACAGTCAGTCCCCTGTCTTACCTCCCTTCCTTTCACAACACATGCCTTGCCTCCTCTGCAAACAACCCCCAGGCCCACACATCTTGGCCTAGAAATCATGGCCCTCCAGCTCACCTTCGGTATATGGAATCTTTCTGGCATGCTCTAGAAAAGGAAGCCAGGAACCGACTCCACTAGAAACCAGCTTTCAGGGCATAGGAGATTACACCATGTAAAGGAGACACACAGATATCTGGGAAAGTGTCCTGATTGGGAATAGGGTTCCCACCAGATGTTGCACACAAGTACTGGTTTTTTTTCCCCTTTCCTGAAGGAGGACAAATACAAGGAAATAGAGACATGACAAATTTTCAATTAAGAGGTGGTATGGTGCAGTGGCTAAGAAAATAGGCTACACAGAGCCCAAATACAGCAAATCCTGGCTCCACACTTAACAGCCATGTGACTTAGGCAACTTTCTTCATTGCTTGGTGCTTCAGTTTTCAATCTTCTGTAAATTGGTAAAGTTGTCCCTCTTCTCACAATCATTGTGAGAAATAAATGACTTAAGGCACCAAAAGTTTCCGGAACAGTGTCTAGTTCTTAATAACTGTTAGAATCCAACAAACATTTCTGTCCACAGTTACTCAATGCCAAACACTGTACTAGGTACAGGAGCTGGCCCTCCCGGGCTCCAGTGGAGGGAGTAGATAGGTAGATATTCACAGTACACTGTGGTTGGTCATGACAGTGATGGGGATATGCACAGGGCACTACGAGTCTGCCTTGGTGTGACTGAGGAAATAATTCCAGCCCTGAAGGCACATGCAAGGGGAACTTGGGCTGGAAATCAGGAACTTACTTCCTCATCTGGGCACCATTATGCCGTAGTGCACGTGATGCACTGTGTACAGGATAGCACTGCACAATAGCATCTAACCCACTCTGGGAAGGAAGAGGAATGGGTTAGAGATGGGTTTGGAGAAGGGATGACTGGATTTCTCTTAATTAGGGATTCATTCATCAAAATGAACAGGGGGTTCTGAAGTGGCATTCTAGGCAAAGAGAACAGCATGAGCAAAAGCAAAGAAGCAGTCAGGAGCACATTATATGTAGGGAACTACAAATAGTTTGGTACTTCCTTGAGCAGGAGGCAGGTAAAGGCAGGCAGTGTGCTAGGCAGGGGCCAAGCTAGGTAGGGGCAGGTCCACCGTGTTCATAGCAGCCCACCATATCTGAGAAAAGATGGCCAGAGATTCAGTTCTTCACACTGACCCTGAGTTACTCACTTGGACGTGGTTTCCTCTTTCCATCCTCTGGGGTTTCAGTGGGTGTTGTTAATAGCTGGCATCCTGAGGATCAGTGATCTAACAACTTTGGGCTCCCATCCCTTCTGATCATCAAGATTAGACAGGGACCCTGAGTCAAAAGGGAGTCTTTCTATTTTGTCAAAGAACACTAAATGAAAGGTTGAATTATTTGTACCTCCTCTCATCCAAAACTTCCTCTGAAATCCCATGGGAGCGTTGCTCAAATTGCTTCAACAAAAGAAGAAATGGACATACTCTGAATATAGAAATGAGAGAAATGTGATCTGTGTGTTTAATCTATTAGAGATGACCAATGTATAAATGGATAAATCCAACTACAGATGACCTGAAAAGTGCTAGAATAGAAATATGGGCAAAGTATATAGAAATCACAGGACCAACTTGGCAGGAAGAGTTGAGGGAGGCTTGATAGAGTAAGAGGTTTTTAAGCTGACCGTCAGAGGCCGAGCTGGAGTTTCTTAGAGAATGAGAACAATTCAGACAGAAGAAAGCACAGGGTTGTGTAAGAGTCTGATGTTTCAGAAAACAAGTCATTCCATCAGAATGACTGTGGTGAAGGGTTGGAGGGTCAGAATCACAGGAACTGAGCATAAGAACTGGATGGCAAAGCATCTCGGAGTTACATGCTCAGGTTTGCTCTTTAGAAGATATTTTTGGTGGCAAGGTAAAGGATGAAGTGGAATGCAGTGCAAAGAGTAGAAGGAATTCCATAAATGAAGCCACCACAATTCTCAGATCCACCATGGTAATGGTCTGATCTAAGCTAATACAGTGGGGACCGTTATGAGATGGGATTCTCTGACTTTGTGACTGGCCATGGAAGTACAAAAAGAGGAAGATTTCAAGAATTACTGAAATTTGGGGGGCACCTGGGTAGAGCATCTGACTCTTGATTTCAACTCAGGTCATGATCTCAGGGTCCTGAGATAGAGCGCCATGTTGGGCTCTGTGCTCAGCATGGAGTCTACTTAAGATTCTCTCTCTCCCTCTCTCTCTGCCTCTCCCCCACCCCTGCCAAATAAATAAATAAATCTTAAAAAAAAAAAAGAATGACTGAAATTTCTAATCTGGGAAACAGAGGAGGCAGTAACACCATGAACCCAAATCAAAACACTTGAGTAGGGGCACCTGGGTGGCTGAGTCAGTTAAGCGTTCGACTCTTGATCTCAGCTCAGATCTTGATCTCAAGGTGGTGAGTTCAAGCCCTGCATTGGGCTCCATGCTGGGTGTGAAGCCTTCTTAAAAAAAAAAAAAAAAAGATTACGAACACTTGAGGTAGAGAAAGTTCTGTTGTCCATAAGGGTTCTGTTTGGGATGTATTAATTTTGAGGTGACTTAGGACAATCCAATTGGAAGTGCCCAGGTGACCATTGGAAATACTTGTCTACACTTAGGAGAAATATCAGGGCTGGAAATGGGGATATGGAAATTATAATGGGTTGAACCATATGAAATTGCTAACATGTGATCACGTTTTACCTACAAAAATGGCAATTTCATTTGGAAGAACATTTCATATGGGAAAATAGACAGAATGAGAGAGAAGAGATGAGTACCCAGGGTATGATATTATCTGGGAAACGTTGATTTCTAACCGTGGGCAGAGGAGAAATGGTGAAGATATTGCACAGAAATGGTAGGAGATAGAGATGCAGGGGAAATTCAAGAGGGAGTAATGGTATAGAAGCTGTAGGAGTGCTTATCAAAAAGGAATGGGTGTTGGAGAGGAAAAGGAGTGCTGCAGAGGATGCCAGTAGGAGGACAGAAACAGAGCTCTGCACCCGGCGTTTGGGAGGTGACTGTACCCCCAGCAAGAATTTCAGCAGAGATGGGACAATAGCTTGATTATAAGAGGTCGAAAAGAGAAGGCTGACTGCAAGGTTTCAGTTGCTTGTGTGTTTTCTTTTTTAAAGTTTGGGGAGTTTTGCACCTATTTATGTATAAAAGGGAGAAGCCAAAGAAAAGAAAGTAACTGAAGATACAAGGCAGAAGGAATGAATAATTATGAGCACCACGTCCTGAAGGAGGCAGGGGAGTAGACTTGAATGCATAGGAGGAGAGGTGTGCCCCAGATGGGAGGGCCAGAGGCTCACTAAAAGCAGTGTTACGTCCCTAACCATCGTATGCACTTCCAGCCACACACTCTGACAGATCACATTTATTAGTGCTATTATGTTGTCATGGGACAGAAATCCTTCTCAAAGAGAAAGATGGCAAATATTTTAATTACCAGTGCTTCTTTCCAGAAATTGGCACTAATGCCTTTGATGTATTCTTGGGCATGCCTACCTTGCAGCCTGCAACATCACAGCTAAGCCCTCTCCACTGTTTACTGTGAGGCAGCCCTCATAAGAAGATTCATCCCTTCGAAAGACCTCCAAAACAGTCCAAACAGGTGAGCACAGAAGGACAGTGTCAGAATTCACTGTCAGTCTCTAAGGAGATGTTTCTCTAAGGAGGACCTTTCTTCGGGCTCTGGAATTAATGGTCCTGATGCCTATCACTGAGGAGAGTTGGGGCAAAGGGCTTCCCTTTAGTTCCAGTTTCTGACATAACAAAAGGAGAAATTAATTGCCTAGGACAGCTAGTATTTGCTTAATGATGCATCACAAACATAGATGCTGTCTTAAAATTCCCAGCTAATCCTGTCTTAGTTCTCATCACTTAGAGGCCAAAGTGCTAGGATTACAATGGATTCATCCAATTAGAATAGTAGGAAAAACAGGATTAAGAACACAAGTCCCCTCATCCAGAGAAGTTAATAAGTGAAAGACCCAACAGCTCAATCCTCTAACAAAAGAGCCCATTAGATGAGGGACCCACGTTGCTACCTGAGCTGCCCATAGACCTGGGAATTTGGGGAATGTGAGTTATTGGTCACAGAGGAGACCAGGTGAGAGACCAGGAGGGTTCCCACTAAACTTCTCATACATCGCCCACATGGTACTTATGAGTATCCAAATTGTCAGTTTACACCTGTATGTTTAGTACAAGGGCTCTATCTGTCATAAGAGATGCTCAGTAAATATGTCTCTAACAAATGAACAAGTGAGTGAATGCATCGTGCTGCCAGGTCACCATACTATTTATCCAAATAGGAGTTCGGAGTGTCTTGGTGCTTGTGTGTGCATAGAGAGAAAACGAGGCTGGTCCTTTGGAAATTTATCTTACTACCAGTCCCTAGTCTAAAATGGTGAAATTGGTTTTTTGAAAAAAGACCACAGATCTTCAGTGTGTGTGTGTGTGTGTGTGTGTGTGTGTGTGTGTGTGTGTGTGTACATAGATATACATAGACACACACACACACACACACACACACACACACACACGATGGGGAATGTAGGCATCTGTAAAACCATAGCTTGGAGTAAGGTGATCTTGGATCCTGAAAGATGACAAGAAAATGGACACAATTTACACCTAGTAGCGTCAAGAGGATTTGTACTAGTCTTTTGAAATAAATAAAACAGTAATAAAACCAGCATCCCAAGAAATTCTGAATTTAGCTCCTGCCTTTTGTTCAATTCAGATTCCCTCTTTTTTTTCTATAATCTTCCACATGTTTCTTATACTGTGAAGTGATTTTGTTACTATGGAAACCACAGCGCCTGCATAAAGCTCAAATATGATGTCAACTTATAAAATGATTTAAAATTTGTCCCACGGCTTGACAAAAAGCATTTGGAGGAATTACCATACCCAATATAGTGATGTGCCTACTTAAAACACGTATCTGGGAATATACCTTTTTTAAAAATATGGATGAGCATTTGGGTGGGCAGATGTGATTAATGAAGAAATATCCCACAGATGCTGCTCTGAATGAAAATAAAGAGCTTGGTTAGGAAATTCCAGGTTTATAAAATCATGGTAATTATGAGTTATAGCATACAGAGTTTATTCCTCACATGCAAAGCCTTGCCTTGTTTGTGAAGCACTTAAGCCCTAGCTTTCTAAAAGAGCTCTCCTAGAAATATTCAAGAGCAGCACATCGACCATTTAAGGGAGATTTTTTTTAAGTGACTGCTTGCCTGGAGGCAAAAGATAAAGAAACTCACCTCTTGGGGTTCTTTTTAGGCCAACGAAAGCCTAATTCTCCCACTGGAGCTCTTGCTCTGTTTCTTAGGCCAAGTGTTGCCTCCAGACGAACACATATGTTTCTGATGTCATCATCTGGCCTTGAATCTGTATATGATTCAGTGATAGTGGAATCTGCCCTAATACTCTGAAATCACTTATTACACTGATAACCAAATGGAGCCTGGGAATCCACACCAAAAATCTACCTAGTTGATTTGCAGAAAAGCTGCAGAGCCGTGAGAGCTGTTAGACAGGAAAGACAGATAAGTGGGATGGAAGGCAAGCCACTCTGCTCCCGGGGCTCCCACCCTCCTCCTCGTCTATCCTTCCCTCTGCCAAGTACTTGCAAGTATATCATCACAACAACACTCTGGAGAACATTCTTGTTGGGTAATAAGAAAGCATAATTATATGCTTCAGAGCTGTTGAGGTTTTCTCCTATTTTCAAAACAATGAATATCCTGTGGAAAGATAGCGCTGCTCATGAATAAGCTGAGATTCCTTCCCTGGAACACAAAGACGGTGGTTTGGAGGAGAGACCAGAGGGCAGCTCTACTAATATCTTTATTCTTTGGACAACTTAACCATGCTGTTCTGTGGGGCTCCCAGGAACAAACCCTCTCTGTCAACATAATTCAAAGCGTAACATCTTCAAAACTGAAATTACATATTCTCTCTCTTTCTCTCTCTCCCTCTTCCCTTACAACCATGTGCTGAGAGAAATGGAATTGTTTCTAAGTCCACACCGTACAAAACTCAAGACTAACTTCCACAAAGCATTACATTTATTCCTTCAGATATTCATATTTCTCACCTCAAACATGATCAGTGAAGAGGTGGGAAGTGTCCCCTTGAGCTACACATTTCCTTCTGGATGTGGAGTCAGAGTTGAAGCTCCATGAATGTGTAGTAACATATGGTTTCCAGAGGCAGAGGTTCTTTCCTGCGATTATCATACCAACATTCTTCAAAGTCCAGCAGAAAGCCATGGAGAATAGTTGTGGCTGGGGTGAAAGAAACCAGCAGGAGCGTTTAAAAAAACACCAATCCTTTCGACACTTCTGTTTACTAAGTAGTGACGTCCGATTCCACAGGTAAGAAAAACCTGCACCCAAAGAGAGTCATAGAAATGCATATCCCAGAGTCTTTGTTCAGACTGGACTTCCCAGAGCCCAGACTATTGTCTTACCAATTAATCAGGATGTCATTCAGAGAAGTCTGTGTTGCTTCTAAGATATCATGCTAGTGTTGTTATTTGTACCACAGCCCACTAAACTCTCAGTTCCATTAAAATTGCCCTGAACAGAACATGCTTTCAAGTAAAAACATTATGCATGCTGTTGCTTTTATAAGGCTAGGTCACTTTCTTTTGACCATGTGGACTCTGTCACGTGGAAATGAGAATTGTCTTTAGCTGTCAAAAAATGTTGTCCCACAAAGGGAGGCAAAGCATTCTGGGTCTCACAGAGACCTCTAGCCACTGCCCCTCACTCAACCACAGCCTCATGGAGCATCTGGGGCAAGCACTGAGGATCAGATTCCTTTCACTTTGGTGGTGGTTTGGGAAATATGATTTTCTTCCTGAAAAATCTGTTATTTGGCAGTAAATACTAAACTTAGGGGGCTGAGTCACGTTTCCTCATCCAGCTTTGTATTTTGCTTCCTAGGCAAGTGGGAAATTTTGGAAAATCCAATTTTTATGAGTGTGCAGTTGTATACGTGTTATCTGTAAGAGAGGGAGAGAGAGACTTGGGGAAGGAGCAGGGGAATAATATATATATTATATATATATAACATATAATTATATATATATCCCAGGGCCAATTTTTAGCAGATAATTTATATTCTTAATCTGTAGCCTTGAAGAAGACTGTCATTTTATTGGCACAAATGATTTACCGTGCAGTTTGCTGGGCAAGTGTTTTAAAAAAAATAGGAAAAAAAACCCAGCCATGTGCAGAAAATGCCTTGGCAGATGGAGCACATCTCTTCCAGACCCGAGGTCCTTCACTACTGAGTATCTTCCTTTTCTTGGTGTTAGACCCATTCACTGCCAGAAAACAAATGCCAAGAATTTCCCAATAGCACCGTTGAAGATTTTGGAAATGAAGAGAATTCTGGACTGCTGCAGGAAACTCTTAAACCAAGGCATCCAACCCGTGTTGGCTAAAGATTAAGGGGGAGGGGAGAGTTCTTCACATACATAAGGCCAAAACCCTATACAAATGACTCTGTGTCTCCCTTCATCTGTGCTTGCTCTGAGCCTCAAGATGCAGGAAGTCAGAGAAGTTGTTTGTAATTAAACTTCTCATTTGATTAGCTTTACTTTCTCAATCTGAAGACAGATCACAAGAGTAGAACCACACTTAAGGATAATGAACAGTTTCATTGTGTCCCAAGACCAGAACATGAGTTTATTTGGGAAATTTTTTGATGGGGTATTTTGACAGTGACACAATGACATACCTGCTGATTCTCTTCAGTATTCAAGTCTTAATTTCCACCAATACTCCATTAACATACATGTATATGCAACTTCTGTTACATGTTTTGAATCATGTAGACACTTTGGGGAGATGAAAACTGATCCGGATAAATTAGCAGAGATTAGAGTTGATACACAGGTGAATGGATCGTTGAAAATGCAAAGGTAACCAGAGTGAGGTGTCATAACTCATCAGAGTATAAGCATATAATATTTTCATGATTTATTTATTCATTCACTCAACATATATTAACGTGGCACCTGTTATGTATCAGGCTCTGCTCAAGGTGCTGGGAATAAAGCAGAGAACATAAGAGACAAAAATTCTAGTAAGGAAAATGTAAGTAAAGAAAGGAAGGAAAGTAAGGAAATGTAAATAAATATAGGCAGATAAATTGTGTCAGATGGAAATAAGTGATAAGGAGCAAAATGAAGAAGTAAGAACACAGGTATGTGTGTGTGGAGGAGGGGTTTGAAATTTAAATAGGCGTGGTTGGAGAAGTCTCATTGAGAAGGTGACAGTGGAGCAAAAATCTGGAGGCAGTAAAGAAGGGAGGAAGCGCACTGCGGGCAGAGATTATAGCAAGTGCGAACGTCCTATGGCAGTAGTGTCCCTGACATGTGTGGTTGGAGCAAAGTAAACCACAGGGAGAGTATAAAAGAATCAGAGAGCTATGGGCTGGCAGGCCACAGGCCAGATTATGGAGGATCATTTAAAAGACAGGCTAAGGGTGTCTGGCCTTTATTTTGAAATGGGGCATCAGTGGAGGTTTTATTTTGTTTGAGACTCACGCGCTAGGCAACTTTGGGCAAATCATTTAACCACTCTGAGCCTCAGGTTCCTCACCTGTCAAATGAGGACAGTAACAGAATAATATTACCAATTCCAAGCATGACTGTAAAGATTTTTTTTACTGTGGTAAAATATATGTCATATAAAATTTATGATTTTAACCATTTTTAAGTACAGTTCAATAGCATTAAGTACATTCACATTGTTATGCAACCATCACGACCATCCATCTCTAGAATTTTTTCATTGCCACAAACGGAAGTGCTGTAGCCATTAATTAACTCCCCATTCCCTCTTACTACCCACCTCCCCAACCCCTGACAACCATTATTCTACTTTCTGATTTCTGATTTCTACTTTATGATTTTGGCTATCCTGGGTACCTTATATAAGTGGAATGATGCAATATTTGTCCTTTTGTGATCAGCTTATTTCATTTAGCATAATGCTCTGAAGATTCACCCATGTTGTAGCATGTGGCAAAATTTCCTTCCTTTTAAGATAATATGCCATTGTATGTATATGCCACATTTTGTTTATCCATTCATCTATCAAGGGACACTTGGATTGCTTTTACCTTTTGGCTATTGTGAATAATGCTGTTATGAATGGAGCCGTACAAATTTCTCTTTGAGTCTCTGTTTTCAATTACTCTAGTCATATACCCAGAAATGAAATTTGGGGATCATATGGTAATTTTATGTTTAATTTTTTGAGGAATCACCATACTGTTTTCCTGAATGCACCATTTTACATTTCCACCAACAGACCGCAAGGGTTTCAATTTCTCCACATCCTCGCCAACACCTGTTATTTTCGGGTTTTCTGATAATAGCTGTCCTAATGGGTGTGAAATGGCATCTTGTTGTGGTTTTGATTTGCATTTCCCTAATCATTAGTGATGCTGAACATCTTCCCATGTGCTTATTGGTCATTGTCTATCTTCTTTACTTGAATATGTCTATTCAAGTCCTTTGCCTAATTTTTAATTGGGTTGTTAGGTTTTTTTACTGTTGAGTTATAAGAGTCCTTTCTATATTCTGGATATAAATACCTTATCAAATATATGATTTTTAAACATTTTCTCCCATTCTGTAAGTTGCCTTTTCACTCTCTTTCTAGTGTCCTTTTGATGCACAAAAGCTTTGAATTTTGATGCTGTCCAGTTTATCTATTTTTTCTTCTGTTCCCTGTGCTTTTGGTATTATATCCGAAATACCATTGCCAAACCCATGTTGTGAAGCTTTTCCCCTATGTTTTCTTCTAAGAGTTTTATAGTTTTAGCTCTTATGTTTAAGTCTTTAATCTATTGTGAGTTAATTTTTGTATATGGTGTGAGGTAAGATCGCTGGAGGGTTTTGAATAGAGGAGAAACATAATCTGACTTTCATTTTTTAAAAGATCACTCTAGTGACTGTGCAGGGACAAAACTGCTACCAGCTGTGCCTCATTTAACCCTTTCACATGCCAAAAGGTGGGTTTCAAAACCATATTTCAGTATGAGTTTTTAACTTTTCAGTCACTTCTTTTTTCAACAATTGTCTAAGTAATTTGACACTACTTTTGCATGAGTGTATGCACACCTCCTTCCACCCCCTACAAACATCCTAACTCATCATGTAGGGAATAGAAAGATGCATACTTTCTCCTACGTGAATATTATGCTTTTATTACCTCTACATTAATATTACGCTTTCATTATAATTTACTTCTTCAATATGCATTCAACAAGTGTTTATTGGATGCCTACTATGAGCCAGGCACTTTCCTAGGTCAAAGAGATATAGCAAGGAGAAAGGAAGATCCTATCTTCATGGGTCATGCATTCTTCTTATGCATTAAAAAATTGACCTAACAAATAAATGGTCCTCATATCCAATGATTACAAAAGAATAATTAAGATCAACTATTAGAAAACCCAAATTATCACCCTTTCTATTCTCAATCTATTCTCAGTCTACTGAGACATAAAAACCAATCAATACAATTTATAAATAATTCATGGAAAACTATGTTGCTTAAACATGGATGATTATTTTTTCTGTGGCACAATCAGAAAACCATATCCATGGATTCATTCAGTCCTACTTTGTCTTAAATTCAGAACCTACTATGTGCCAGCTACTGTTCTGGGCACTGAATAAGACTGGAATGAGCTGAGATTGGAGAGAAAAGCAGGGACCAGTTCCGTGGAAGGTCCTCATAGGCCAGTGAAAAGAGTTTGCCTGCTTGGAACATTGTCCAGGGTTCAGTTATTCCAGGTGTGTTCTATAGTGTGGGGTGGTGACTCTCATCCTAGCTGTGCTTTATAACTACCTAGGGGATTTTTTTAAATGCCAATGCCTGGGCACTATCCTCAGAGATCCTAATTTAATTGATCTGGGGTGGGTCCAGGGCATCAGTGTCTTTTATAAGGTCCCTAAGGGATTCTAAAATTCAGTGTGTGCCATGGAACTTTGTGACTGCATTTACTTATTCATGCATGTATTAAAGAAGTCCAGGGTAGCTCTTTTCCTCTGAAAATAACTTGCATTGCTCTATTTTTTCCTTTATAATCAAAGTAACATCCGCTCATTGTAGAATCGTACATAGAAAAAAGAAACATCACCAAAAATCCTGCTTCTCAGAGATTTCTTCTATTAACATTTTGGTGTTTTTTCTCTTTGTGCATATGTTTGTGCTCTTCGTCCCCAAGATGGTATCCAGCTTTTCTCATCATTTAGTAACGTATCACAAAGAACTATCCAGTGTGAGAATTCAGAACTATTTTGACCTTGCCTTTACATTATCTCTCAGCCCTCCACACACAGAAATGGGAGAGTTCGTTCAGGCAGGTACGTTTGCTTGGCTCTAGCTTTTCATAAAAAGCACCTTGGTCTTATTCTCTACCTGACTGATTATCCGATCACACCTCTGTCCTTCATCAACAATAGAGGGTATCCATACTCAGGGACTTGCCTTGAACTCTACTTTCATACGTTTTTCAAAAGCTTGGTTGCCAGAGATAATATCTGTGGAGGATTGCCTGAAGGACATGAATCTATTTTTTCTTCTATGTATTCTAAAATTTATCCTTGCAGCATGCCAAAGTTGGAGGATTACATACATAAAGCACACTATTTTAGTTCCTTATGAAAATGCTTTTACTGAATTGAACTTCAGCTATATATCATCAGCCTATATTGATGGGCATCATAAGAAATTGTTCTCTGGAGTTTATTATCACATCTATTATGAAAGTAGACTCATTCTTATGCTTGACATCATTTACTTATATCATCTAGCATTCCTTTTATGAGAATCCACAAAAGTGCTGAGGAAAAGAACCACAATTTTTGTATATTCCCTTAATCTCATAGACCTCACTACTCTTATTTGTCTCCATCTTTCCTTTGGCTGGTAGGCAGCTCAGTAAAGTGGTGGACCAGCTAACAATTACACCTAACCACAGAATGCATTCATGCATTTCTTTTTACCTATGGCTTTATGATATCTCTGTCCTCATTTTCCCTGTACCTATTTTCTCTTCAACTATTAATTTTGACTTTTTGTGTTGGATGTATTTCTTAAGTCTTTGTGGGCAAGTGGAAGCGGGGAAAGAAAACAAGAAAGGTGACAAAGGGAACATGAAAAACAATGAGGAAGAGAGAGAAAGAGAATGGTGGGAAGGAAAGAAGAAAACGGGTAGAAAAGACAATAAAGGGCAGCCTCGTGACCAGGGTAAGAGCTGGGCTACCAGGAGTCTTAAGGAGGAAGAGATAAGTTTGTGTCTGATTGGGCGGGACAGCGAAGTCTTGAGGAGTTTCATGGTAACAGCAAGCTAGCTCCCACAGGGAGCCTACCTCCTCCAGGTACTTTAGATGCATCACCCCATTTAACCTCCAAAGCAATCTCCTCTGCGGAAGGCACTATCATCACACCCATTTCTCATATTTAAAAAAGCAGAACAGGGGCACCTGGGTAGTTCAATTGGTTAAGTGACCGACTCTTGATTTTGGCTCTGGTTCTGAAATCGAGCCTTGCATCAGACTCCATACAGATTCTCTCTTTCCCTCTCCTTCTGCCCCCACCCCCAAGAGCAAAACAAAACACCAGAGATATAGAGAGGTACAGTTCACACTGAATGATGAATCCGGTTTTCAATCCGCATCTGTATGGTATACACTATACCCTGTAGTTTTAGGTTAATCCGATCCTTTAAAAATGGACCATTAAAATATTTTAGAGAAATCAAAACTTTGGCTGAAAGACATTTCCTTATATTAACAGTCTCTTATTTTACCATCATCTTGGCGGGGGGTGGTGTGATAAAGGATAACTTTCTCCTTCATCTGTCTATTTCCACCTCCCAAGGAAATATAATTACATTGAAAATGAAATCAGGAATCGGGAGGGGTGCAGTGGAGAAATAGTACAGACTTGCTGGCAGGAAGAACAAGCAGGAAAGCCAAAAGGACAAAGGAAAAGCTGACGAGACAGAAGGAAAAGAGCGAAGGATGGGAGAGCAGACGGGAAGGGGCTCTTGCAAAGAACCGAAACCCTGACTGAAGGCCAGGGAAAACACAAAGACAATCTTGGCGGGAAGCCTGGCATGACAAGTGGCAAACTAGAGCTAAAATAACAATGAGGTACTCAGGAAAAGATGGAGCCCTTAGGAGAGAGGGGTGGCCTTTTCAATCCCCCCTTCACCATTCTGGGTGGCACTGCGCGGGGCAGGGGTGGGTGGCTGAGCACAGCGAGGAACACGGTGCCTGCCTTATGCCCTCATCGCTTGGTCCAAACCCAACTTGTATGTTTTAAAAAACTAGAGATCCAATTATTTGTGTCTGTTTAATAAAGAGAATTTTTCCTTATCTCCAATTATGCAGTTGTTCTATAGAATCTTCATTTCCCAAAAGCTCTAAGATCCAAGTAAAATTCAATATTCTTTAAAAATCTCCGAAACCCTGAGGGAGCTTTACGCTAATGCACAGATGAAGATGGATCTGTGGACCCTCAGGTGCTGATGGACAGCTGTGCTGTGCAAAGCGAAGACTCTATTCACAAATGCACCATGTTGCTTAGCGGGTCCATTAGAGATAAAGTGGAAATTCGTTTTCCTCATCATTATCCTTTCCTTTCTATTTCAACTGGGTCTTTTTTAAAACTATCCCCATCACTACACAGCTGGTTGTAGAGTCAAAAGATTTCCATCCAGGAAAGTACCCAGAAGCCCAGCATTCTGGTATACTGAATGAAAATGCTGAATGAAAATAATGACAATTCTTTTTTCTCCCCTCCAATGTCTTATCTGAAAAATTTCAAGCCTCCAGGAAGGTCACAAGAAAGGTACAATGAATATTCATATACCATTCATCTGGCTTGGCCAATTTTTAATATTTTCCCACATTTATGCCTTCTCTCTCTGCGTGTGTGTGATACAAATACATACACACACATACACACCCTTTTTGGCCAAAGCTTAGAAACTTTAGGGAGTTATTTGCAGACATTATAACCCGGTACTCCAATTACTTCAACATATATCTGCTATTGACAAAGATACTCTCTTTCAAGACCACGGTACAATTATCATACTCATAAAATTTCACAATTGATATAATACTATTATCTAATATACATTCTACATTCAAATGTCTCCATTTATCCCAATATTATTCCTGATAGCTGAGCTATTCCCCCTAAATCCAGGATCTTAACAAGGAGCACTCACTGTATTTGGTTTCATGTCTCTTTAGCCTCCTTTAATCTAGAAGAATACCTCAGCTATTTTTCTAGCTAATTCTTTCAGGATATTGACATTGTTTGAAGAGTCCCGGCCAGTTGTTTTGCAGAATGCCCCCCGTGTAGACTTCTCTGGTTGTTGACTCATCATTAACTTCATATGAAACAACAGAAATACTGTCATGTTGAAACATGAAATGGTCATTTTATATACCAACACCAGTAAAAAATCAGCAATTTCATAAGCTTATAATTTCAACTTAATACATAAGGAATATTGTGTCCCTCCTCTTACATCACATCAAGGATACATGATGTTTATTTGTCCTGTTATTGGTGGTGTTAAGTTTGATCATGGGGTTAAGGTGGTGTCCACCAGAACTGTCCATTGCAGAGCTTTTTGTTCTTTTTGTAATTAATAAGAAATCTGTGGGGGATCCTGTGAGAATGTTTAAGTATTCTGATCCCCAACAGTCTTTCACCCAATTATCTTAACATCCATCAGTGATTCTTGCCTGAATCCATTAATACTATGGTGGCCATAGAGTGGTGCTCTTCTGCTTCTGTCATTGCTTCCACATTTCCTAGCTGGCGTTCTTCTGGAAACTGCTTTACCTCCCTGCTGTTTATAAACTCTGGTCAGTAAGGACTCATGGATTCTTTTTTATTTAAGTTGTTAGAATTTATTCCTGCCATTATTCATTATAAGTCATTCCACAGTCAAGGTTTATTTTAACCTACCAAGTCAGTCTTTCCTTTCTAATGCCAGCACACTTACCCCTACAATGTATGTTAACTGCTTTGTCAAATTTGAATCTGCATCTCCTAAAAGGTAGTGCCAGAATCAGTCGTAAAAGTGAGATTTTTAGTTTTTGCATTTGACCTGAACTTTCTTTTTTTAAACATCTGAAGTCATTTCCCTGAATTGGATTGACTTTTGCTGGGAAACTATTTTTTATTGTCACCATTTTGTAACTATCTGCAGTTACATGGGACGGAAGTATGGGATGAAGGGGAAAGAGCAGGCTTGTTAGCCACACATCTTCAGGCTGAATCCTGGCTTTGCCCCCAAATAGCAATACAAGTGTGGCAAGTTATCTTATCTCTGTGAGCTTCAGTTGTCTCGATTTAAAAAGAAAAAAGGAGAGAGGAATTCTAATCCGATACATAGGTTGGTTGTGAGTATGCAAGGAACAGTGTATGCAAAGTGACAAGCTCAGTGCCTGGCATATAGGAGGCACTCAACTACCTGGTGGTTGTTTTTTAAAAATCTTTTTTTTTTAAGATTTTATTCATTTATTTGAGAGAGAGAGAGAGAGCACATGAGAGGGGGAAGGTCAGAGGGAGAAGCAGACTGCCTGCTGAGCAGGGAGCCCGATGTGGGACTCGATCCTGGGACTCCAGGATCATGACCTGAGCCGAAGGCGGTCGCTTAACCAACTGAGCCACCCAGGTGCCCAAAAGTCTTTTTTTTTTTTTTTTTAGAGAGAGCGGGCGAGCACTGGGTTGGAGGGGGGGGGCAGAGGGAGAGAGAGAATCTTAAGCAGACACAAGGCTTGATGTCAAGACCCTGAGATCATGACCTGAGCCAAAATCAAGAGTTGGGTGCTCAACCAACTGAGCCACCAGGCACCCTTAAAAGTCATTTTTAAAAAAATTTTTAAGTAATCTCTACACCCAGTGTGGGGCTCAAACTCAGGACCCCAAGATCAAGAGTCAGATGCTCTACCTACTGAACCAGCCAGGTGTCCCTAAGTGGTGGTTCTTAATAGCATTATTGTTATTTTTTTTTCCAGGCTTATATTTCTTTGCAGGTTTTACTTACCTTAGATAATTTTGCATCTTCTAAATTATTTTTCTACAGATGCATAATTTTGTGCTTCTCTAAAGTGAAAAGTCATTTTATTCTTTCCACTCATCTTATTAATTTACATCCTTTTGCATCTAATTGACTCTTCTTCTTGGTGTTTGTACCCCCTCCCAAACTGCAGCATCTGCAAAATTGATTTAAACTACGTCTCTTCCATTCTTTTGCAAAATGTATGACCCTGAATCTATTTTATATTCTCTTTATCCTCTCACAGAAACATCCTCTTTAAAGAAATTCATTTACAGTCACTCTGTATTTAGTTAGGAAGTTTCCTTCCTTCCTCCCTCCTTCTCCCCCGCCCTCTCCCTCTCTCTCTTTCTGTTTTCCTTTCTTTTAAGTGACAAATAAGTTTTGGAGCACCTGCTAGATCAAATAGTGTGCTGGCAGAGTCTTAAACCTCAGTCTAGTAAGAAACAGACACATAATATATGTAGCTATAATTCAAAGTAGGCCAAATGTAAGAAAGTTATAAAGTGACTGGAAAACTTAGAGGAAGACTTGTAGAATGAGTAAAACGTGGACATGTGGTGTCTTGGAAGACAATCAGTAAAAGTTTAAAACTGAACTCTATTCTAATCTAATTTCAAACCATCTAAGTGTCATCTAACACTGCAAGTTCACCAGAATTACACATATTTGGAAAGACTATACACAGAAGTGCCACATCCCATTTGTAATGCCTCTTGCTATCATTTATTTCCCATATGAGACTTAGAACACTGTGTCTGATGCTATAAATACTAAAAAACATCATCCTGGGTAATTTCTTCTGACCTAGCTTCTAATTTACTAATTCTCTTTTTATCTTCATCCATTATTTTTAACTTATATGATGAGCTTTAAGTTTTAATTATGTTTTTTCTAAAAGTTCTACTTGGTTCTTTTTCAAAATTGTTTGGTTATTTTTTTAAAATTTCTTATTCTATGTAGATACTTTTAAGCTTGTCTTTTATTTTTCTAAACATAGTAAGTATGGTGGTTTTATATATCTCTAGTATAATAATAATAATAATAATAATACACTACTTGAAGCTTTTGTAGATCTATTTCTCCTATCTGTTGTCCTATTAGTTTCTTTCATGGTGCCAATCTCCTTATGTGCTTAGTTATTTTTTTACTGTCAGCTGCTCATTTTCCATGGAAACTTATTTGTGGGACTTCTTTGTGGCCCATTATGAAGATGCTTTCATTCACAGAGAATCTGCTGTTGCTTTTACCCAGTTGCCTGAGGCCACTGCCTGTCCCAGACCACTTTAATCTAAATTTAGGCTTGAAGTTTTTTAACTACTCAAATCATATGAATTCACGCTAAAAAAAAAAAAATGCACAAGGGCAGATTTTTGCAGCTAAGATGTGTCAAGACCAGTCCCACCAAGACTGGCTGTACTCGAGATCAAAACTACTTTTCTTACTGTCCATCCGCTGGAGGTGGGAGTAGGAATGATATGTTTATTTCTGACACACCTTCCCCTGAGGGTCTAGCATTTTGGGATCCCAGTTTTATGAGCAGGGTGTTCTATTAGACCCCTATTCTGTTCAGGCCCTGGCTTTGTTTTCTGTTTCCTCAGGCCCTTGGACCATTAAAACTTATCCAAGTTTGCTGGGTCCAGCAGTTTAGCAAATGACTTTAGGGCAAAAATAGTTTTCCTCTCAGATTTTTTTGCCTTCACTAAGATTGGCCTGATAATTTTTTTACAAGATTTTAACCTTTCCATGCTTTAAAGATACTTTTATATACATATTATCAAGATTTTTTTAATTGCTTTTAGTAAGAATTATGTAAATATGTAGTCCACTGTACTCTAAGAAATAGAACTACAGTAACTATAGTAACTTCAGACATCATATGACCATTCTATTTTTCAAAAATGACAAAAAATTACTTAAAATTTTTCAATTCATAAAATAACCAACTTTTTTACTAACAATGATGAAGCTGTGTTTAAAATACCTTCAGTGATCTCAGAAATAGGTGTGTGTTCTGGCAAATCCTGTAAGATAAGACCTTACACACTGGTGGTTTATAATCATTTATTTTTTACCATAAAACCTAAACTTCCTAGAGTAAGTGGAGAACAAAGAGTACAGGATCTTAAATGCATAAATATACCTTAGTTAAATATGCAAAATACTGTTTAATGATTCAGATTCTCGCAATATTTCTGTTACTAAAAACTATCAAAGATTTTTACAAATGTTTATTTACTTCAGGGTATCCTCTGGAAGTTGTTCAAAATAACTTTTAAAAATATGCATCTAATACACTAACACATCTAATGTTTATTTGCCATTTGTCGATTTGTCATCCGAATCCAAATGTGAGTGAGAGCAAATAGTGTTTGGTTAATTCAGGATAATAAATTAGGTGTGCTTCAGTTAATGTTGGTTTTTATTTCCAAACAATTCTTATTTTTTACACAGCACTACGAAAATGGCCGGTATTATCCTTCTTCCATAATCCAGCAAACAGAACGTTACTGATTGATTCAAGTAGTAAATGATCAGTTCAATGTTTAGGTGGTTGAGCTGCGCTTTTATTTCCCCTGACACAGCCTTTGAGCAGAATTCAATCATTTTAAAAACCCTGAAAAAAGGGTGGAGTTGTAATTCAACTGGCAAGAAAATCCAACATATAAACAGTGCAGTAGGACTTGGGAAATCTTCTGACTCAGTGGATTCATTCAACAATTATTTACTGTGCACCCACTTTGGAGATAGGTAGGCACCAGACATTGTAGACACACAGCAAACAAGACAAAGTCTCTGCCCTCAAGGAACTTCATCTCCCAAGGCAGTCTAAGACCTTTGAGGTGGTCAATGGGGTCAAGAGCTTTCTTTCTCCACCACTTTCCATCCCCTTCATCTTCTGGTTGCTCTCTTCAATTGCCATTGCTCCATCCTAACCCGAAAGTGCAATCTGGGGCAATATGGTGGGAACTGGGAGGTCCCATCACCCCAGCATCTGCCTTGTTGACCCAGTCTGGTGCTATTTCCTCATCTCCTTCTCTAGAAGTCCTTCCTGTGCCCTATCCCAGAACTCACTCATTGGTGTCTGTGATGAAATGCCCAGCAGAGCCTAAGTCAAGCTTAGTTCTAAAATATGGACCCTTATATGGATGGTCTTATGTAGCAAGACCAACAGAGGCAGTTCCATCCTCAAATGAGTTTATAGGAGTTGATATCAGTGATAAGGCTAAAATAGAAAAATACTAGTGGGCTTGCTTAAAAGCACATAGAAGATACATCCTGGCATTTCTAAAAATACCTGGAAGACGCTTCAGCTGGGAGGCTGAGGTCCTTCTCAGCGGGAGCAACAAACCAGCAAAAGGTAGGCTCTCAGCTTAATGCAATCTCATTGTTACCCAAAGCTAGTCAGAACTGGGGCTATTTGGGATACATATGATATCTTGCCCTCTCTAAAATGTAAAACAAGAGAGAAAAGGGGATTGGAGAGGACTATGGGAAATGCTCAGAGAGAGACTTTACTTTCTAAGTCTCTTTAAAAAAGCCACAAGACTGCTTCACAGTTGGGTGCAGAGGGATGAAGTTACAAGATGGGGTAGGCTCTGTCCCACAGAGGGTCTGAGACTAAAGGGCCTGGTTAGAAGGGACAGTGTTAGGAAATCAGAAGCAAGCAGCTTGGATCTGGATGACAGCAGAAAAAAAGCAGGCATTGATGAGGACGGAGAACTATGCCAGCGGGAAGCCTGAACCCTCACCCCAACTCCCACCGTCAACAGTAACTTGTCCTGCCACCACCCCTAGAGGCTCTGTCCTACCCTTCATTCCACCCACCCCCCCATCCCCACCTCTACCTCCCATGTCATTTTAACCAACAACCAATTTACAAATTTTAGTATTGTGGCTCTCAACCTCGGCTACATATTAGAATTACCTGGGGAGCTTTTAAAAACCCCAATGCCCAGGCCAATTAAATCAGAAGTAAAACCCAGGCATCAGTAGGCTTTAAAGCTCTCCTGATGATTCTAGTGTGCAGCCAAAGTTGAGAACCTCTGCGTTAGGAACACAACTTATTAATAATAAATTGAATACTGCCTAGCTTTTCATCAAAAGCAGAGTGTCAAAAAGGTAAAGAAAACAGAATGGTGGGGACAGGGCAGAGGTGGAGTGCAGAAGGCAAAATTTTGTATCAGTAATGACAGACAATGGATGTGTGTGTGTGTGTGTGTGTGTGTGTGTGTGTGTGTACACATTCTGTGAAGAGCTCATTCAAATTTAGAACAAAAACACTGAGACCTCCAAGGGGAAATACACAAAGGTCATGAACAATTCACACAGAGGAATACAAAGAATAAATGAATATAGAAAAATCCTTTTTGCCGATAAAACCTAAATTAAAAGCAAGCTTGAGATTGCATTTTATAACCACTAGTGTAAAAGGAAAAAGCTTAAATGACACTTAATTTTGATGAGCTTGCTGTGAAATCAATATACTCACAAATTCTGATGGCACTGTAAATTGGTTTTAAAAAAACTCCTTCTGGATAGCAAATGGCAGCATGAAAAAAAAATTATAAAGGTGTTTGGACCCATGGACTTACTAGAGGCTTATCTTCAGGAGGTATTTACACTGAGGCAAAAAGATACACGCTTGAAAATAATCACTGCAACGAACTCTAAATTGCAAAAAAAAAAAAAAAAAAAAAAAAATTTGGTATCAAGCTAAATTTCCAACATAGGGTAATGGTTTAATAATTCATGGTATACCAGCACCACAGAACATTAGGCAGTCATTGAGCTGACAACTATGAAGCCGGTGAGGAATTGTGGAAAAACTGCTCCCCCTGAGGAGGCCCTGCCCCAGGCTCAGCACAGCCCCGCCTCTCCCCTGCAAACTGCAGACTGGGCCCGGCTGAGGAGGAAGCTGTAATATGACCTGATTTCCCAGCCTCCCCTGAGAGACCTCTGGGAGCAGCTCCCGTCAGGTCTCGCTTCTCCGTCCCGGTCCATGGGGAGTCCAGGCTCTCGCCACCGAGGTTCTGAGGTCGGGAACTCTGAACACCCACTCATCTCCCTGAGCCTTCCACCCTCCCCTCCCCTCCCCCACCACCTCCCAAAGCTTTTCACTCTGCCCTCCAGAGCCCGGGAGGATTCATCTGCAGAAACCCCTGTAGCTCCAGCTTCATCCCTGAGCCGTACCTTGTCCCGCTACCTCGTCACCCAGCGGTGAGGAAGCCTTTTGGGAATGTGAAATGTCAGTCGTGGGTGACTGGGCGCTGCTTCCGCCAGGGCGCTAGGATCTGCTGCGATGAGCCTAAGCGTCCCTCATGAGGAAGAATTGCTCTGTGTTCTGCCTGACCGTCCTGTGATTTAGGAAACTGTTCATAATAATCTGACGCTAGAATTGAACTCTCCTCTACACAGAAATCCAAAGTATTTTTCACACCGTTTTTAAATACACTGAATTTTCCAGAAATAAGACTTCCATGTACACTGAGGGGACATTGCACTTTGTTTGGGGCACTTCCTAAGAGTTGCACAGCATCTTGGGGACTCGCATCCGGGCCAGCCGCACACCTCTGACCGGCTGCCCGAGGAGCTGTCACGTTCACAGTGTTCCCCTGACGGGTTCCAGCAGCGAACAACTTCGTTAGGCCTTTGAGTGACGTCATGACCAAACGTTTTTACGGGCCAAAATAAAATGTCTTACTATAAGTTACTTTCCTTTTATCTTGGCCTTCTGTTAGAGGGAGGGAGGTACAAAATGTTTGTCACAAAAGGAGAACACTGAGCCTCACAGCAAGGAGCACCAAGCTTATCCCTGTAGCTCTTGCCGAGTGGAGACTGATCTCCCTCTCACCCCTATCACGCAGGGTCTCCGTGGTCCTGCATCGTTGCCTCCAGACCATGTCTGCTATTTCCTTTAGTAAAAAATCTCAGTTCTTTCTGAAGAACTTGCCTTCGGACTAGCACCCAAGACCCCTTCTCGGTGCTCTCAACTGCTGACTCACAGGTCACGCCCCTTCCTTTACTGGTTTTTAGCACCCGGCTCGGTCATCCTCCTTCTACCAATGCTCTGTCATCGTTCCGGGAAACTTCAGCCTCTCCGAGGACAATCTACCGTCCCCCTGGCTTTGCAGCTTCTTGATCTCCTCTTCCCGCCCCGCCCCCCATCTTAGCCACCGCTGCCATGGTTATACTCCGGGTCCTCAACACCACCAGTCACGGCACTACCTCCAAACTCACAGTTTAAATCCTCTACCCTCTCTGACTGCCACCTCATGTCCCTCCAGCTCACCTCCCTGTAATGATTCTTAGACTTCAATGAGACTTCCAATTCACCGGTCCCATCATTTTTCCATTCTCTTTCTCCCTCTGCCTGTACTTCTGCCCCATTCCACGTCTTTACATTTACCCTTGTTCTTGACCAAGGTTTCATCCCATGGTACACAATCTTACACACACACACGCACACACACATCTCTATCTAAGTCCTTTGCCACTTGCTTCCTTCATTGTATTGTCTGACAAAGCTCCAATCCTAGTTACACATCCCACTTCCTGCTGAATGTAGCTGGGAAAAACACACCATCTTGCAAACTGGTCTAATTTTAAATTTATGACAAAACTTTCAAGTAGGCATTCAGCTGTCCAAATTGATAATGCAATTCTAAAATATGTCCCTAGGAAATTGACTTTCTCCCTTTCTAAGTCAACTTTCTCATGTTTTCTCCTTGCCTCAAACTATTGACATCATCCTCCCTTCTTCACTCTGATTTCATTGACAAAACAGACCAAATTTGATGAGAATCACTTCATTGTTCTACTATTAAATCTAACAACATACATGAACCTATGTACATACGTTACATTTTTACTAATATAAAATGGATGAACTATACATATTCCATTGAAGACCGACCCCCACAACTCCTGAACTGATTCTCATCACCTCTTGCCTACCTAAAGACTTTTTCCCCAGAATTAAACCCCTTCCTCATGAATCAGTATTTTTCTTCTCATTTCCAACAGTCTACAAACTTGCTATATGTTCCCCGCCCTAGACTACAACCTTTCACAGCTGCACTCTATTTTTCCTTTGCTCCTGCTCACAGCAAAACCCCTCCAAATGTGTCCGTCGTGATGTCTCCATTTCTTCACCTCTAGTTCTCTGTCTACAACACATCTTGTCAGGATTTCATTCTCACCACACTGCCAAAGCAGCTCCTGTTAAGGTTACGAACAACCCAGTGGGTTGCCCTGTCTTCTATCTTATTCCACCTCTCAGGAGCATTTTACCCCATCTGCCACTTCCTTCTTAAAGCACATTTTCACTGCTTCCAGAAAGCCACACTATCCTATTTTTCCTTCTACTTTACAGGCCACTCATTCTTAGTTCCCTTTACTAGGTGCTTCTCCTCTGCTCAACCTCTAAGTTAAAGTCTCCTAAGTTTAGCCTAATCCCCTTCTCTTCTATCTACCCAGAGATCTATGGCTTTAAATGCCACCTACAAGCTTATGACTCCTGATTTTATATCTCTAGTGCCAACTCCTCTCCCGGGTTCAGATATATATCTCCCACTGCATATTCGATATCTCTTAGGGGCTTGGCTAATAGGTGTCTTAAACTTAGCATGACCAGCATGAAATGCTTGGTGTCCCCCTCCCCACCCCGTGGTCTACTCCTCCATGAGTCTTCCCAGTTGCCTTTATGGCACCATTATTTTGATAGGTAGGGGTCCTACCTATCAAAACTATTGTTTACAATGGGAAATACAAACATGTAGCACCTCTCTGTCATCAAGGTTACTCTTGAAAATGTGTGCCACTGACTGAGGCACAGGCCACAAGTGAATCCAGCCAATCGGAACTCACGTGCAGATAGATACTCACAAAGTTGTTTATTACCTAGCTGTTTTAGTCATCTGATGCTGTGGATAACAAACCACCCCAGAATTAGGTGGCTTAAAATATAGTACTCATTTATTTGCTCACAATTTGGCAGTTTAGGCAGCTCATGGTACAAATGGCTCATCTATGATCTACAGGCATCTCCTGGGGAGCTTGCCAGGGGCTGGAGACGTCAGCCTCCGAAAGGGATTCACCCCCAGGCTTAGCAAGTTAATGTTGGTTATTCAACTGAGATCATCAGCTGGTGACTTCCATTTTCCATTGATTGGGCTTCTTCCAGAAGCTTCGTGGGTTTCCTTGCAGCAAGGTGCATTCTAAGAAGAAGGAAAGAGAAGCTGCCAGTCCTCTCAAAGGATAGGTCTGAAATTGACACAAGGTCACTTCCACTGTACTCTGTTGGTCAAATCATCACAGGTCCGGCCAAAGTCCTAGGCAAGCGGATAAGTACACTTTCCCACTTAGGGGCAGTGACAAGGAATTTGAGCCACTTTAAGTCACTACAGCAGCCCTTTGAACTGGGTGACTGACGTGTAGTTGGTTTAGCTCTCCAGAAACAGTGATGTGCTGGTAGATGTTGAACAGCTGACCGGACTGCCCTGGGAACGTGGGGGCTGTGGTGCCGCACTCTCACTGCCTCCCCGACATGTGGACCACGTGGTGCACCCCAACGGCTGTAGACTTCAGGCAGAAGAGGGGAGTGGGGAGAGGTGGGACTCTTGCCATGTGAGCAGTGAACATAGAATCTCACGCTTCCCTGTCTAAGCCCCCTCCTTCAGCAAGAAAGAGCAGAGATAATGTATCTTTGACTTTTCTACTTCCCCATCTGTAAAGCAATCTCAAAACTCGTTGCCCTTATAACTGAAAAGCTTTCTAAAAGACTATATACCAAAATACAGGTTTTGTTATCTCCATTTTTTTTAAATCCTAAAAGATCCCTTCTCCCGCTAAATAAATACACATTGTCATTGTTCTCAATTAAATGAATAGGAGCTGGAGCAGGAAAGAGGAGCGGTGCTCCCTGGCAGAGCCCTGGGGTTGATGAAAGTGTTGACTCAGTGGGTCAGAGGAACACGTCCCCAGAGACACCCTCTAAGAGTGCACTGAGAAATGAGTTGAATCAGGTATCAGAAGACCCATTGAGCCTTGTAAATGGTTACGGGAAGGCTGTGATCAGCAGAGTGAAGGGCTGCTGAAAGATCAAAGGCACCGTAGAGCAAGAGACAACCTAAGTCAGTCGTGAATAATAACTTGTTTTCTTCCTTGAGGAGCAAAACATGCTAGGGCTAAAGCCAGACTGAGCACATTCAGGCTCCATCAAATGCTGCAGGAAGCGCTTATATGGATAGGGGGGTGGGGGAGGGATGTAGCAAAAAACCAGCCTATATGGTCCATGAACATTCGTTAAATCTCCTCTGGAGCCATGAGGAAAATGATGAGAATTAGGCTCTCCATTTTACAGCCAAAAGAACTGAAGTTAGATGAGGTAAAATGTTGAAACACTATTAGTAGATGAACAGAAGCAAAAACAAAAAACAAACAAACAAACAAAAAAACCCAGAAAATGGAAACAAACCTCCCCCTCAAAACAAAACAAAACAAAACAAAACAAATATTTTATTCCCCTGGTCTATCCATCAGAGAATGTAACCTTTATCTTACATGATGGTTATCTAGTTACTTTCAGTCTGGGGAAAGATCTGAAAAATGAAAAAATGCCTGATCTATAGGCTCTCCTGGGAAAAAAAGCAGGCGAGACAAGAGGTTTTCCTATCAATGGAATACCAAGACTGACTCGCGCTAGGAACCCAGCCAATTTATTACTTCTTTCCCATTATGAAGAAATACTATAAATGGACACACTAAGCCCTAAAGAAACTGGTTAGAGGGAAAAGAAAAAACCAAAACCCAAGAGTAGAAAGACAGGCAAGTAGGATCAGTTTGCTGGGTCTCCATCCAAATCCACCTAATTATGCGTGAGGCTTGGCTGGCAGCTTGACATCCGCGAGGCTGTCCCCAGGCACCCAGGCTGAGCCTGCACTGAGTGGGTAGCAGGGCACCAAATCAACCTTCTAGAAGCAACTGGGTTTTCTGTCCTTGTGCCCAAAGGAGACCATTCCAAAAATCTAAATGTATTCTTCTCTTTAGAATTACTCCTTCAGAAGAACGTCCAAGACCCAGTTACTCTTTGTTCCTGCTGACGCACAGCTTGATACAGTCCCTCCTCCCTGCCCTTGGCCTTGTCCCCTTCCTTTTCCTACTGACCCCACCCAGAAAAGACTGTATTTCATTGTCTAAAGCTAACTCAGTCATGCTTTCTGCACCAAGGATATTTGGCGGAGGTTGGGGGGGGGGGAGAGATTTAATATTCAGTGGCATTTACAGAAACATCTGAAAGAAATCTAGTGGACCTCAGTTTTGCTGCCCTCTCTGAGCAAGCACAAGCCAAGAGAGACCTTCTCGACTACGGGTGAATGCTGAAGGCATGCAGCTACTCTCTGTTTGTTCCCTCCTACTTCTGTCTCACCCCCGCCCCACCCTTGGGCAGCAGAGTGAAAAGGCAGCTCCCTGTCCCTACTCTCCTCCCCTCTGACTGACCCTCAAGGAGGGAGGGTGATGCTCCACTGCAGACTGGGAGTCCACGCATGGGCAGATTCCTAGGCTCTGGACAGTGCCCGGGCTCTGCCCCTCCTCTTCCTCTGTGTCAGCCCCTTCTGCTTTGCCAAACCAGCTGGCTGCACCTGGACATCTCTGTCACTCTGCTCCCTCACTCTGCCTGGCCAGAAGCCAGCTTGGCATGATCCCTGCTGGGGTCTGGGCTCCGCTCTGGGCAACCAGCTGGACCTGGGTGGGGGTGGGGAGCACTCCCGTGGTGCTGCCAGCCCCACCGATGCCTGAAGCGGCAGACTATGCTCTGGCTTCACCCTAGCTTTTTACCCGGTGTAAACTAATCTTCAGGCTTTCAGGGAGCTTCGGAGTGTGTGCGCTAACCAAATGAACAGGTCTATTGCAAGGTATTTCTATTAATGAACAGTGTAGTTGAGTTTATATTGGTGGGCGTATCTATAGACCAAAGTGGATATTGTCATCTCCGTAATGTCTTTAAAATGCGATTATAAGTGGTAGATTTTTTTCCATAGCCTTCAACCCATTTAAGGCTCTGCGATTTCCCAAAGTTCATGTAATCTCTCCTAAGTCTCCACAGAGCCACATTTCTGGGGGCCAGATTTACCCTGTGGTACACATTGCCGCAGGACATCCAAGTCCTCACCTCCTTACTTGGTTACAAGCAACAGAAAACCAAATCTACCGACATCAGCGGCAAGAGGGTATTTTAGTGGAAAAGATTTGCATAGGTCATAGAGCCAAGTGAAGAATGTGAAGGAAGGAAAGAGCAAGGTGGTGCTGAGGCCCTGGGTTGCAGGGGGTCACCACACTCTCCAACTGCATTACCCTTGACTTATGCATTTGTTTCCTATTGCTGCCATAACAAATTACCGCAAATGTAGTGGTTGAAAGCAACGGAAATTTCTTAGTTCACGGTTCTGTGAGTCAGATGTCTGGCTTGGCTCAACCGGGTGCTCAGCTCATCGTCTCCCAAGGCCAAAATCAAGGTGTCACCCATGTGGGGCTCTTATGTGGAAGCTCATTTAGGTTGTTGGCTGAATCCATTTCATTGCTATTATAGGACCGAGTTCCCCCTACTTCTTCACCTGCTGTCTGCTGGGGGCCTCCGTCAGCTCCTAGAGCCCGCTGCAGTTTCTCTGCATGTGGCCCCTTCCAGCTTCAAGTCAGCAATGGGGTGTCAAATTCCCCTCATGCTTCAGATTTCTCCAGCTTCTACTGCTTTTGAGAGAACAAATGGTTAGATCAGGCTCATCCAGATCATCTCCCTATCTTAAAGTCCACTCTGCCACATAATATGACAATCATGGGAGCTGTATCTTATCATCTCATCATATTACAGTTTGGGGGGGAGAGAATTAGAAATTTTGCCAACCACAATTTGACTCAGCTCCAGTGAGCTCAAGCTCCTTTTAGTCCTTGTCTATCTGTGTCCTGTTTCAAGTTCTCAAAAGAGAAACTCAGAGAAACTCAGTTTGAGTCAGGTGTCCATACCCATTACCAATCAGCTATCCAAGGGACAGGCTCATATGGAAGAGGGGTCAGCACCTGGATATCAGCAGCTGTTCCGGGACAGGGGAAGATGGTGGGGAGATGGGCAAAGATCACGAGAGGAATCCTTTTTGAAGAGGGAAATAAGAAAGTGACAATATGAGAAGAGAAGAGAGCCCCCTGCAGCACAGCTGGAAGTCAAGCCCCCAGATTAGATAGTCTAAGAAGAACAGGAGCATGGTTTACGAGCTCATATTTTGTCCTTGTATTTTCCACCTGGGTTAAAAATCTGTGATGTTGACACTGTTGCAAAATAGAACTGTGACTTGTTTTAGTCAACAAGTACATTTCTGAGAGTTGCCTTTTCCTCTGAAGAGTTGGGATTTGTATGCTCCCCTATACTTCCCTCCGAGGTAGAGGGTTTAAAACATACCCCCACAAAAGAGGTCAAGAGAGAGCAATCCAGGGCGCCTGGGTGGCTCAGTTGGTTAAGTGACTGCCTTCGGCTCAGGTCATGATCCTGGAGTCCCGGGATCGAGTCCCACATCGGGCTCCCTGCTCAGCAGGGAGTCTGCTTCTCCCTCTGACCCTCCCCCCTCTCATGTGCTCTTTCTCTCTCATTCTCGCTCTCTCAAATAAATAAATAAAATCTTTAAAAAAAAAAAAAAAAGAGAGAGCAATCCAAAACCAAGTAGATACCCTTTGGGTTTTTTAGGTAGTGTCGTATCCTTTTGCCACTCCCAAGATAACTAGGATTTGGGGGCATCCTCCTGATTTTAAACACTTTAAAGCATGCCCTCAGCCAAAAGTAATGGCTCTCTTTAAGGTGATTCAACAAGGCTTTTGGAAAAAAGACCTTAGGAATGAATATTTGATAGATACTTCTTATGGTGAAGGTGACAAATGAATGCCCCACTTGCGTATAGTAACACTTTATACTTTTCAAAGTAAGAAGACATCGTTGAATTATATGCCTTCTTACTCATTTGGGGAGAAAACGAATGTGCAGTTGGCTGTATCTGTCTTATGCCCACTTTGGGCAGAGTTCACTGGGAGAATCAGAGAGATAGGAAAGAATCAAAGAGACTTTGGGACACAGTAGAGGAAACAGGACCCAAACAAATTATGCCTGGAACTGGGTTTTACTTCAAATGAAACAGAGCCTCTCCAGAAGAAGCAGTGCAAGTCCTCTATTATTACAAAGTCACAACAAAATTGATTTTTACTTACTTTAGAAGTTTGTATGGTACACTACACAATACTACAGAGGTTCGGTTAAGCTCCTATAAAATCAGAGCTCCAAGACCTGTGGGAATGACTTTCTGTGCTTCACTTACTTCTCACCTTGAATCTGTTCCTTGCATAAGCCATTCCTCCTACCCAGAAAGTATTCCTTCATTCTCTCGAGCTGTTTTCCTTCCTGTCTTCAAAATGCTTCTGAAATGATTTGTTCCTTCCTCCCCTATCACCTGCCTTCCTATTTGTTATTACCCTCACTCCCCAGGTCCTGTCTTAGTATCAGCCATAGCTCATGACCCACCTTCTTATCTTAGGTAAGGCAGACACCTTACCAGCTCCACCGGCCCAGGGCCTGGTCTCTTCCAGACAGGAGTGAGGGGTATCGAAAATGCCCTCACTGATACTGGGTGGGTATTCTGTTTTGTCTTGGTTCTGCCAGTTTGAGAGACCAAAAAAATCATCTTATGTATTATTAGTTCCTAATGATTTTAGATGGTGGTCAAGGAAGGCAGCCTGAATAACTTACACTGAGGGCAATTTTTTGAAGTGTGTGGCCTACCATACGATCAAATTTGTTCAGCACACCATGGATATTGGGAAAGCATGGGCATATCATTTTTCATACAAAGTTTTCCGTATGGCTAGTTAAAAAGCTTATTGATGATTTTTTTCAAATCCTCTAAATTCTTTTTTAATCTAATTTGATCTGTCAAAAAAAGATCTTTTTTTTTTACAATTTTAATTGTGGTAAAATACACATAAAATGTACCATCTTAACCATTTCTAAACATACAGTTCAGTGGCATTTACTACATTTGCATTGTGATACAAACATTGTCACCATCCATCACAGAACTCTTCATCTTGAAAAACTGAAACTCTGTCCCCATTAAACAGCAATTCCCCACTCTCCCCTCCCCTCAGCCCCTGGCAACCACCATTCTATTGTCTGTCTCTGAGTGTGACCACTCTAGGTACCTCACATAAGTAGAATCATACAATATTTGTTCTTTTGTAACTGGTTTATTTCCCTTAATATAACACCCTCAAGGTTCATTTATGTTATAACATGTGTCAGAACTTCCTTCCTTTAAAGGCTGAATAATATTCCATTCTCCACATAAACCACATTTTGTTTATCTATTCATCCGTCGATGGGCACTTGGGTTGCTTCCACTTTTTGGCTACTGGGAATAATGCTGCTATGAACATTGGTGTACAAATATAATTTTGGTCCCTGTTTTCAGTCCTTTGGGTTTGTGCCCAGAAACAAAATTGCTGGATCATATGGTAACTCTTGTTTAATTTCTTGAGGAACCACCATACTGTTTTCCACAGCAGCTGCACCATCTTATATTCCCAAGAATAGCACACAAGGGTTCCAATTTCTCCACATCCTTGCCAACACTTGTTATTTTGTTTTCCAATAGTAGTCATCCTAATTGGAGTGAGGTGGTATCTTATAATACTGATGGCTCAAAGACCTTTTTAAAGGTATATTAAATCTTTCCACCACACACTATGGTTTCATTCTTGTACTTTAGTAAACAACTGTGTTTTATATATTTGATACTCTGGAGGGTTTTGTGCATAAAGTTAATAACTATTGGGGCACCTGGGTGGCTTAGTCGGTTAAATGTATGACTCTTGATTTTGGCTCAGGTCATGATCTCAGGGTCTGAATCAAGCCCTGTGGGGGGCTCCACACTGGGTGTGGATCCTGCTTAAGATTCTCTCTCCCTCTCCCTCTGCCCACTCACATGCATTCATGCACACATGCGCATGTCCTCTCTCCCTCTCTCTCTCTCTCAAAAAAAGTTAAGAACTGTTACGTAGTCATTATTTTTTGCATCTTTTTGCCCAGAAAATAACCCTCATTACTTGGGAAATTGCTTCTTAAATTCCAGCAGAGACTGAAGACAAAGTTTCACCTTACTGGTCAATTCCTGAGGCCTGGGGCCCATCCCATTGTTTTTCCTTCCTTCTCTGCCTCAGATAGAAATTAACATGAACCCTCCAATCTTGAAAAGCTGTTACGCACCACCTGAACCCTGCAACAGCAGAAAAATAGGCTGCCTGCAGTTGAACTATTACTGCCTCTAACTCCACACCAGCCTGCTACCTGGATTCTGCAAGTAGAAACCGGAAGTAAGCCGCATCCTCTTCTTGCTCTTCATCTTCACCTGCTCAATGGTCAGTCAGTCAATAAATACAGGAGCATAGCCAGACTTCCTGCCAGGTACTAGAAATGCAGCTATGGACAAGATATACACAGTTCCTGTTTCCATGGATCAGACAGCAGAGAAGGGAAACATTACATAAATAATTGAAAATAAGGTAAGTCCCATAACAGAGAAGTACAGAGTGTTAAGTAGCATAGAAGAGCAAGATCCAGCCTGATTGAGGAACCAGGGAAACCGTCCCTGAGGAAGTTACATTTCAGCTGGTAATATAAAGGATCAGGCATTCAGCAGGCACTGAAGAGCCATTGAAGACTTGCAAGGTTAGCAGCCCAGCCCCTGGAGCTGGGCTGCAGCTATTCAAACCCCCCTCTGGTGCTTTTACAGCTGGAGGACTGTGGGGGAGTTATTTACCTTCTCTGCAAATAATAGTTGACATAGTTAATTAACACACTTACCAGTTTCTGGCACATAGTAAGTGCTCAATAAATGGCTATCCTTCACTAGGCGAGTGTGGGTGCCTATCGTACTGGGCACTGTGATGGATGCTGAGAGCATCATGGGAAGAATACATTCAGTCATTGTCTTCACAGTCCCCAACTCGCAATGGTTCAAACTACAATTTTTTGGCTTTATGATGGTGCAAAACTGATATGCATTCAATAGAAACCATACTCGAAATTTTGAATTCTAATCTTTTCTCGGGCTAGCAATATGCGGTACCTTCCTCTCTTGTGATGCTGGTCAGTCATCGAGCTGCAGCTCCCACTCAGCCTCGAGATCAGGGCTAAACAAGCAGTATATGTACAACCAGTCCAAACCCATAGTGTTCATCTGTTTTTCACTTTCAGCACAGTATTCAATAAATTACAGGAGACAGTCAACACTTTTATAAAATGGACTTTGTGTTAGATGGTTTTGCCCAACTATAGGCTAATGTAAGTGTTCTGAGCACATTTAAGGCAGGCTAGACTAAGCTATGTTTGGTAGTTTACGTGTATTCAATGCCTTTTCGACTTAGAGTATTTTCATTTTACAGTGGGTTTACTAGGACATAAATTGGCATCATAAGTCAAGAAAGATCTGAATGAGAGGCATTTGAATGTACCTGGACAGGAAACAAACCTCCAGAAAGGCTTCATTAGACAGTTTTTTGTTTGTTTGTTTATTTGTTTGTTTTAGAGAGAGAGACAGAAAGAGAAAGAATTTTAAGCGGACTCCACACCCAGTGCAGAGCCCAACGTGGGGCTCGAGCTCACAACTCTGAGATCGTGACCTGAGCTGAAATCAAGAGTCAGAAGCTTAACCAACTGACCCCCCAGGTGCCCCTAATTAGATAGTTTTTATCTAAAGTCTCTAAAAGGCCCCTATCCTTTGGCTCAACAATTACACATCTGGGAATTTATCCTAAAGAAATAAGCATGGGGCACCTGGGTGGCTCAGTCGGTTAAGCGACTGCCTTCGGCTCAGGTCATGATCCCAGAGTCCCGGGATCGAGTCCTGCATCGGGCTCCCTGCTCAGCGGGGAGTCTGCTTCTCCCTCTGACCCTCTTCCCTCTCGTGCTCTCTATCTCTCATTCTCTCTCTCTCAAGTAAATAAATAAAATCTTAAAAAAAAAAAGAAATAAGCATGAATGTGTGCAAGGTTTTAGCTATTTCTTATACTGAAACGTTGAGAGCACCTAAGTGTCTCACAGGAAATTACTTAATTATGATACAGCGTATCTGATGGGATGTCATGCAATCATCAAGAGGATGTAGAGAGATTCTATTTGCTGACATAAGATGAGATTTAGTATCATGCATTGTGAATACCTTTTGCTAATAAGATACACTAATTTATAGAAAGCAAGGATGGAAGTATTTAAACCAAGGTATTCAGGTAGTTGTCTTTAGGCAGATACACCAGTTAGGAACCAACAGGAACCAACTCTGGTAAACTTGGTGGAAGGGAAAGAATTTACTGACAAGAGCTGCAGTAACTCAGAGAAAGGAAGGTGAAGCTGAACAACCAGGCTTTGGGTAGGACAGGAACTGGTTGGATCTGGCATCCAGGTAATAGAAATGAGAGGACAGTCTTTGCTAAGCTGTGCCATTGGTAAATGGCAACTTGATCTGTGTGTGTGTGTATGTGTGTGCACGCATGCGCGCATGTGTGCGTGCGTGTGTGTGTGTGTGTGTCCTTCTGTTTTCCACAAGCTCAGATTGAGATCTCCAGAAAGAGAGTCTGATTGATCTGGACTAGATCAAGTGGCATCAGGCTTTCCGGTTCCGGTGGTCCTGCATGCAGTGGGAAAGCCACTGTGCTCCAGAGGAAGAAGCAAGGGAAAAGGTGAAATCAACAGATGTTCCCCATAACGGGTGGTTAGGTATGGTACGTCTCTCTTTTTCTCTATTTATCCATATATTTTAATTCTTCTGTAATAGACAGATACTGCTTTTATAACAAGGATTTCTTTTTTGTAATTTCAAAAATCTCAGAATGCAGACAAGTTGCCAAGTTCCCTGAATGGGCTACTTTACAACCTGTTTCCTTCTTTTATATCCCACTACATCATCTACAACAACCCCCCACCCATCTGCATACCTACTTATCCCCATGAATTACTTTTATGTGATTATTATTAATATAACAATGGTATGATGAGCATGTAACATTACAAATAGGGACATTTCAATAATATAGTGACAAAGAACTGTTGAAAGCATTACCTAATGTTAGGGTAGGATTTTGCAAAATAATCACTAAAAATTATAGCAAGCATGTACTAAGTGCTTGCTTGGTGCCACTGGACTGAGTCCCTTACTTACGTTATGTCACTTTAATATAAAATACACTTGACAAAACAACATTTCCTTCTCCAACACAGCATTCTGAGTAGATTCTGTCTTTTCTGAAAAATAGATTCTTTCTCTTCCAAGAACCTCAAGGCATTCCATTCGCATCAAGTAATTCATTTAAATTCTCTCACCATCCCTAAGAGAAAAACACAGGATTGGATATTACTTATCTGTCTGTAGAGCTGAGGAAGCCACAGAGATGTAATTTCCTCAAAACCATTCAACTCCTTGTGGCATCTGAACATCTCCCCATTTATTAAAGCTGAAAACATTGAGAGAACAATTCTTTTTTTTAATAGATGTATTTTATGGTTCTACTTTGTATCAGGCTTTCACGCAAGGAATCAAAGACTGAGTCACTCACGCACACCCATGCTGTGCACCCAGGTGGTGTCAGTTACCAGGCGCAAGACAGACGCAGGCCCAGTCCCCACGATGGAGAGGCCCTACCCGTTCTCAAGTTTACAGTCAGAGGATAAATCAGGGGAGCATTTGCAAGTGAGGCATGTAGCTTAAGAAATAGCAGTGAAAGTTATGTCTGAGGAATTGAAAATATGCGTGAAAATACAAAGTGACAACAAAAATATAGTAGATGCACACAATGCAAAGAAACTCTGAGGAGACAGGGGGAAAGGTACATGTGAAGAATGGGGACATGAGGAAGTAGTGTTCACAGGCAGAGATAATAACCTGGGGATATTGCAGGCCACCTTGAGAGGAGCCGCGCCTTCGGTGGAGGGATACAGTCAGCGCAAGGCAAACTCTCAGCGAGCGGGGAAGGAAATAAAAACCCAACCTCATCCTCTGTCCTCCCCTGATCTCCTGCCAGATCTCCTGTTGGCCAGGCCAAGGAGCAAGGATGTCTGCTGATACAGTCTAATGGGTCTTCGTGGGCTGGGAGCAGGGTAGAGGAGGGTGGGCTGAGTAAAAGGATTGATGTTTAGATGGGGGAGGCTGCATCCATGTGAAACCAAGCGGCTCTAAAGGGCCTTCTGCTGTCTGGTACAGAGCATGGTTCATTCATTAATGCTGAGTGTTTACTAGGGACTGACACACACATTAGCTGAAAAGGACAAGAACTCACCAATGTAAAAAGAGAGAAGGGTTTCTTCCCCATCAAAACCAATAGGATGTCATGGCTCGTTTTATCCATGAATTCCAAAATACTTGCAGAGTTACACACTCTGACTTCTTGACCTGAACAGACAGGAGAGGTGACATGATGGGGAAATTAAGCAGTGGGCATTGGAGCCAGGCTGCCTAGGTTCTGTCCCTCATGTCAAGTGACCTTAGCAAGTTACTTAACTTTACTGCAGCTTAGTTCCTCATCAATGAAATGAAGAATCATGCCTTCTCATAGGACTGTTTTGAGGATTAAAGTGTTTACTAAAGAGCTAACAAAGTTAAGAAAAGTAGAATAATACCTAATACGCAGACAGTACTCTTATGTGCTTAATAAAATAAATATTTCAATGGGAGGGCAAAGAACAGAATCCAAAAACCTTCAAACTTAAATCTCTGGTGGATGACAGTTACCTTAAAAAAATGGAAAAGACAAAGGTAATTCCTATTGGGTTCAAATAAGTTCCCAAGTAAATTTGAGAGGTATTTGCTTTTATGTTTTTTTTTAATTTTTACAGATGTTAATGAGTATTTGGCCTATGGTTTTCATCTATTGCAGTTGTCATGCGTTAATATTTAGTGTGTATTTAAATAGACACACACGTATATGGGCCACAGTTCTCCAAGTGCATAAGTTACTCTCTGAGGAGTGTCATTTACTTGTAGTGGAAAGAGTAATATATCTGAAAGCACACTAAGGTTTTGATTCTCAGCCTTTTTTGGGTGACCTTGGATAAACCTAGCTGTGGGGGATATTTCACCATCTAGACAGGAAACGATATCTCAGAGTATTAGGAGGATCAAATGAGTTAATGCAAGCAAAGCACTTAGAATAGTGCTTGGGACATGGTAAACACTCGAAAAAATATATCCCCAATGTCCCTTCCCAGGTTAAATGATATCAGGGCATTTGCTTGCTCACAAAGGAAAGGATTGACTGACAAATCAGCCCCATGAGCAGTTCTTCAGAGGCTAAGAAAACAAAACTGCTGTAACCATGAGGAATATACATGCAAAAATTGCTAAATGGAGAGCTTGCTAACATATCCCTGGGCTCTCACATAGGTGCTACAGCTCAGGGCTAGGTTGGGCACCACTGCCTCCTCTAAATGGAAGCTTCCTAAAGGATCTCCAGAGGGGTCAACATGATGGCCTCTGTATTCTATGAGTGTTTGGCTCCACTCAATTCACATGTGGTGCTCAGGTTTGCAAATCTAAAAAGAATGAATCAAAACAGAAATAGTCTCTGCCCCAGAGGCAACCACATTATAAAAAGCCTGAGGTGCCAGAATCATTTACTTTATGATTTCTCATTTGTTAAGCCCTTTATCTAAAACAAGCCTTGTCATGTCATTCTTTCTCTTTTAAGAGAAACTCGGTGACTGCAATGGCCGCAGACAGCTTTCCTTTAAAAAAATTTTTTTTTCTTATCTTCCTGATTATCACTCTTGGCCATATACGATTGGCTGCATTGCGTGTGTATGTGTGTGTGTGTGTGTGTGTGTGTGTGTGTGTGTGTGTACATGCAAGAAGCACTTTATTTCATTTAAATAAATGCCTAGTTATTATCTTAAACTGGTTGGTGTATTGTTCTTGTTTTTTAAGTGTTTTGAAAGTTAATCTTCTTCCTTTTTTCTTTTTTTCTGTTAAACCGGTCAACCTGATCTTTAATTTCCATGGCCTGGAAGCCTTTGGAGAATAGATAATATCTTCAGTGTCAGTCAGGCTAAACCAGAAATACACTCATCCCTGATACATGACACTGAGAGGAAAATTACCTGTCTGAAATTTAGCACTCAGTAAAATGGGGGAAATAGTCCCTGTGAATCCATACTACACTCTGATTTTCACCCAGAATTTTTAACCCCTGTTCATACTACCAAGTTAGTCTGATAATCTTTAGGCTGAAACTGAAGCAAGGGGATTTTAAAATAACCAAGCAGATTTTTGAACAAATAAATAGAATTTCTAGGTGTGAAAAAGAAAATGACTAAAATTATTAACTTAACGAATAGGTTTAAGAGCAAAGAGGACACAGTTAAAGAGAAAATTAGAGAACTGGAAGCTGAAGAAATGATCTAAAATAAAGCACAATGATACAAAGAGAAGGAAAATACAGAAAAGAGGTTGAGTATGCAAAATGCAGTGAGAATGCCTAACATACATCTAATCAGAATGAGAATGCAAGAGAAAGAGGGAATGGTGGGACAAAGGCCATATTTGATGAGTGCTAGCTGAGGAGTTTCAGAACTAATAAAAGACAATAAAGGTGGAATGAGAAAAAATAATTAATCCAAAAGAAGGCAAGAAAGGGGAGGGGTAGGCAGGAAGAAACATGGACAAAGTGAGATACCACAAAGTATAAAAGAAGGTTAATAAGTCCAAACATATCAATAATTATAATATTGGACTAAAGTTCCAATAAAAAGACAAAGATGATAAACCAAATTTTTTAAAATCCACTTACATATTTCTAACCTGAGATATCTCTAAAATATAAGAATACAAGAAAGTTGCAAGAAATGAAAAATGTGTGCCCGGCAAATACTAATCCAAAGAAAGCTATGCTATTAATCTCCCCAAAATACACTTAAAGGCAAAAGCATGTTTTCCTATACACAGGAAAAAGGTTAAATTCACCTGGAAAATATAATTCTAAATGTTTGTGCACCTAATATCTCAAAGTATAGACAGAAAAATTGATAAAATTACATAGGAAAACAGACACATTTTACAGTCATGGTAAGAGAGTCAGTAATCAATACATCAAGCAAGCAAACAAACAAAAATCAGTAAACCTAAAGAAGATTTGACAAACAATTGGGAAACTCATGTATAGAACACTGTTGCTGTCTCTCAAGCCCTCCTGTGGGCTTGATCACATAATGGGCCATTAAAGAAGTCTCAAGAACTTTCAAAGGACTGAAACCATAAGGACCATATTCTCAGATCACAATTCCCTTCCTCTTGACTATGGGCCGGATTTGGTGACTCATTTCTAACAAACAGGAGAAACAAAAGCAAAAGTGATGGTGTGAGACTTTGCAGACTCGGTCACACAAGGCACTGTGGCTTCCTGTGTTCTCTCCCTCACGATCAGTCTCTCTGGGGATAGACAGCTGCCATGTTGTGTGGACACGCGAGGAGCCCTGTGGAGAGGTACACACGGTAAGGAACTGAGGTCTCCAGCCAACAGCCGTGTGAGGCGCCATCTTGGGAACAGATCCTGCAGGCTCTGTGGAGCCTTCAGAAGACGACAGTCCTGGGCAACACCTTGACTGCAGCCTAATGAGAGATCCTGAACCAGAACCACTGAGCTAAGCAGCTCCTGGATCCCTAATCCACGGAGACTGTAAGACACATGTTTGTTGTTTCAAGCCACTCCATTTGGGGGTAATTTGTTACCTAGCACTACATAACTAATACAATAGGGGTGGAGTTCCTGGTCTATCTATTCTGAGACTCAGAATAATAACAAGAAAATTAGAGAACAAGCCCACATACAATAAGACGCTAAAGTATATACTGTAGGAAACAAGACCGCACAAAGAGATGATCATTCTAAAGTATGAAAAATAAGCTGGAGGAGGAAGATACCAATTCTCCAAAAAGAAAGTAGAGGTGAAATTCAGTATTTCATTCATCCATGCAACAAGTAAATTGAACCCCAACTATGTGTGATATCCTGGGCTGGGAAATTGAGCTACAAAGACAGATGTCTTAGCAATGATTCCTGCCCTCAAAACTTCACGGTTTCATGGGAGAGAGAGAGAGAGACAAGTTAACAAAAATTTACATCGTGAGTGTTAAGTGCTCTCTGATAGTACCTTACAATTTCTGGAGAGCAGGGAATGCTTCCTAGATGAAGCAATATCTCAACAGAAACATGAACATTCGGGTTGCATTAGCTAAGCCAGGCGGAGGAGGTGAGGAACAGTGTTTTAAGCTAAGGAAACCACATGCAAAGGCAGGAAGTCTTAAAGCATAGCACATTAAGTGTCCAAACAAAAGTTCAGGATGTCTGCAGGCTTGGACTGAGAGAGTCCAGGGAGGGGAGAGAGGAGACTGAAAAGGACATGGATGCCAGATCCTGCAGAGCTTGGAGGGGCTTTCAAGAGTCTGTGCTACATTTTTAATTTTTTGAGGATGCTCCACCAACTTTTGCATCAACATGGATAGGACTGGAGGAGATTATGCTAAGTGAAATAAGTCAAGCAGAGAAAGTCAATTATCATATGGTTTCACTTATTTGTGGAACATAAGGAATAACATGGAGGACATTAGGAGAAGGAAGGGGAAAATGAAGGGGGGGAATCGGAGGGAGAGACGACGAACCATGAGAGACTATGGACTCTGAGAAACAAACTGAGGGTTCTAGAGGGGAGGGGGGTATAGGGATGGGTTAGCCTGGTGATGGGTATTAAGGAGGGCACATACTGCATGGAGCACTGGGTGTTATACGCAAACAATGAATCGTGGAACACTACATTAAAAACTACTGATGTAATGTATGGTGACTAACGTAATATTAAAAAAAAAAAAAAAAAGAGTCTGTGCTACACCAAGAGCAAGGAGGAGCCACCAAAAAGTTTTAAACTCCAAAGTCTGGACCAAGTAAGAGATGAGAGCAGTGCCTTTGCAAGGTGCTAGCCAGCTTCCCGGGCCTTCAAAGATTCCGCATCTCCTAATCCAACAATAAATCCCCGGGTAAGTATTATGAATACCTTTGTAAGGAAGACGCCACCGGGGCTGTAAGAGCTTTTGCGCCTCACACAAAGTCACGCACTGGTTATAAGGGGCTAGAGCTGCAGCTTAAAAGTGAACAAGGAAAGAGGAAGGAAGAAGGGAGTCAAGAAAGGACTGATAGGTAGGCAACCAGTTTGGCAGGACAGCACAAAGAGCAGTGTTATATTCTAAAAGCCAACTTCAACTCTGTGATTGTAATAGACTTTGTTTAAAAGGCGTGTTGCCTTTCTATGGGGCTGTGAGCATGTGGGAATGCCTGTAAGACCCACTGTAATTACAGAGGACTAGGAAGAACTCTGACAGGTTCCTGCTGCTTTCTTTATACTAGCACGTGCCCCATGACGTTTATCAGTGTCCCTGAGCTACATTACCATGATGACAAGGCGCAAGGGATAGATACCACTCAGACGCCATTTTGTACCCAGGGTTAGTGGGCGATTCCACTGTGGGTGAGACCAGCGTGCTCCCTGGCGAGAGGGGCGCCCCCTGCCTCCTGGACTTCTGTACCCTGAGGAGTGCTCCTGCCCTGGGTGGCAAAGAAACAAAAGCAGAAGCATGCCTGCTGAGCAAAAAGACGTTTTATAAACCCTAACTGAAAAAAAAAAAACCCCTTAGATGCATTCCTGAGAGTGCTATCTATCATTGTCTCCAGGCCTTTCATTTACATAATTTACCTGAGTATAAATTCTCAATTACTTCCACCGAGAGGCTTACAAAACAGCAACGTGAAATTCATTTGTAACAAAAACTGTTGTAATGAGTAGCAGATTGTCCTTACACCAGATCAAATGTCTGGGTGCATGTTTGAGGTTTTCCTTTTCTTAAGTGTACTGCTTTTCATTTGTCTTTAATATTTTAGTGGTAGGAGAGGAAGAAAATTAGCATCTACCATGGGAGATAGGAAAAGGCCAAGAAAGCTGGAAGAGAAGAGGATAAAGGCAGATACATTTTTCGAAATTTGATAGATCTGTTAATATGTAGGCTAAAGGAAAATGCAAATAAAAAACGAGTTTGTTTGTAATGAAGAGATCTCTTTGATACTATCTGAGCCCTGTAATCAATCTCAGTCACAGAATCACAAAGAAATGGCCAGTCAGACTGTATATGCCTCAAAATGTCAGGCAATAGAAAGTATGAGGCACCATTTGGAGGCTAAAACATTGAATGTGGACCTAATGAAGCCTCTAGACCTGCTTACCCATTTATAGGAAATCGAGGACCAAGGTAGGAGTTAAATGATAACACAGAGAAGCCATTAGCTAAATCCAAAATACGGCATATCCTTCAGGACTAATGACTTGTTTTCTGTCACAAATCAATAATACGAGGGCTCCTGGGTGGCTCAGTCGTTAAGTGTCTGCCTTCGGCTCAGGTCATGATCCCAGGGTCCTGGGATCGAGCCCCACATCGGGCTCCCTGCTCCGTGGGAAGCCTGCTTCTCCCTCTCCCACTCCCCCTGCTTGTGTTCCCTCTCTCACTGTCTCTCTCTGTCAAATAAATAAATAAAATCTTAAAAAAAAAATCAATAATACGAGAAGAAAAAAAGAGGGCAGGACAGATGATTGAGACTTGGAAGACACAGAATGACCAAATACAACGTGTGGACCTTGTTTTCATCCCAATTCAGAAGAACCAACTATAAAAAGAGACCTTGGAGGAAACCGGTACATTTGAATATGGTAGGGGGTGAGACAGGCTGTTAAGGAGTGTTGGTGAATTTTGTTAGGTGTCATAATGGCATGGTGCTGGTATTTCTGTTTTTGTTTTTTTAATCCCTATTGTTTAGAGACACTAAAATTTGTACCGGTGAAATGATAGGATACCTTGGATTTCGTTTTAAAATACTGCAAATCATTTTTAAAAGAAGGCTAAGAGAAACAAGATGGACAAAACGTTGGTCTGGTTGAAGCTGGTTTGTGGCATACGAGGGTTCATTATATTACTCTCTCTATTTTTGCGTGTGTCTGAAATTTTTCATCATTAAAATTAAGGAGAAAAAAATGAACTCAAAGATCAATTTCTGTGACAGGGCATGGCCATATGGTGGTTTAATCTCATTTGGGTCACTTATAAACTAAGTGACCTTAGAAATAAAGACTCTTGGAGCCCAACAAGACCTCGGGGGTTATTTTTCCCTTGAATAGCAGATGGGAAAGTTGATGCCAAAGTTAAGTGAGTGATGTAGGACATCCACCCTGCCCTAGCCAGCCTGTGGACTACCAGGAGTAAAATCCAGATTCTCAATCCAGTTTTCTTTCTTCTCGAACATGTGGCAGACCAATTCCTTAGTCCTCCTGGAGCTCAGTGTCTTTCTCCCTAACATAAAATCACCACTGCTTACTTTCCCTAATCCATTCACAACTACCCTGGGGAGGGGAGAGGGCTTTGCAAAACTCTCCACAACTGGAAGAGGTTGTTCCTGTATTTTCACATTTCCCCAGGCTAGAGTGACAAAACTCCGAGTTCACTGAAGAAGGGGCTGAAGGGGGGAGGGGTGGTGGTGGAAAGTAATAGAGAACAACAGAACACCAGATCGGCTTTAATTATGCCAAGACAGATTCAGATTAACCTCCCCATGAATGAAACAAGATGATTGGAAGAGGAGCAATAATAGCTCCAAACTTAACATGCCAAAGAAGACAGCTCATCTTGCATGTTTACCTGAGAGAAGGGCTCAGAGGGGGTTGGCCACGTGACAGGAGTTGCCCTGGGGGTGGGTACTCCCTTGTTCCTCTCTGGCAAATCCTTTGCCCCGAAAGCCATATGGCTCCCTGCTAGGGGCCCAGGCACAATAGTGAGCCTGCCAACCAGGAGGTGTGACTTCTCTAATTGGCAAAGTCTGTTCAAGTGTCTGGCCACCAGCTGACAGATGCCAATGTTGACAGTGGGAGGGGCAATCTGAGGGTGTGCAAGGGGGAGGGGAAGCCTACCATGTCTGAGGCAGAATTCTCCCATTACACTGACTCATCTTTTTCCCTTCCCCCATCTTTGGAGTTGAGGGACACCAACAACATAATTGGTTGTTCGGGTGAAAGACAATACAGTGAGAAAAGTCAGATGTCCTCTCAGGAACATCTGCTCTGCAGAGTGTCTACAAAAATAACTCTAGGCCCATGAGAGACAGGCTGAAGCTGGTGAGTCCCAGAGGAAGGGAGGAGGCGGAAACAAGTGGAGAATTTGCTGCTTGACAAGATCTACTCTTCCATGCTGGCAAGCAATGGATGATGGTGATGAACAGACTGAGCCATATTTCCAAGGGCAGCAGAGGAAGCCTTTCTTTCTATAAAACCTGTGCTGTGATTCCAAACGCCTGGACAAGAGAAGGCCTGCATGAAGTGCAAAGAGCCCTGGAGTGGGAATCTACAGCTTTGCTTCTTTCATTCATTTTGTCATTCAACAAACATTTGCTAGGCACTTTCTCCGTGCCAGCTGCAGATTAGGTGCTGGGATCCAAAGATAATGTGAGGACTAGGAAACAAAAAGAGTTTATAGGCTTTTGGGAGACACAGAACAGAGTTTTTACAATAAATATAACTAAACCCTGGTTTCTATGGAGGATCTAAGTCAGACATGAGTGTTTAAATCTAGGCTCCTCATCAACTTGCCGGGTGACCTTGTTCCAGCCACCTAATCCTCCTGACTTTGTTTCTCTACCTGTAAAACAGGAAGAAACCTGCTTTTCCCTTTTATAAGAGGCTCAGGGGAGATCATATCCACGAGAGATTCATACCTGCGTGAGTTTGCTTTACTAACGGTGTTGTGTCTTTCTCTACATAAGGAAGGCTTTAGATTTCCAGGAAATTATGTATTAGTCTGGTCTCTATTTTCTGAAGTGTGTAAAACCTCACAAAGAGAAAAGAATCACTTGACATCAATTCCCCACATAAAGAGAGTTACCTGGGAAGAAACTATTGTTCACTTGATATGTGTCCCAAACCATGGCAATGGCCGCCATATAATTAGCGTTTACTTCATACCAGGCACTATGCTATGTGTTTTATACACATACACACATCCCATTCCATGTCTAAAATAGTCCAGTGGGTTAACTTTATTATCATCACTTTATGGCTGAGACAATCGAGATCCAGAGAAGTTAAGCAACTTGCCCAAGGTCACACAGCTAGTAAGCAGAGGTGCCTTGTTTCAAACCCAAACCTACCCAACTCTGGGGTCCTTGTGTTTAAGCCCCAAGACTGTACCATCTTCATTGTTGGTGGGAAAAGACAAAACTATGATTCTAGGAAGCCAGCAGAGCAATGTACAGAACCACAAGGAGATAGGGCTGGAAGCAATTGTCAAGATGATGTGCTCTTTCTCTATACCCCAGCCCATTTTATATAGGAGAAAAACAGATCACAAGAAGGTGAAGTATGCTCCTGGGAAAGGTCACCCGTAATCCCATGATCTTCCCGCCATACGGCATGACCCTGGCTGCTGGTGACTGATCAGGGAGAGGGATTTACAAGGGGTGATTTCATAAGGACCAGAACAGTCAAGACTCAGAAGCTGACCATTTCCAGGCCTCTCCTTCCTGACTCATCTCCTCTAATGCCCAGTCTCCCACCTGGCTTTTTGGAAAAACATACTGTGGGCCAGTGGTTCTCAAACTTTAGCAGGCTTCAGAATCACCTGGAAGGCTTATTAAAACCCAGACTGCTGGGCTCCACCCAGAGTTTCTGATTTGGGAGCTGCGGGAAGGGGGACAGAGGATGAGAATTTGAATTTTTATCAAGTTTCCAGGTGATACTGATGCTGCTGGTCTGGGGACCATGCTTTAAGACCCACTGGCGTATAGCACTGGTTTTGAGGATGCACAGGCATTTGATATGACATTTACTAAAAAGTCACAGGTTGCTCACTACTATCTAGTCTCTCCTTCTTCCCCAGTAATAGAACCTGATTATTTAGCTGAGCACATAGCTGACCAAAGTAGAGGCAACATTCTCTAGGTCCCTTACAGCTAAGTGGTCACTTGTACACCATGTGATCAAGTTACAGCTGCCTGTATATGAGCAGTCGTGATGCGTGCCCCTTCCTGATGCACTTGGAAGGGTACAGCAGGCCCCTCATCCATGCTGGCTGGAATGCAGACATGGAGAAAAGTCACCCTTAGACGACACAGAAGGAGTAGGGGCCACTGAGGACTTACAGGAACAGTGTCATTAGCCATCCTGAACTGTTATATGAAAGAAAAATAAACTATCTTTATTTATACCACCGTTACTTTGGATCTCTGTTGCTTGCAGCCCAGGCTATATTCTAACAGATACAGGCATACCGACAAATATCTTAGAATGCCAGAAAATAAGGTAGACGGGTAGATCACTAGAATAGCTAAACAGATCATTGAAGGAGATTATCATCAGTCAGTAGTCAGAGCCCAATATGCAGCAAGACACCTCTGGAGAGCAGGTTACACAGATAGATCACCAATCAACTTCACTTGACTTGGCGAAGGTTTAACTTGGCCAGAAGTCATTTAGTTGTTTTTAAAGATTTCATTTCCATTTACAATTATAGAAAGTGTTCCCCATTCATTTTATTGCCCTGCCTTACATTATACCTATAATCTTCCTAACTTGGATTGTTATCTGATACACAATTATGTTTCTAAAAGACTAGAATCTCAGCAGATGATTTAAAATAAAAGTTAAATGGATATAATTTGTATTTATTTTTGTCTTATTGAAACCAAATACTATAGAAGTGTCTATTTCACAGGGATGATTTGAGCCAAGTAGATGTAGTTTCCCTTTAAATAGCATCTTTGAGGAAAGCATATGCAGATGAGACTATAATTGTCCAAGGAAGGAAGGAAAGGGAAAGGGTCAGATTTCACCATGGCCAGGTTCTGTTCCTGAGGATTCACTTGCATCCATATGCTACTTTCCGGAACCATGGCCCCGGTATCGGTCTTTGAAAAAAATCAAAAGTCAGAAGAAATAGCCCAAATCAAAGCACTTCATGTTGATGAATAACAACAAACTTTATGCATTTCTGTAGCATCTCAGACTTTGCACAGCATTGCACAACACACTATCATATCCCCAGATGACAGAAGCCAGACATTTTTTTTCCTTTTTAAATATATTGCCAATAGTGATCACCCACAATTACAAGAAGTAGCTGGCTGATGGTGCCACATCGTTTTCGAGTAATAAACTTCACAAGATTGGTCATTAGCTCCCCCTCAATAACATATAGCTCATCTTGAGTTGTCCCAAATTGGATTGGTTGGTTTGGATTTGGACTGAAAACTTTGGATAAGCTGTTTTCTGACCCTTCTGACTGTTCTTAGAAACTAGAATAGTGCTTGACATATAGAAATAAGAAAGAAGGAAGGAAGGAAGGAAGGAAGGAAAGAAAGAAAGAGAAAGAAAGAAAGAGGCAAAGTACAACATACATAGACGCAAGCAGGAATTAAGATGAACAACTTGGAATTCCCACAATGCAATGTACTTTATGAGGGCTTACACAGCTGGTTGAGAAGAATCCCACCTTTTCCTTTTCCTTTGTAATTAAGTCTTCAGCAGAGCCACAGGGTGATTAAAAGTGACCACGTACGTGGCTGGCATTCAGTTACATGGAGTAATTATGAAGCAAATGTGTATTTACAAAAGCCATGGACAGTACTTATGGTATGACCAAGTATCCATGCTAATTATAATTCATGAGCAGTACATAGGAATATATATTTGAAAGAAGATACTAACTAAGCAATTTCAAAATCATCTTCAAATTTCAGCCAGAATGTCTCTTACAACACCCGCTGTGATTTCATCAGATTCTAACTGTAACTTTCAAATTAGACTGTGACCATAGACCTCCCAAAAGTCTGATGTCATGGATGGCAGATAGTTTCACCGCTCCGTGAGTGTTTACCTAACCAACTAAAAATAGAGTGTTTTTTACAACCTTGGAAATTACAGTGATTAGACACCCTCCCAGAATATTAATCATTCTTGTTAAATATCTAAATCTGTTTTTATTAAGGTTTAGAGAAAATAAATTAATGGAAGGAAGAGACATACTGGGGAGTCAAGGGAAAGGAGGGTGGGTTAGGCTCAGCTCCACTGGGAAGATGACTGAGGCCTCCCACGATGCATTTCTTATTGTGACCGTCAGAGATGAACCCTGGAGGGCTGTAGGGGCATCTTTAGGCGTCTTTGTGATTATATTATGAGTAAGAAAGTAAAATTTCATAAGAAAACACTGCTGAAAATTATTTCAAGAAGGTACCAGTCCAACATGAAGATTTTTTAAATAAAGAAAGTAAAGGTTGTTTGGCTAGAAGCTACCACTCTTCTCACATGTTCCTTGATAGTTAAGCAACATGCACAGAAAAGCTCATCCTGTTCCAAGAAGATGGAAAACAAGAGGGCTAATTACAGGATGTTTTAAAAAATAATGCTCAAGCAATTTTTTTTTATTTGTCAACTTGATTGCAAGCCGTAAAAAGTGATTAAAATCCTTATTGTGCTGTAATTTCTTTATAATTTGGTATTTTTAGAGTCATGTTTCCAAATGATAGCATCTAAGGGACTCTCAGAATTTAAATGCAAAATTAAAAAGCACTCATACAATAAAACAAGTACTTACCAGCAGCTAGTCATCTTGCCAGGGCCAAAGCCACCTCTGTCCCCACCACCCTGGCCCCCTCGGAAGCCCCCACGGTCCCTGCCTCAGCCTTGGTAGCCGCCCGATCACAGCCTCCTCTGCCACAATGCGAAATAAAGCAGGTTTCTCATCTCATCAGGTGATAGGCAGTTAATTAGCTCAGAGCAGGAAAGCTTTGGAAATGTGGGGCTTTAAGCCAGGCTTACATTCGTGACCAGCAGCCGCAGGAACACAACATCTGGCTGAGCTCACAAATATTTAGGAGCTGAGCCAAAAGATACCTTCCTGGACAGGGTCCAGGTGCTCTTAGGCACTTGTAAATGCTGACCGAACAGATGAACGAATGAATGATCAGGTATGGCACAGGATCATTGACCCAGGGGGTGAAAGGATTTTAGAGGCTTCCCATGCAGCTGGTAGTTCTAAACTCATTTGCAAGTCTGACTTGAATGACTGAATTTTGAAGCGACCCTTTCCAAAGCTGGTCCTCAAACACCCACTAAGCAGCTTCCCTTCCTCCAAGTGTATCAAGCCCTCTCACTGACAGGCAGCTGTGAACTGAATGTTTACGCCACTGGATGGGCTTTTTTCCTTCTACCTTGCTCACTTGGGTCAGGCAGTGGTTTTGACATAAAAGCCTAAGGGAGAGGAAATCAGAGGGGGAGACGAACCATGAGAGACTATGGACTCTGAGAAACAAACTGAGGGTTCTAGAGGGGAGGGGGTTGGGGGGATGGGTTAGCCTGGTGATGGGTATTAAAGAGGGCACGGTCTGCATGGAGCACTGGGTGTTATACGCAAACAATGAATCATGGAACACTAGATCAAAAACTAAAGATGTAATATATGGAGATTAACACAACATAATAAAAAAAGAATTTAAAATAAATAAAAATTTTTTAAAAAATAGTAAAAAATAAAAAAAGCCTAAGGGAGAAATTTACAGGCTTGTACGTCTGAGCTGGTCAAAGACTGGTTATTTTGCAGGTTCAGCTCCCTGAGAAGATGTTATAGTTCAGGAGTCCTCTGCCTTCTCCCAGCATCTGACACCCCTGGGGCCATCAAGGAGAGGACAGATGGACTCTGGGGGCAGGAATAAGTGTGGACAAAGGGCAGATGGATGGGGGTAGAGGTAGAGGTAGGAGACAAGAGACAGAACTTGAAAAGGGGAGAGAGGGCTACCCCTGCAGTCTTTGAGATCACCGAGCATGTTCATAGTACGTCGGAATGTATGGCTTAAACCGGAGGAAATAGCCATTTTATACACTTTCAGATTCCTGGGCGGGGGGATCACCTGCTCCCTCTCTTCCATGATATGGGTTGAATTCTGGGGCGGCGTTCAGTTGTCAAAAAAATGTACAAACATTCACCCACTTTTTGATCAATTTAGTTTTATAAATCAAAATTTGGTGTTTTCTGAAATAGGTGTTGAAGATACTGTCGTGGGGAGACCAAATGTGTTGCCAGTAAGGCTTGACACCCGGAGAGAGCTATAGCATTCACAAAGGAATCCTGTGATTTCATACTTTCATTTAATCCTACTACCAGGCTGTGAGGTAGGTATTAGCCATCCCCCCACCTGCAGCTCCCCCCTCCACACACCACTTGCTAGATGAGCAGACCGAGGTCCAGAGAGCTTCAGTGACTTTCCTAACCAAGGTCACTCAGCCAGTATCCCTGCCTGAAAATCCAGGCTTTCTCTTCTTGATCATAATTAATCGTTCTGGGCTGTACATAAACATTGATCTGTTTGTTTGCTTGTGTGGCCAATTTTTTAAACGTTTAATAGTGTGCCCACAGAGATCAACTTTGTGTGGTTTTCTCAGTTTTTCGGGAAGAAAAGTGCCATAAAAATCATCTTAGACCCACAAGAGGAGCTTCCCCTTTGGGGAGTGCGGGGTAAAGGAGTTATCCAGTAATGACTGAAGGTAGCTTTACTCCGAAAGTCAGGGACAGAGCGAGTGGCTCAGTTGTCCAGAGAGAAGACATGCAGGACAGCAGGCTGCCCCCTGTGGGGGCACTGGAGAGAAGGGAGGCTCTGAGCTCTGCTGCTCGGTCAGTGGGCAGAATCTGACAGGGTGGCCGGGGCATGGGAGGTAGGAGGAAAATTACTGCAAGAGGAGAGCATGGAATGAAGGAAGCAGCCTCCCTCTACATTCAAGGCCAGATCTCCTCAGCACCTGCACTCTCCGCATGGCGGAACACGCGCCCTGCGTTCTTGGTTCACACCCAAGGAAGGACTGGGCCCGCCTCTGTGTGCTCAGACCATCTTCCACGAGGCCAGCCCTCAGTGGGCAGAGAGCTCAGCCAGGCCAGGGCACTCGTCGGCCCTCACGAGCCCCCCTCCGAGAGGAGGCTAGCCGGGCCAGGCATTGGGTGCCCAAGCGTCCATTCCAGCTTCAAGTTGAGTGGGAAGGTGGTAGGCCTCCCAGTTTAAAACAATATTGCCAAATACTAGATTTCAGTCGTGGCTAAGCAAGTTCTGTGCATAAAACACTAACATCATACCTGAAGAATTTACCCCCCTGAAGAAATATGATGCTCTTTCAGGGAGGGTTGTATGACCAGCTGATTTAGGGGAAGAGAGGTGTCAAAGACAAGGTTGTCCTTTGTGTGAGAACAACTAATAGAATGTGTTCACAGCCCCTTATGAGACATCACTGAAGACCAACTGGAAGCACTTACAGTTTTTAACGATCATGCTGTTCCTTCATTACAATGAAAACTATTTCACGTGTGCCAGGGAAGCTTACTAAACTGTCTCTTCCTCACATGCTCCCTTTCCCCCATTTTAGGTAGGGAGCTGGGTTTTGTGACTTCATGCTCTGAGTACTGTGGCTTTGACAGAAAGCAGAAGCAGCCTGGTGTCCCAAGACTCTGTCTTCCTCAAAGCCCACGCCTATGAAAGACAAAGGAGGGTGCATGCAGCCTGCGCCAGAGAGGGACAACTCTCTAAGGAATGACTCCCATGAAGCGGAGCGTGGTCCTAGCTCAGGCAGAAGCCTCCCCAGTCAACAAAAGAGGCTCAGGCCCCTGGCCAGCCCTGACACAGCAGAGCCCCAGAGAAAAGGGTCCTCTGAGAGGCAGCAGGGCTGTAACCATGTGGACTGTGGCTGAAGTCCAGGGCTCATTCTGCTTCCGGCTCCTGAACCTTGCTGGAATAATGACTGCAGTTGGATTTCCTGCCAGTTTGGCGGGAGGTAAGCTCAGGGTGGGAATTTCATTTGATTAACAAATGTTAATTATATGTCTTACACACCTAAATTTGAAGATTGCAATTCATCTCCACCATATAAGCTACCTACAAAGATACCTGTCACTCCACCAGCGAGTCACACCGTGATTCATGATGAGGAGTAGCCCAGCTGTGTTAGTTGTAAAAGACGCAAGAATTTATTTGTGACTAGAAGAGTACGTGACTGCTCAGCAGCACGGTTCAAACAGGTGCTGTGCATCAATGACTTGAACTCTTGTTCCTTAACTTCCTAGCCACATCATTGCATTCTGTCAGCAATATGTCAAGCTAACACCTTCAAAAGTTGACGATGGATTAGTGTAGAAAGTCTGGATCAATGATCATAATTATAATTAGAGAAGGTAGATCATTTATCTTTGCCCTGTCCAACTAAATGCACACCTGACTTGGATTTCTTGGTGCTGGTTAAGCAGCAACAGATGCCAGACCCTGGAGATGGACACGCCTGTGTTCAAAGCCTCACTCTGCTACTGACTAGCTCTGTGACCTCTCAGAGGCTTGATCTCTTAAAGCCTCAATTTCTTCATCTGTAAAACATGAAGGATGCTACTAAATACCTTGTGAAGATTAGATATGTGTTTAAGCTCTTGGATCTATGCTTGGCATATGGTAAGCCTGGCATACTTGTTAGCTTTTACATGTTTTCACCGGTGTAGAAACTTATGTAGTCTTACATTTAGCAGATCAAGTTCCCAGTCAGTCATAAATGGCCTATCGCTTTCTCTGAGGAAACTATATCTTGTCATATAAGATAGATATATATATACATTTTTAAGTAGGTGCCACACCCAATGTGGGGCTTGAATTCACGACCCTAAGATCAAGAGTCGTATACTCTACCGACTGAGCCAGCCAGGCGTCCCCTAAATATATATGTTTATAGATAGATTCATTATTACTTGTAATTTATTGTTAACTTTTATTTTGAGTAACATTAACTCATTTTTATGGTAATGCTCTATTTGGCAAGTCATACAGGTTTTCACTTGTGAAAGTTATATAAACTTTCATTTAAATAAAATTGTTTTAATTTAAAAAAGGTAAGTCCATACAAAGATTATTAGGTAAATAATTGTACAAAGATTGTACCACTAAGTCCAAAATCAGGGAGCTGCTAAGATGAACTTCTGGAAACTCAAACCAAATGCTTCCTAAGCCTGCTTTCCTTTCAAACATCCTATTATTTCAGGCTACTTTTGCTCCTTCCCCCCAGCTTTACTGAGGTATAAGCGATAAAAAATATTGTACATATTTAGGTTATATAACATAATTTTTTGGTGTACAACATGATACTTTATGTATACATTTTGAAGTGATTACCACAATCAAGTTAATTAACTTACCCATCACCTCACAGGGGTCCCATTTTTTTGGTGCATATAGTGAGAATAATGAAGATCAACTCTCTTAACAAATTTCAAGTATACAATACACTATTATTAACTATAACACCAGGCTGTACATTAGAGCCCCAGAACTTATTCATCTTATAACTAAAAGTCTGTACCCTTTGGTCAACATTTCCCCCACTCTGCAGCCCCTGGCAACCACCCTTTTACACTCTGGTTTTGTGAGACTGACTTTTTGAGATTCCACATTTAGTGAGATCATACGATATTTGTCTTTCTCTGTCTGACTTATTTCACTTAACGTAATATCCTCAAGTTTCATCCATGTTGTCACAAATGGCAGATTTCCTTCTTTTTTATAGCTGAATAAAATTCCTAGGTAGAGAGATAGCGATAGCACATTTTCTTAATCTGTTCATCCATTGATGGCACTTAGGTTGTTTCTATGTCTTGGCTATTATGAATAATGCTGCAATGAATATAGGAGTAGAGATATCTCTTCAATATCCTGGTTTAATTTCCTTTGCATATATACCCAGAAGTGGAATTGCGAGATCATACAGTTGTATTTTTATTTGAAGAGCATCCACACTGTTTTCCATAGCGGCTGCACCAATTTACCTTCCCACCAACGGTGTACCAGGGTTCCCTTTTCTTCACCCCCACACCAACACATGTCATCTCTTGTTTTTTGTTAATAGCCATTCTACCAGGTGTGAGGCAATATCATGGTTTTGAGTTGTGTTTCCCCAGTAATTAGTGTTGTTGAGCACCTTTTCATATATTTGTCATTTGTATGCCTTCTTTGCAAAAATGCCTATTCGGGTCTTTTGCTATTTTTCAGCCAGGTTATTTGTTCTCTTGGCTATTGAGTTGCATGAGTTCTTTTTATATTTTGGATATTAACCCCTTACCAGATATATGGTTTGCAAATATTTTCTCCCATTCCATAGGTTGCCTTCTCAGTTTGTTGATGGTATTCTTTGCTGTACAGTAGCTTGTTCATTTGATATAGTCCCACTGGTTTCTTTTTTCTTTTTTTGTGTGTGTTTTTGGTGTCATACCCAAAAATCGTTGCCAAGATCAATGTCAAGGAAATTGTCCTATATACTTTCTTCCAGGTGTTTCATGGTTTTAGGCCTTACATTTAATACTTTAATCCATTTCAAGTTAATTTTTGTATGATGTAAGATAGGGGTCCAGTTTCATTCTTTTGCATGTGAATATCCAATTTTCCCAACACCATTTATTGAAAAGACTATTCTTTCCACATTGTGCATTCCTGGCACCCTTGTCCGAGATTAGTGACTTATTGCCCTTTTGAAAATTTGTTAGGATTTTATAGTATCTGATGACTTGTGGTTGGAAAATGGAAGAAAAGCTTTAAAGGAAAGGAAAGGAAAAGATGCTATTTCATTAACCTCTAAAGCTGTACTTCTCAAACTTCAGCATGTACACAAATTGCGGATTTTAAGATGCATATTCTGATTCAGTAGGTCTGAGGTGAAGCCCATGGATTTGAATTTCTTTCTTTATTAAGTTTTTCATTTTAATTACTGCATAGTTAAGGATTTGAATTTCTAACAAGCTCCCACGTGATGCTGACCGCACTTTGAGTAACACAGGGGCTAGACGTATATGCAGAGAGAGAGGAGCTGTTTGATGTGCCAAGATAACTGTTATACAATTTAAAAAGGTATGTTCTTGACTTTAAGATTAATCATAGTTCTTTTATAATGAAAGTTGAAAAGTTCATTTTCACAATAAGACATAGACAAAGAAATATCTTTTCCAAATTTCATGAGGTATTGCAAAGAATATTTGTCTGCCTGGAAATTCTAGAACATTCAACTGAAAAACTCAGAATTAGCAAGAGAACTCGATCATACAGCCATTGATAGAAAATTAAAAAAAAAAAAAGATTCCCTATAAGCCAGTAAGAAGCAGTTAGAAAATTTAACTATATATGGATATGGGCCAAGGAAGAGGAGTTTCATTCACAATAGTAACAAAATTACAAAGTGCTTGGTGTGCCTGCCTGGCTTAGTCAGTACAGCATGTGATTCTTAATCTCAGGGTTGTGAGTTCAAGCCCCAGTTGAGTGTAGAGATTATTTAAAATAAAATCTTTAAAAAAAAACAAAACCAAAGTGTCTAAGGCTTTGCTTAGCTATAAATATGCAGGAACCATAAGAATAAAACAACAAAATTAGAATTTAAACAAGGTTATCCACATGCAAAAAGTAAAGTTGGACCCTTGCCTTACACTATATACAAAAATTAACTCAAAGTAGATCAACTAGGGGCACCTGGCTGTCTTGGTCGGTAGAACATGCAACTCTTGATCTCAGTGTTGTAAGTTTGAGTCCCATGTTGGGTATAGGGATTCCTTAAATATAAAATCTTAAAAAATAAATCAACTAAACTTAAGAGCTAAAACTCTAGAACTCTTTTTTTTTTTAAAGATTTATTTACTTATGTGAGAGAGAGAATGGGGGGAGGGGCAGAAGGAGAAAATCTCCAAGCAGACTCCCTGCTGAGTGCAGAGCCCAACCCATGACCCATGAGAACAGACCTGAGCCAAAACCAAGAGTCAGATGCTCAACTGATTGAGCCACCCAGGAGCCCCAAATTTTAAAACTCTTAAAAGAAAACAGAGGGAAACTTTATGACATTGAAGTTGGTGATGATTTCTTGGATATAACACCAAAAGCAAAAGCAACAAAAAAATACAAGATAAATTTGACTTCATCAAAATTTTAAAACATTTGTTCATCGAAGGACACTATCAAGAGTGAATAGGCAACCCACAGAATGAGGAAATAGTTAGAAATCATAAGTTTGATAAGAGGTTAATATCTGAATGTATAAAGAATTCCTATAACTCAACAACAAAAGAAACAAAACAACTTGATTTTAAAATGGGCAAAGGACTTGAACAGAAATATCTCTAAAGAAGATATGCAAGTTGCCAACCAGCACGTGAAAAAAAATGAACATCACTAATCATTAGGGAAATGCAAATCAAAATTACAATGAAATACCACCTCACATTTATTATGATCGGTACCATGAAAACAAAGCAAAACATAATGAGAGTTTGCAAGGATTTAGAAAAATTGGAGCCCTAGGAGCACCTGGGTGGCTCAGTCAGTTGAGCATCTGACTCTTGGTTTCGGCTCAGGTCATAATCTCATAGGTTATGAGATGGAGCTCTGCGTGGGGCTCTGCACTCACCAGGGAGTCTCTTGAAGAGTCTCTCCCTCTGTCCCTCGCCCCCACACCCACATGCATGAGCACGTAAGTGCTCTCTCTCTCTCAAATAGATAAATAAATCTTTTTGAAAGATAGAAAAATCGGAGCCCTTGTGCACTGTAGGTGGGAATGTAAAATGATGCGGCTGCTAATGAAAAACCGTAGGACAATTGCTCAAAAAAACTTGCCATGTGATCCAGCAATTCTACACCCAAAAGAATTGAAAGCAGAGACTCAGAAAGCAAGACTCACTAGAAAAGACGCTAGAACCACACCTGTGTTCATAACATTATCTGCAATAGCCAAAATGTGGAATCAACCCAAGTGGCCGTTAGGGGGTGAATGGATAAACAAAATGGAGTATTATTCATAGTCTTAGGAAGGAAGGAAATCCTGACACATGCTACAACATGGATTAGCCTTGAGGGCATTATGAGAAGTGGAATAAGCTAGTCACAAAAAGACAAGTACATTTTTCCCACTTATAAGAGGTACCTAGAGTGGTCAAATTCATAGAGACAGAAAATAGAATGGTGGGTGCCAGGGGCTGGGGGAAGGGGGAATGGAAAAGAATGGGGTGGGGGGGTACAGGGTTTCAGTTTTGTAAGATGAAAAGAGTTCCAGAGGTCAATGGTGGTGATGATTGCACAAAAATGTGAGTGTACTAAATGCCGCTGAACCATACAAGTGATGAAAAATTATTAAGATGGTAAATTTTATGTTACGTGTGCTTTACCACAATTTTAAAAATTTAAAGAACATAGGAAAAGAATTAAATATATGGACACATATTCCAGCTTCTTGGATAAGAGGATTGATCATGAGAAGATGCACATTTTACCTCAGATTGATCTATAAATTTAAATCAGTTGAAATCTCATTAACATTTTGTGTGTGTGTGTGCGCACACGTGTGTACGCGCCTGTGCAGACCAAAAAACTTGACAAAATGATTCTGAAATACATAAAGAACAACTAATAATATTTCAAAGAGGGAGACTAATGAAAGGTATGTTTAGAAATAAAAATATACTATAAAAGATTGGTAAACTGGTCTACAAAAATTTTGTAACTTTTGTTAAAAAATTAAACATACATAAAGCAAACTATAAACTGGGAGGAATGTTTGCTGTAAGTACGGCAAAGGGCTAATAAGCTTAACATATAAAAACTCTTACAAATCAACATCAACATAAATCAACTCATTCATACTGACAGAAAATGAACGAAGGCAGAAAAAAAGTAATTCATAAAAGGAAAAATGCAATGGCCAATAAAGTCATGAAAAAGTTCCTTTTTCACTAATAATCAAAGTAATGCAAGTTAACACATCTATCAAATTGCACTAAATTTTTAAAAATTATAATATTTACTGTTAGTAAAGCTATAGAGAATGTAACACTTTTGTACATTGGTGAGGGGGAATTAGAGGAGCGATAAACTGGTACAAATTCCTTGGGCCAATATAGCAGTACAATTTTTCCTACCCTTTAACCCTGAAAGTTTATTATTAGATATGCATAATGTGCACAGATTAAGCTAAAAATTATCCTTTACATTGCTACTTTTATAATAACAAAAACCTGAAAACTTCTTAAGTGTCTCAAACTCTGGGACTGGTTAAATATGGTACATCATCCATGAAATAGAATAAAATGTATTTTAGAAATGACACTTAGAAAAACATTAAATGAACTGGAAATGTGTGCCAATGCAGTGAATGGGAAAAGCAGATTATAAAGAGTAGAAGCAGCACACATACATTGAAAAATTACTGGCAGTATATACCAAAATATTAACAGTGATTATGTAAGAAAGTGAATTATAAATTATTTTTCTCCCTTTCATCTATCTGTGTTTTCTATCTTTATTTTATTTTTTGTAAAATACTTTTGTATCAAAAATAAGCAGCTTAAATAATAAAACAGCCTCTAGATAAAATCTTGAAAAGACTCTAATCATTCATTGACACATAACAGGAGATGTCCACTTTAGATTTTTTTTTTTAATGTTAAAGCAGTAAGGGAAGAGTGAGTCCAACTCGTTCTTTTGAAAATAAAGAAACGAAGTGTACAGACATTAAGTAAACTGACAGCAACCTCTCTGCTACTTCACATTCAGTTTGGTTGGGAATAAAAGAGCCCCAAATAACAGTACTTTGGACACAAGATTTTATTCACTCAAGTAAAATGCCTGGAAGTTCGGCAGCAGCTGGGGCTGGAGTCATATTCTCTGTTATTTCAAGGAACAGGTTTTGATTGTGTTGCTCCACTAATCTCAACGGTTAGCAGCCGCCTAACAACAATGCAGCTGTTGCAGCTCCAGCCATCATGTCTGCTTTCCAGAGAGCTAGAAGTAGAAAGAGAAGAAAACCTACCCTATCTCTTTAAGGACATGGTAATTGCACATAAATGCAAAGGGGGCTAGAAAACACAGTCTTCACTGCACGTGACTCTGCTCAGCTAAAAATCTGGAGTTGTGTTAGTAAGGAAGAAGAGGAAAGATAAGAGGGTTCAGCTCTCTTTCTCTGCCAGTGCCTCACTGCTTGCAGGAGTCGGGCAACAGATGGACTGGAGTGCTCTCTCTCCTGCATATTTCCCTGCAAAGAGGAGCACAATGGAACTCTCACTCTGAGCACGCAGAGTGGGAAAATCGCCACATTCCTGGATATGGAATTTATTTTCAAGTTCTGGTTGCTAGAATTTTAAATTAGAATATATTTAGCCAACATTACAGTAAAATATAAGCAAACATCAAGACAAATACATATAGATGAAAACTAAAACATCCCTTCTCCATAAATATCTAGTTTTTACATGTTTCTATGACCTCTTCTGATGCTGTTTTTATATGCTTGTCTTCTCTAAGATATATGTACAGAATTCTAATCGTGTAATACTACATTATATTTTTCACTTAATGTTATTTAAAATACCTTCCTCGCATGTCCATCTAGGTCACACATCTACCATTTTGATGCCAAGGTATAGAATCAATATGCCAATAACACCTAGAATACCAATTACAGGACTTTTCCATTATTTCCACTTTGTTTTGTGTTATCTCTTTGTCACTACAAATAGACTAGCTATAAACATCTTAGTGCAGATAAACATTTCTTACAGGTATTTCTTTAGAATATATTTTCGAACATGGAATTATCAGGGCAAGGACTATGATCAATTTGATGGCCCCTATATGAACCATATTCTCTCCAAAAAGTTATCTAATTTTTAAAAAATCACTTGAATTTATCTTTATTTTTCAGCTGAACATTGTCCATGTTTACTTACTTAGGTTTTGAATCCCTTTGAGTCATATGTCCATTCATGGTTTTTGCAATCAAATTATCACAAGCAACTACTGGTGTCAGTTTTTCTTATCTTCTGCGTCCTAAATTTGTTTCTATCATTTTTATGATAGATGATTTTTCCCTTCTCTTTTTTTCCTTAGGGCAGCTCAAGTGATAGCGAAAGGGTTAAAAGCAGTATTTATTAGAAGGCATCATCATGCGTGTGTTTCTGCTCAGCTGGGAATCCATTGTCTGCTGGGGCCCCAGCCAGGGAGGCATGTTTCCTATTAGAAGAAGCAGGCTCAGAAGTTGCCTTTGCTGCCCACAGAAGTGGCAGGACTTGGGGTGCAGAGGCAGCAGAGTGGGAATCCCAAATGAAACCAGAGTAAAGGAAGCAAGCGAGCATTTCCAGATGTGCTAAGCACAGAGTGGCAGGCCCCTTGCAGCCCTTCCGGTAGTCTCCTGCTTTGCACAGGACCTATTCCTGAAAAGCCATGTGAATTTGAATGTCTGAAAATCACATATTAGGGCACGCATTATGGATTGGGGGAAAGCTGGTCTACACTCAAAGAGGAAAAAAAAAGTGAATCCCAAAATGTTGATCACTGAGGCATGGCTTCTCTCAGGCCTGGCCTACTCCGTGGACTGAAGAGAGAACATTGAGTCAAGTGTCTCCCCTTCGTCTGCACCCCGTCCCTGATCACTTTAAGGGCTCTTGCAAAGGGTCACGAAGCCCTCAGTCTTCACACTTGAACTCTGAGACACACTGGTTATCTGGGGCGGAGGTGGTACCACTTTTCTAGCACGGAGACGGGCAAAGCACAAATAAATAACAACTAAAATCTTTAAAACAAGCAAGTAAATAAGCATGATAATTACCAACTGTGATCCATGCAATAAAGGAGGTAGGATGATGTAAGAAAGTGTAACTTGGGGTGGTGCTATTTGAGATCATATAGTTGGAGAGGGGGGCCCTGGGGAGGGGACATTTGAGCGAAGACATGAGGATGGTCAACGACACAAAGAGCAGAGACGAGCATGCCAGCGAGAGGGAGAAGCCCTGGGCTTCCTGAGGCAGGGAAGGGCAGGACATAGTCAAGGAACAGCAAGGCAGGAGTACCGGGAGGGGGAAGGAGGAACAAAGTGAGGTCAGAGGCAAGCGAGCAGGAACCACATCTTGAATAGTCTTAGAGACGGTGATGAAGACCTAAAATTTTATTCCATGAGAAGTGGGAAGCCTGGGGCGCCTGGGTGGCTCAGTTGGTTATGTGTCTGCCTTCGACTTAGGTCATGATCTCAGGGTCCTGGGATCGAGCCCCACATGGGCTCCCTGCTGAGCAGGAACTCTGCTGCTCCCTCTCCTCCCCGCTTGTGATCCCTCTCTCTCTCTCTCTCTCTCTCTCAAATAAATAAGATCTTAAAAAAAAAAGTGGGAAGTCAGACACTATAGAAATATATGATTGGGCAAAGTAGGATTTCAAATGCTGTTTAAACAAGCTATTTCCTGTTCGGATCTGCCATACACTATATTAGATTCATTGCTTCTAATTATATAGATAATTTAAACATGTATATATTAATAAGAATATACAATTTTGGGGGGCTTCTGGGTGATGCAGTCGTTAAGCGCCTGCCTTCGGGTCAGGTCATGATCCCAGGGTCCTGGGATCGAGCCCCGCATGGGGCTCCCTGCTCTGCGGGAAGCCTGCCTCTCCCTCTCCCACTCCCCCTGCTTGTGTTCCCTCTCTCGCTGTGTCTCTCTCTGTCAAATAAATAAATAAAATCTTTAAAAAAAAAGAATATATAATTTTTAAAAATATATTTTAAACACTTTTTTTTTTAAAAGATTCGTTTTAGGTTCACCGCAAAATTGACAGGAAGGTACAGAGATTTCCCATATACCTTTGCCCCCACACAAGCACAGCCTCGCCCACTATCAGCATCCCCACCAGAGTGGTGCGTTTGTTAGAACTCATGAACCTACATTGACTCTTGATAATCTCCCAGAGTCCCTAGTTTACATTAGGGTCCACTCTTGGTGATGTACCTTCCATGGGTTTGGACAAATGTACAATGAATGTATTCATCATCATAGGATCATATGGAGTATTTTTACGCCTAAAAAAATCCTCTGTGTTCTGCCTATTCATCCTTCCCTACCCTCCAACCCCTGGCGACCACTGAGCTTTTTACTGTCCCCATGGTTTCGCCTTTTCCAGAATGTCACATAGGTGGAATCACAGAGTATGTGAGATTGTCTTCTTTCACTTAGTCATAGGCATTTACATTTCCTCCATATCTTTTCATGGCTTGATAGCTGATTTCTTTTTCGTGCTGAATAATGTTCCATTGTCTGGATGTACCAGAATTTGTTTATAATCTAGACATTTACTGAAGGACATCTTGGTTGCTTCCACGTATGGGCAATTATGAATAAAGCTGCTATACGTATCCATGTCAGGCATATTTTTATATCATTAAGTCCACTTTGTCACAGGTAATTTATTCAGTCTCTGAATGGACAAAAGACTAAATTTTCTTCACAGTTGTAGTGAGTACATTATCTTGTTTATTTATAGGTGTTTTATGAATATTTTATATTTAGCCCACATTAAACTCATACACAGTTTTCTGAGGGACCAGCTTATTTTCCCTCTGTGTGTGCCCCGACTAATTGTCTTGATTTGATCTCATATTCGGAGTAAGACTTGATAACATTTGTAGTTATCAGGAATATGAAGTACTATTCTGTCTTCTATCTTAGACGTTAGGCTGACAGTAAACCATTGGCTCTCCAGAGGATTGCTTCTCTCATTACTTTATTTATTTGTTGATTCATTTTTTTTTTCCCAGCCAGTAACTCAATATGTTTCTTTAGTATCTGTTATGAGCCAGGTACTATATTATCACTGGGGACATAAAGATGAGTAAGATGATTTCTGCCCTGAAGGAGCTCACATCCAGGTAGGAGAGACAGATACTAAACAAATAATAATGATATAGTGAAGTATTTCTATAATGACAATAGCAGCATGTGCAAAATGCAAAGGTAACCCAAAGTTGGGGAGTGATTAATTTTGCTTGGGAGAGCCGACACAAACTTGGGCATGGGACCTGGGCCTGGAAGACTTAAGAAAGATTGCACAGGCAGAGATGAGAAAGAGGCCTTCCATAAGGAGGAAATGGCACAAAGAGGAGAAGCAATATGTATTTTTAGACATTTTAATATCTTTATCAGAATAATACATGTACAGGATTTTAAAATATAATTTTCAAGAGGGGATTATAATGGGAAGCCCCTCCCCCACACCTTCATTCCTGCTCTGCCCCCAGGGACAACCTTCATTTTATTGTTTCTTTTCTAATAACCTTTTTATTTTAGAATAGTTCTGAATCTGTGATAATCTGACACGGCAGCAATAGAAATCTAATGCAGGGCTCCCCTCACATGGGCCATTGTATGTGGCCTTCACTTTGGAGTGATCAGGTAGGAAATCATCCTTTCATTGGGGAACTTTGAAATGCTAGTGTGTGACCATCTTTTGTCAGGAACTGCTCGGTTTCTCTGGCAAAGAATCCTGTCTTGTCTGAAAGGCTACCTGCCTTCTGTGGAGCTGTCTAGGAAGGAAAGGGTTTGAAGAGTCTAACCACTCCATATGCAGATTTTCAGTTAATTCCCCTATTTTCATCCCTATGCCTAACTCCTGGCCATGCTGTGCATATTGTCCCCAAATCCTAAGAGTTTTTCCTCCTTCCCTTTGTTCAAAGAATAAATCTACCTCCTGCCTAAGTGGTGATGACATGGGCGCTGACATTCTTTGCCTGGACAAGGTGATAGACTTCCTCATGTAGCTTCACCTTCTTCCCACACACTCTCTGTTGTACGTGATTCCTTAGGGCCTGAGCGTCTCCAGGGTTCTGTGAGACTAACCTGTTCTCTCCCTGTTGATGCCCTGTGCTTGTCCTTTCAAGCCTGGAGTCGTTGGTCCAGGGCTATCACATGCGTCTCCTCCACCCCCCTTCTCTGATTTTTGAAATAGGACTGAAATATTTTGTCAACTAATGTCCTGCCTCCTACTTTTGTTATGCTTGCAAGCTTCAGCCTCTTTTATTCTTTCAAATATTTTAGCAGGGTTTCTGAAAGGAGACTGTAAGCTTGCATGTTTGTCTTTAACCTGAACAAGGGAAAACATCTTAATGGTTAAGAACTCAGATAGACCTGCATTTAAATGCTGCCTTCATTGCACTCTGTCTCTAATTTACTCCACCTTTTGAAACCTCAGTCTCCTCTGTGTAAAATGGGGATAATGCTACTACCTACCTCATTGGGTTGCTGCAAGGATCCAGTGAAATCTTTATGTTTGGCACAGTGCCCGAAGTCAGTGACTAATAAATGTTAGTGACTGCCATTATACAGGTAAGAAAGGATTTTCATACAATGGAAAGAAGAATTTGGGGATGTGAGGCTAAAAAAAGTCAAATTGGTGTTATAAAGAGATAAACTATCTCAGCTACAAATGACTCAGAGAAGAGAAGAGGCAAGGAAATCAGTTAGAAAGCTATTGTAATAGTCTAAGAGAGACATGGTAAGACCATGAACCAAAAAAATGGCCATGTTTGTAAAAAGGATAAGATTGACTATAGCTAGGTTTAAGTGGTTCTCAACCTGAGATGCACATTACAATCCCCTGGGGAGGTGAGGTTTGTTTTGTTTTAATACTGATGCTCATGATCCTACACCCAGACCACTGAATCAGAATGTCTGGAAATGGAGCCATGCATCCAGGTTTGTAAAGTCTTCCAAATGATTCTAATATGCATCCAGGCTTGGAAACCACTAGTTTAGATGAAAGAAGTCATAGGACTGATCCAGGGACTGTCCGAGGACACAAAAGAAGTTCAGAACTACCACCAAGTTTCTGGTTTGGCTAATTTAATTTATTGGGTGGAGCTTCAGTCTTTGCAATATGTTCAGGGGATAATTCATACTGCTGCAAGCAACTTTTTATCCAACCTCCATTGCATAGAGGACAGAAGTGGATGTCAGTTAAGTGAAATAATAAGTGTATTTCTAATTATCTTTCACCTGTTCCACCTTTAGGGAGAGCAAAATACTGGAAGACTTCTCCCCAGTGCATTCACAGCTGTCCAGGGGAGGCAGCCAGAGCTTCAGGGGGACCCAGGGAGCTAGTCACTGTAAGCCCATGGGATGGGTGGTAGAGAATGGGCTGCAGATCACTGTCCTTGACAGGAACCCAAAACCCGGCTTGGCTGTGGTAGTCTTATTTATTTAGGATTTACAACCTGCTTACCTTCAAAAGGGTTTGAGGTAGCTTATCAAATTAAGCTAAAGCATATGATTAGGAAATCAAAACAAGAGACCACCAAAGGGCCTGGAAGAAAGAGATGCTTCCATTCATTGAGATCAGCGGTCTCTGTAGGGCCTGATGTAGGCTCTGGGTTCTCCTGAGGACACTGTGGGTTGTTTAGTTCTTAGGTTTAGACTCTCAAAAATGCACTCCCTTTTCCAGAAGATAGAACTTTTTTCATGAAACAAAAACTTGAAAAAGGTTCACTGCAAGTATCTATCCTTCCCTGAATAACAAATTTCTGGAAGGAGGAAGGGAAAGAGGGGGTTAAGTAGATGGCCCAGATACTTAGAGACTCAACAGGCATAAAACTTAGAGCATGTGACTGACAGTCAGGTCGGGGCTCTCTATCAACAAGTCACTCAAGCTTTTTTATCTGCAAAAAGATAACATTCAACAGATACGTTTTTATCTCTGCCCCTTGAATTCATTCATTTGTGATTAAATTAGGAAGGAAGGCTAGAACTGGATATTCACTAGATTTTATGGTGATCCTTATCCTTAAAGTTCTCTCTTCCAAATATTAAGTTCATCCGGTGAGCACTTAATATGTGCTGGAAGAGTTAATTCATGGCCACATCTCCAACAAGGATCTGTAGGATAAAATTTATCTTCTTGGTAAAGTAAGAACCAAATAATTTAGATGTTGGCTATGAAAAGTACAAACTGTATTATATTCTCCATCAAAATGCAAAGTCAGCCCACATCAACTTGAGAGTGGGCAGGAAGGACTCCTGCAGGCAGAGCCAGGGCTTTATCCAAGAGAGTGTTGACTCTTCCTAAGAATCTGCAAGATGGGGGGCGCCTGGGTGGCTCAATCGTTAAGCGTCTGCCTTCGGCTCAGGTCATGATCCCAGGGTCCTGGGATCGAGCCCCACATCGGGCTCCCTGCTCCGCGGGAAGCCTGCTTCTCCCTCTCCTACTCCCCCTGCTTGTGTTCCCTCTCTCGCTGTGTCTCTCTCTGTCAAATAAATAAATAAAATGTTAAAAAAAAAATGCAAGTGGGGGGGATGCCTGTGTGGCTCAGTGGGTTAAGCATCTGACTCTTGATTTCGGCTCAGGTCATGAGCTGGGGGTCATGAGATTGAACCCCATGTCACATTCCGCACTGAGTGTGGAGCCTGCTTAAGATTCTCTCTCCCTCTCTCTCTCTCTTGCTCTCAAGAAAGAAGGAAAGAAAGAAAGAAAGAAAGAAAGAAAGAAAGAAAGAAAGAAAGAAAGAAAGAAAGAAAGAAAGATAGATTCGCAAAATGGGAAAGAAATTGTTTACTGGATTCCAAGTTCTACTCCACAAGGTGATATGTACATATGTATCTCCAAAGCTGAAGGGCCCCCCAGGCACTCCAGCTAAGATGGCTGGTGCTATATATACCTTATTTCACTTAATTCTCACAAAATTGATGTAAAGCAAGCATAGATTTCCCATTGTACACTTGAGGAAACAGTTCAAGTAATCTGCCCAATGGTTTTGTTGTTGTTGTTTTTATTTTAATTCCAGTTAGTAAACATACAATGTTATATTGGTTTAAGGTGTACGGTATAGTGACTCAACAATTGTCTTCATTTCTCAGAGCTCATCACAGCAAGTGCCCTCCTTAATCTCCATCACCTATTTAACCCATCCCCTCCCTCCCCTCTGGTAACCATCTGTTTGTTCTCTATAATTAAGAGTCTCCATCTTTTCTCTCTCTCTCTCTTCCCCCCCTCTTTGTTTTGTTTCTTAAATCCCACATGTGAGTGAAATCATATGGTATTTGTCTTTCTCTGACTGACTTATTTTACTTAGCATTATACTCTAGCTCCATACATGTTGCTGTAAATGGCAAGATTTCATTCTTTTTGATGGCTAATATTCCATTATATATATATACACCACTTCTTCTTTATCCATTCATCAATCAATGGACACTCAGGCTGCTTCCATAATTTGGCTATTGTAAATAATGCTGCAATAAACATAGGGGTGCATATATTCTTTTGAATTGGTGTTTTTATATTCTTTGTGTGAATGCCCAGTAGTGCAATTGCTAGATGGTAGGGTGGTCCTATTTTTAACTTCTTGAGGAAACTCCATACTGTTTTCCTAATCCACCCAGGGTTCCTCAGACTGGACCCAAACTCAGGTCTGTGTTTTAACAAAGAGATCTGCAGAAAATAGCAGTTTCCCTGCTGTATGAGCCAGAACTTTAGATACTCAACCAAGTACCCTGACAATCAAGAGGGACTGGGAAAAGTTAGGGACTTGGAAAAAACACAGACCTGAGTTTGGGTCCAGTCTGAGATAACCAGTAATATCTGCTACATTTGGCTACTTCTTGTCAAGGTTTTAAAGGTCTTCAAGTTTATGAGTTTTTTATTATTATTTTCCCAACAATTCCATGAGTTGGCTCAGGGCTGGTAGAGTTCATCCTGTTTGACCTTATGGAAAAACGGAGGCTCCAGAATTTAAGTGACTAGCACAATGCTGTTAGCCATGGCTCCACCACTGCAAAGTTCCTCAGTCCTCAATCCAGCAGTAAGGATGTTGCTGTGTCTGATGCGGGGCTGTATCGCGTGTCAGAAGTGATTTTACCTATACATATTTTACTAGGTATCAGAATAATAAAGACAGTTCTCTAGCATAGGAAGCATAAAAGGATGGGAGCTGGCCCCACACTGCTGAGAAAATATGCAGGACTAGCAGTACAAGAGGCCAGATACGGGGTTGAAGCAGCCCATTTTCCAGAGCCAAATGACCAGCGCCATACCCAGCTAATTCTACTGGTGAGGACCAATCCCCTTTTCCCTGTGTGCAGGTGGGCCAGAGTAAGAGATGGAGAGAGTGATGGGTCTGTACTCCAGGAAAGTCCTTGACCTCTGGTTTACGATCCCCACAGCCCCTAGACTGGAAGTTTCCCGCAAACTTAACGGTAGAAACATCACTTTTCACACTTGATTCCCATTCCCAGAAAAGGAACTTGTATTTTGCGTATTCCCTTATATTTGGCAAGTATTTGTATTGAACACGGAGGTTAGCACTATACTGCTCTTAGGGGGAATTGCTATTGGTATCATTATGTAAATGGAATATTATGAATCTACAGTGTGTTCGTTTCAAATTAAATATTAGGGAAATACACTGTATTAGCACAGCAGCAAAGAGAAAACAAGCCAGGGGCTTACATTGTCATTCAGGAAAATAAGTCAAGAGGACAAATTTGGGGGGCGCCTGGGTGGCTCAGTTGGTTAAGCGTCTGCCTTTGGCTCAGGTCATGATCCCAGGGTCCTGGGATCAGGTCCCCGCATTGAGCTTGCTGCTCAGCAGGGAGCCTGCTTCTTTCTCTGCCTGCCGCTCCTCCTGCTTGTGCTCTCTCTCTCTGACAAATAAATAAAATGTTGAAAAAAAAAAAGGACAAATTTGGGAGCCCAGGAAAGGACCCAGAAGAACTGTCTGGCACCTTCATAACTTCTAGTGAAAATGAGCAAAATGACGACTTCAAGAATGCTTTACAAGGTCAACTGACTTGAAATTCTCCTCGTGTAAGTGTATCAAAATTATATCTAAAATGGCAAAGGGGATCAAGGTAACTCTGAGAGAAAAAAGGGATTCCTGAGTTTATGCTTAGTTTCCAATGTAATAGCATCTTTCTAAAAAATATGACACTAAGTAACTTTTTAGAGTAGTCTTATGAGTATCAGTAAATAATTTAAAAAGAACTTTTAGTCTTTGGGTGTCTAGTTTGTTTTGAATACAGATTCCTATAATACATGAGTGATATCAGGTGCCTGGGTGGCTCAGTTGGTTAAGCTCTGCCTTTGGCTCAGGTCATGATCCCGGAGTCCCGGGATCGAGTTCTGCATCGGGCTCCCTGCTCCGTGAGGAGCCTGCTTCTCCCTCTGACCCTCCTCCCCTCTCATGTACTCTCTCTCTCTCTCTCATTCTTGCTCTCTCAAATAAATAAATAAATCTTTAAAAAAAATACATAAGTGATATTTTTCTCCATTGTGGCACACCAGATTCGTGTACTATAGCGAAGGTTGAATGACCCAGTAAAATCACAAAGGAAAAGCAGCTCATCTTTGCAAGGCTTGCTTAGTACAGACTGTATTTAGGCACACATTTTTATGATAGTTTTGCCACTCCGAAAACTGGGTGTGTAGATTAGTGCTGAAAATGCATGGCAGTGCATCAAAACTTCACATGATGTCTGCAGTGTGGCTCTCATTTCATGGTCTTAGTATTTCCCTTAACTGTTCATTGCTCACACCCCGGCAGTTTCCGCCTCCAATGGGGATCAGTGCTTACTTTCTCTCCCAGATTGCACCATTCCAAGGAAGGAACATCTCAGACTTTGATTTCTTGGCACAATGCCCTTTAGCCTACCTAGTTCAAGCCCAGCTCACGAAAATGTTAAGTGTCATTTGAAATTTGGATTAAAAAAAATAAGTTCCTGGGGCGCCTGGGTGGCTCAGTCGTTGGGTGTCTGCCTTCCACTGGGGTCATGATCCCAGGGTCTCGGGATCAAGCCCCTCATCGGGCTCCCTGCTCTGCGGGAAGCCTGCTTCTCCCTCTCCCACTCCCCCTGCTTATGTTCCTACTCTCACTGTGTCTGTCTCTGTCAAATAAATAAATAAAATCTTTTAAAAAAAATAAAAATAAAAAAATAAGTTCCTAACCCTAAATTGTGCATGTCAGAAAAAATACAGAATTATGAGCCAAAGGATCTGGGTCTTGTCCTAGCACTGCAGCTGGTGGCTGTGTTACCTTTGGCAAGTCTCCTTGGCCTTCTGGGACGCAGTTTTCATCAGTAAAACGGTGGGTCCCAACATCTTCTGTATCCCACACCCAGTAATTCACTAATAATTTGGGTGCCTGCTAAGTAGCAAACCCTCTGTGGGGTACCAGTGAAATCACAGAGATGATGAAGGCATGAACGATGTGGTCACAAAATCTTCATTCCTGACATGGCTGATCACTAATGGATATTGAGCTTTCCTCAGACGGTCCTGTCAGAGCGACCTACTGACTTTTTTACCAAAAAAGCCATATTTTAAGAGGAAATTTTAACCTGTTTTCCCCAGCCCAAAATAGAAATGGGGACCATAATGTTAGGTCTATTATTATACTC